>NW_017306469.1:584976-654222 GCF_000935625.1 Nanorana parkeri | reverse complement strand
TTATTCTGCATATACTAGATTCAACTAAACATGGCTTTTATAGGAAAGTATCCCTGTAAATAGTGTACTTTTGGTGGTGTGATGGTGGTGTGGTGGTGTAGGTATGTCCAGCAATTTGTGGGATTAGGAGGCAGCCCGCAGCACAAAATATTTAGCACGTTTCCAGAGATAGATACAAACTCACCTTAAAGTTTAGAGGCCACAGCTTGGCTCCATACACCGCCTCACTAATCTCTTGATACGTTTCATTGAACGTCAGTGACTTTTCCCCAAAGAGACGGTTAGCTGAGATCAGTTCTGATGATTTGTTGGCTTTCCTATATAATCGACAATTCAATTTTGCAAAGAAGAAGTGGATTTGATCAGAAGACTTGGTAGAAACTTGGTCAAAGTGGAAGACCTTCAACAGAGAGAAGATATCAATGTGCGCATGCTAAATAGGCCATGTGGATAGACCAATCATTTTGTATATGAAATATTTATTGACAACACTTTTCCATGGAATTACTTGATAAAACAAAACACAGGCCAAACCACAACATTACTACCTATACATATCTGTAACAATGGTATAGAATACTGAATGTAAAATATGTTAGAGAATTAGGATAAGAAACACTAACATATAGGAATTATCTATATACAGTATAAACATGTTTAATCTAATGGGACTTGAAGCCCTGAAGAAGGGGGGCCGTTTTAAACCCCAAAACACATATTTTTATGATAAAAGATTGTGAATTAAAATTAAATCTAGACTTTCTACATTCCATGTTCTAGTTCTGATCGTTTTCTTTTTGCACATCTAGTCCTTACTTGAGTTAAGAGCCAACCTTCGGCCACCTCTCCTGGGAGTTCCATTCCCTCTACACTGAGATCTGACTGGGAAAACCAACTGCACTACAGATGCAGTGCCCCACATCTTCCTTATACTTGAAGATTTTTGACATAACATCACACTTGCATCACACTACCTGGCTACAAAATTCCCTATCTAAGCAGAGACATAGTGCTGCTGTACCCTATATGAGCAGAGACATAGTGCTGCAGTACCCTATATGAGCAGAGACAAAGGCCTGCAATACCCTATATGAGCAGAGACATAGTGCTGCAGTACCCTATATGAGCAGAGGCATAGTGCTGCAGTACCCTATATGAGCAGAGACATAGTGCTGCAGTACCCTATATGAGCAGAGACAAAGGCCTGCAATACCCTATATGAGCAGAGACATAGTGCTGCAGTACCCTATATGAGCAGAGGCATAGTGCTGCAGTACCCTATATGAGCAGAGGCATAGTGATACGCTGTATGAGCAGAGGCATAGTGCTGCAGTACCCTATATGAGCAGAGGCATAGTGATACGCTGTATGAGCAGAGGCATAGTGCTGCAGTACCCTATATGAGCAGAGGCATAGTGCTACCCTATATGAGCAGAGGCATAGTGCTGCAGTGCCCTATATGAGCAGAGGCATAGTGCCGCAGTACATTTCTTGCTTAAACTGAGTCCATCAACTTTATTCAAGGTTTGTTAAGGAAACTTCTCAACATACTTTTTACTTAGATGTTCAGCTGCAGCACTTTTTCCACTCACCTGCATAAGCTCCTTTAATGTGTTGTCACATGACCCAAGCTTGGCCATGGTAAAAGCCTGGGAGATACTAAGAGGTGATATAAAAAGGTTGTCAGAGTTGGTCTTGGAGTCAGCCAGGACTTTGAAAAAGTCTATGGCAAACCTGGCGTTTGCTTTGGAAAGTTCCCAGACTCGAGGATTGGTACCTTCAGGAATCTTCTCTGGAGGAGAGTCTTCCTTCTGCTTCTCCTCTACTTCTGACACTTCCTTCCGATAGATGCACATAGGATTCAAAGGGATGTCTTTGGGTTTGGCAATACAGATGTCAAGATATTCGGTGCGGGAGGCAGGCAAGCCCACCAGAGAAAACAGTACAATTGGTAGCAAATACATATCTAAGAAAAGAGAAACTGGTCAGGGAAAAGATAGTAAAAGGTTGCCTGATATTACACTGCAGATTGTGGCAAGGTGGACAGCTCTAATAGCATTTACTTATATTAAAGTGGAACTTTCATGATAGAATTACATTTTAACAACAGAATCTACACCACTTGTTCAGCTTTCTAGTAACTATGTGTAAAAGAACAGCAACTATAACCAAGTTACATAGAAACTTAAAAGAGCAACAGCATACCAAGTAGCCCATTAAGTTCTCTTCCAGATGAGATGGTTAGATGAAATCACTCTTCTGTGTTCTTTTGTTCTATCACATACTTATTACAGGTACAAATGAGGTGGGATACAAACCTTTCAAAGTATGAAACCCAAAGGGTTAGCTATGAAAAGAGGATTCATCTATATTCTAAAGGTAGTTCCTAATGCATGAGAAGGTCTGTGGCTTCCACATCAGTAATCTAGTGTTTTCTTTGACAGCCATTATCAGTTGGTCTCCATTCACCTCTATGTCAGGTAGTCATTGTGTGCCTGATAAAGGGAAGTCTCCTGACAGCCAGTGGTGGATGGCCAGCCATAGTTGGAGTGGACAGCCATAGCTGGCATGATTGCGGATGTGATCACCACCTATTGAGGAGCAGCCTTAGAGTTCGGCCCAGAAACGTCCTTACTCATTGTTTCAACATCAATGCACAGTACAGATGATGACCTCTGAAAAGTGCTTACCATATCCTTGGCCTCAGATCTTCTTAGAGCCCCAGTATCACTGGGGAGCCGCTCACGAGCAGGAATAGAAGCTCAGCAATTTCTTGAATAGATCTCAATATATCGTTCATAAACATTAGTCTAACTATACATGTAAGAGATGGGTTTTTAGCAGGGGGGTTAGAAGGGGTTTTAACATGTGATTTGGAATAAGTCCTATGTTCATGTAAGAAACAGTGAGGGGAATTCATCAAAACTGGTGTAGACAAAATCTGGAGCAGTTGCCCATAGCAACCAATCAGCATCTCTCTTTCATTTTCAAGTCTTAACTGGACAGACTGAAGAGAGAAGCTGATTGGTTGCCATGGGCAACTGCTCCAGATTTTGTCTCTCGCCAGTTGTGATAAATTCCCCCCATTGTGCTTTTTTTAGTAAACATATCTGTCACCAGAACCATAATCAAGGAAGTGGATTTTTTGCGGCCATTATGCGATCTACAAAACTCTTCTTTTTTCAGGTGTGGTTTTCCCCCATAAAATAATAAAATCCTTGTGCTGAATACATTTCCAGTAACAGAAGCGTACGTTTGACATTAGCACAATCATGTTTAATTAATACACACTATTAGCAGAGAAAACCATTAGACACTCCAAAATATTCTTTTATACATAATTCCATGCAACCACCGAAGTGTCGTCCTTCTGCAATGGAAATGTATTGAAGAAATATTCACATATGTTTACCTGCGCATACATGAGCGTTTCATTCCTGACAAATACGTATGTTCTACAAAGTAAACCTCCACATACAAATAATACAGAGGCTGCCATTTCTGACCTCCTTCTTACAAATGCTAGACGTCTGGCAGTTATTTTGAACCACTGACTGTCTTCGTTGGGACCAGGAAAGATTATTTTTTCATCATAAAATGGAGTCGCACTTTAAAAAGGAAAATTATGAGGCGAGTGATTTTCACTCAGCCTCATAATCTGAGCCGACCTGTGACAATGAAACTGTCACAGGTCGGTTCAGTAGATCAGGAAGTGAGCGAACACATACCGGCGCTCGCTCACTTCTCGACCTATCCCTGCAGAGAGCCTTGACTGTCACTCACGGCTCCCTGCAGGGATTCCCCTCTCCCCTGTCCGATCCTCCAGCGCTGACTGGCGGAACGGACGGGGGAGGGCACAGCTGGCTCTGCCTCTGGATAGGTAAAGCCAGCTGTCAATCCTGCAGCTGGGTGGATCTCGACAGTAATGTCAGAATCTGTCCCGGCTGCAGCGGTCTCAGTATACTGCAAGCTGTAACTCGCGGTATACTGAGATTTGGGTCACGGGAGAACGCTAGTTTGTGTTCTCCCGTGACCAATGGGAGATATATGGGGAAAAGCCTTGACCCCATAGTTCTCCTTTAAGTTAAATGAACAGTCGTGCAGAATACATGTTTCTGGTACCTGCCAATAAATTGCTCAGTAGACTTTCTTGTATATTGTGACCAATCTGTCGAGCAGGAAAGATTGTTAATGTTAGAGGTAAGGTCATTGTAGAAAAGACCTTTCCCAAATAGGACTGACCTTAGAAATTGTGGCATGAACCGGTTACAACGCCTTACTGTACTGTAAAAATTACTGTGAGAGAATGTGTTCATTAAAACCAGTACAGAGCAAAACATAAGGAAGCTGCCATACTGCAATATTTTACAGAACAATTTTGGGCCAAACACTCGCAGAGAAGCTCCAGAGGGCCTGCTACACAGACACCTCTAAAAGGTAAGACTTTTTTAGGTGTTAATGGGAACACAAAACAAACATATGAGGTGTTTTCTCAAATTTGACTGCCATAGTGGAACTACGCTTTAAAATACTAAGGGAGCGTAACATCTTCATCAGGAAAGGTCAGCTATGGGCCCCTACGTTTTTTTGCCTATTTACAACAGTGCATTGTGGGAAAATATGTGCGTTACCAAAGTGCAGCATGAATGCTTTCTTGCGTTGCAATGCAGTGGAAACCGATGTCTCATTAATATGAAACTGGATACCTACTGACAAGTTACATTTTCCACCCACCATGTTTCTCTTATGGCAGGTCTCTTTTATATAACTTACCAGATGTTTTCCATAAAGAAACCATTAAAGTGGAACTATGGGCAAAGAAGACATATGATGCAATATGTCACTAGGATTAACGCCCCCCCCAACAGTTTTATTATCTATTGATCCTGCCACGTAGATCCATTAGACTTTCTTTATTAGATCGAGCTGACCAGCAAAAACATCAGTTACAGGGGTTGGTACACACCGTATAACACCAGTGAGGGAGCTTATACATTTGAACCTTTTTTTTCCCAAAAAGAAATTGAATTTAAGGTGTTTTTAAAACTACATGTCCATCTGTCCTATTCACAGGGCGGCAATGCTGCTGTGTGATTTCACTGCACAATCAACAACGTTGTCACCATTGCAAGAAGTAAAAAATAACAACTCTACTGGCAGTTTCAACAGGTAAAAACTATGTTACAAAGGGGACTCAGGAAATCAAAAACTGATATTTTTTTAATGCTAGTGAGACTACATTCAATGTTATTTCAATATTTTGCCCATAGCTTTACTTTATTGATGACTAAGAGAAGCCGGTATTTGTCCGTGACAATGGGCAATACTGCATGCAAGCATGAATCCAAGAGAGCATAGTCGCTGCCATTGCTGGTATAGCTGCCTGGTTTTCATGGTAACTCTCTTCCTTCAATATTCTGAATAACAACCTAGAACTAGTATACAGATAAGAACTTCTGACTTGTCTTACCTTTCCCAGTAACCGCACTCTGGTTTCTGGGTCTAATATAATGACCCACTGCCATTAACACGAAGCATTGAAGCCAGTGAGTCAGCATAAAAGCCAGGGCAACTGGCATTTTCAAGAGATGCCCACCAATGGCAGCCCCATATTTTTTACTTTAGGAAAGGTCAAGAAATATCAAAAGAGTTTCATAGATCACTGTAGGTCTATGCTGAAAAGGCATGATGGTCGAACAGACGTAAGGCTCTAGTCACAAAGCTTGAACACAAGAATAAGTAGATTATAGCCATGTGACTAAATCACATTGGACTCATCTAAAAATAATCGTCATTTATTTTTGTTTAAATCAGGCAGCCCTATCTTACTACATTAGCTTTTTGAATTGTGCCTATATTATGTGAAACTCAATTTAACACAAGGATACAATCTTACAGTCACATGACTGCAATTTATAATCTCATTGAATTCATCAAAAATTATTATTTTTTTTGTTAAAGGATGCCTCACCCTGTTGCGTGAGAGTTTTGTGAACTGAGTTTAAAGTGACACTAAACTCAGGAGTTAAATCTTAAAAATGCATTCAAGTAAATTTAACTATTAACAGCAATGTATCTTATTTGTGTATCACTCGGCTGTAGATCCACAAATCATCTCCGAATTGGAGCTGGTACTGTCCTTCCTTCTGGAGGGTGGCAACTGTTATTCCCCATGGTCCCTGTGTGCGTTGTAAAGTAGTCACCACTCCAAGCTCACTCCCGTGATGGACTACAATCTCAATACAAATTAGTAAACTAAACGTGAGATTGTAGTCCATCACAGGAGTGAGCTTGGAGCGGAGACTACTTTACAACACACACAGGGATCATGGGGAACAAAAGTAACCACCCTCCAGAAGGAAGGACAATGTCAGCATGGATTGAGAGATGATTTGAAGATCTATAGCCGAGTGATACACAAATAGGATACATTTTTGTACAGTTAAGGTGCTTGAATATATTTTTAAGATTTAACTCCTGAGTTTAGTGTCACTTTAAGGAATGCTATTGTTCTGGATGAACATTTCCCTCTATAGCCGCAACAGTAAAGCTATGGTATTCTTTTTAAAATATCATCTGCTTACCTGCGTATAGCTCTGCTCTTCAATGCTTCTCTTTGTACAGCAGGAGAAAAAACAGGCAGTACTGAACGTCCCACTCCACAGGATCAAGATGAACAAGGACACAGGGTGAAAGGTGGATGACCAGGCAGTTGAAATCGTAATCAAAGAGTTGCTTTGTTTGCAATAGGTGGGTCTTCATTTTAACTATCAGGTTACTAGTAGATAACACACTAATCAAGGCACAAATATCTCCCTAAAACATGTCCCGCTGTCTATCACATTCTGCAATACTCAAATGACTAAAGTTGGTCAATGACATTGGAGGACAGTCGTAAGTACAGGTATGTTCCAACTGCTGAAAGAGGTCACTTCAAAGCTCCCTTCATAAACATGCACCTTTGGATCTTCCCTATGCTAGAAGAAATATGTTGGATGCTATTAATGACCTTCTCCTTCTTAACGTGCACCTGTTCTTTAATAACATCTTCCTAAAATGTGTACCACTGTCTGCAGTACTCATATCACTAAAGCTGATCAAAGACATTGGAGGACAGCCAAACAAATAGGTATGGTGCAACTGCCGAAACAGGTCTTTTCAAAGCTCTCTACATAAACATGCATGTTAGGATCACCAAAGTATGCACTTTTATGTGAATGGTGAGGGGATAAAGCCAAAAAACCCAAATCATAATCATTCCCAGCGCTGAGAAGGTCCTCTGGTACCAAGGTGAAGATGTCCAGTCATGCCACCCCAAGCTGAGAAAGAAGGTGCTTACATGTTGAGTAGCCGCCACAGAAATGTCCACTAGACCTATGGCCGCCACCTTTTGGTCCATGAAAAAAACAAGGTGGGAATATTGCAACATACCGTAGTTACGGCTGTGTGTTTTATTCATAATGAGCACAGGAAAATACAGCTAGATGTTCATTAACATTATTATAAACAAAATGTGTTCTTACCTAGAAGACTAAGGTAGTGTATAACTCATCAAAAGGGTACATTTCCGTTTTATAAAAAGGTACTAACATTATGTTTCAGTGATCATTATTTAAAAATGTAATTTAAGCTTTCGAGAGTGAACCTCTCTTCTTCAGGTCAGAAGCAATACTGATACACATCATACACACATATACAGTATACACACAGTATATAAAACTATAAAGCACTGCACTGTTACAGCATATGCATAAATAAAGCCTGCAAACAATTCCACAAACATGAAATAGTAAATCAATAAATGATGATTAAACAACCAGCAATCATGAATAAATCTAAACATATTTTGAATATAAAAACAAATGATATATTCCAGACTAGCCTGGGGTTCAATTACTCTATCCAATTATTGAACAGTGGCTAAATCCCGAGCATCACAACTTTCAGTTAACTCTTATAAGTGATTAATAATTTTAAACCCAGCCACTGAGGATTATATAGAATGTGGAGCCCCTATGCTGATACATTTGTAGTGTGGTAACAAAAACATGGCTAAAAGTGTGTCTACACACGATTATCACGTCCCATCGGACACTGACAGTGTAAACAGCAGAACAGCAAAGCTTAGTTACTCAGTAACAGATGTAAACTGGTAAACAGGAGAACCTAAAATCACAGACTATTCTACTTCAATGGACTGTCCTGAGAATCATAGTACATTTGCATGGGGATAAAGCTTTCTGAACAGCTGATGCCAGCCTAAGCCCCATTATTTCTGCCCTCACCTAGCTCTGTGTTATTGGTATGACCACGTTATATTGAAACCTGTGCTGGAAGAAATATGTTGATGTTATTATTGACCTTCTTCTTAAGGTTCACCTGTATTTTAATAACCAATGTTAGCTTGCCTGGACACCCTGTTATATAGTTTCTCCGTAGGATACAAATACTGGTATTGAGACTTATGACACAGACACCAACCAGGTAGTGATTACCCAACCTGCATGAAATACGGTCTTACATGTGGAGGGAAATAAATTGACTCCCTTTCTAACAGCCTATCAGCAGCAGAAATAAATCCCTATTCTAATCATTTACATTTTAAGGGCATGTATATATCTTATATACACACACCTATAGAGAGGTCAACCCAGCAGCACAGTGTTTATGGTGATGAGGAAACTGTGTACTATGCATGTTGGTGCAAAATGTGAATTTGACCAAACAAGCATGATGTTACGTAATCTGCCTTAAAGTGACACTAAACTTAGAAGGAAGGACAGTGTCGGCACTAATTCAGAGATGATTTGAGGATCTACAGCCGAGTGATGCACAAATAAGATACATTTATGGTAATAGTTAGGGTGCTTAATCACTTCCGGGCCGGCCGTTTTAAAAAAAACGTCCGGCCCGGAGCTCTCTAGATCTGAGTGGGCGAAATTTAAAAACAGGCAGCCGTGCCTGTTACCATACAAGGTGGCCTGGCCAGGAAGGGGGTCTAAACACCTGGTCTTGAAGTGGTTAAATGCATTTTTAAGGTGTAACACCTGAGTTTAGAGTCACTTTAAGTAATCCGATGAGCTCTTTGCATGTTCCTTGACCACTACAGCACATATGATTGGCCTTTATTACTGCCTCTCCCAGGGAGCGCTCCACTGTACTGGGGATTGCAAGTAGCTGATACCAAGTCAAATCCAGGTATATAGTTTATTTTAAGAATATACTTAGGGCCCATTCACACCTTGTGCTAAGGCAGCACATTTATTAAAATAGGTCACCTGATGCACCACAATGGACCAAAACCTAACATACGTACATGAACTGGTGTTTTTTTTAAATCTGCCAGGAGTTGTTAAATTATACATTATAAATATACAAAAATACCAAAACATAAGGAGTGTTAGCTTTTCTCTGTATAACAATTACAAAATATTGTTAATATAGAATACCATACAAATAAGAACATGCTACGAGTACTCACACTCAAACAATAGATTACAGAGAAGTCATTCCATACAAATCCCAAATTTCCCCCAAAACCTCACCATTCCCTTCAAGAGCATGTCCCAGCATTATTTTGTACATTTTCATTGTTCCTTTAGCAAGAAACAGCTTTGATTACCCCCTGTGACTTCACCCGTCTTGTAGAAATTCCTGCATTAGCAAGGGAGCTCAGTTCCTATTGATGTCAGGTATGCCCCCAGGACTACATCTCTCAAGAGCCCTTTCCCTACACAAAATGAGGGGAATTTATCCAAATTGGAGCAGACAAAATGTCGAGCAGTTGCCCAGGGCAACTAATAAGCTAATTTCTTCAGTTAAGATTTGAAAATGAAAGAGAGAAGCTGATTGGTTGCCATGCACAGCAGCTCCAGATGATTTCTGCTCCTGTGGGCAGGTTCTTGTCGGTCAAGGCAGCAGCATTGTATTGCTGTGAAGGAAATCAATGTATGCATATGGAAAGGAACAGCATGGCTATACCCACCCCAATCTGTTACCCTCCATATGCATACATAGATAGCCAGAGTTTTGTGGTCTAGCAAGCAGAGCTTACATTGCTGTTTGGGATGGTATAGCAGCAAACGTACCGTGAGGTCAGTCTACACAGGAAAATGGGACCACAATGAATTTCTGCATACACTGCCCAAATGTATGACAAAGCTGAGTACACATGGTTATATTTTCACTGCTCAACCTGCAGGCTAAAGAAAATATAACAGATTCCTCCCTTCAACAGCTTATGAACTTGGATGGAGGAATCCCTTGATGTTTTGCATTGTATTCTGACAGGCCCCACCGGCCGCTGTTAGAATACAAGAACAGAGATTGTCAGAGCTGAACAGCCGGTCAGAATACCTGAACAGAGATTGTCAGAGCTGAACAGCCGGTCAGAATACCTGAACAGAGCGGATTGGCTGCAAGCTCTGTTCGGCAGAGAATTTTCCAACCTCCTCCTCCGATCAGTTGATCAAGGGATGCCAGCGGAAGGGTGCTGACAGGCGCATCCACTGTGAGAATTTTGTCCGGTTCATCAAGTGGCAACTATGGCTCCCTCCATGGATACAATGGTGAAATGTGTAGACATAAAGAGACAGGAAGTGTGTTATTTGGAGGATCGCTAGCTGCAAATAAAGGGGAAAACCAATGAACAAAGAAAATAAATACAACCAACACATCTAAGGACTAGCATGCTGCAAATATTACTTTTTTGTGTTCAGATTTGCTCAAAGTGAACCTGTTGTCCTCATAGGCAAAGTCACAGATTTATTTTAAAAGAGAACTATCAGGCGAGTAAAAATCACTCATCCTCATAGTTCGGGCCGACGTGTGACAATAAAACTGTCACAGGTCGGCTCAATAGATCGGAAAGTGAGCGAACACATACTGTCGCTTGCTCACTTCACGATCATCTCCCTGTAGAGAGCGGTGACTGTCAGTCACGGACTCACGGCTCCCAGCAGGGATTCCCCCGCCCCCCCTCCTCGATCCTCCAGCGCTGAGTGGAGGAACGGACGGGGGAGGGTACATTCAATTCACAGACACGTTTTTTGTTTAATATAGTTTTATTAAACCTCTGCAGGGCACAGTCACAGAACAATCAATAAGATTGGTGAATATCACAAGCTCTTTTTTCAAGCAAAATGCATCAAAAAGTTAAAAAGTTAAAAAAAAAGAAAAAAAACAAAAACAAAACAAAAAAACAAAAACAATTTAACTCCACCCAAAAAGGTGATTAATAGCTGCAGAATGTCTCTGAGAGACTGGTATGAGCCAAAAGAATAAAGAAATTATTAATAATAATAATCATAAACTGAATCCAGCTGAAAGAGCAGAATGCGGATCGATTAGGGTACAGCCTGCAACCTGTCAAGTGCCGAGTGCTTCTTGCTTTCATACCAATGGTGCTTCAGAGAGGTTTGTAGAGAGAAGCGATGTTAATGACTGAAGAACAAACCAAAATCGGCCTCACGGATTCTGCAAACATTTTAAACCCAAAAGTCTATTTTAGGTGCGACACAAAGTCCTGAAGGCACAGAGAGAACAGGTAACAAATAAAAACCTCCAGTACTACAGAACATCCCTATAAACTCCAGATCTGGGCTGCCAAGGTGGGGAATTTTCATTCTACTTTTAATTGAAAATACATACCTAATATTATTTGGGACTATCCTTTGCAATGTATTTTAGGGGGACGATTAAGTATTTATAGGTAGAAACAGGGACACCGGAACTCCAAATGCAGTTCCAATGCGTCTATTTAATGACGTGGATGCATCATATCACACTGGTGCAACGTTTTGGGGTCTCGCAGGATCCCCTTCCTCAGGCAAAAACATGCGAGACCCCGAAACGTTGCACCAGTGTGATATGATGCATCTACGTCAACAAATAGACGCATTCGAACATTTGGAGTGCCGGTGTCCCTGTTTCTACTTATGCATATAACGGTTGCCATTCGTTGACCACCGCAGCACCCATCCTGATTTGTGTGGAACAAGCGGTCAGGAGTGTGATGGGTCCATGGATTTTCATAAAGTATGTATGACTCGCTTTAAACCCAAGTTGGTCTTTATTTTTTATTGCATCCAACAACCCTTCCAGAAGGGAACCTTGTATGTTCTAAAGTAAAACGTGAGTCTGTTACCACCAACTACCCCCGTCATCTACATGGTTTGGGACAAAAGTTTATATACAATGATTCTCTATGTCAGGGGTAGGCAAACTCCGGCTCTCAAGCTGTGGTGAAACTACAAATTCATTTGGAAGTCAAGTCTATGGCTGTCAGAGTCTTGCAATGCCTAATGAGATTTGTAGTTTTACCACAGCTGGAGGGCCAGAGTTTGCCTACCCCTGCTCTATATGATCAGTCATATTAGAACTATTTTTAACAATAGCTCTGCACAGTTGGTGTTGGGCTCACATCAAACACTGCTGCGGGGTTAAATGTTGCGCGGTCATGTTTCAAAACATGGCCAAGGCCTGGAAAAACAAAAAAACAAAAATCCTAAGCCAGGATCAGCAGTATGGTGATGAGTCAAGATTAAGAGCACTTTTGGATTCAACATGCCATACTAGGAGTCAGTTTTTTTATGCAAATCACTCAACCTTTTGACATTAGTGGGATGAAAATGATGGCAAAGCACTTGTAGGTGTTGGATGCTTTGATGGCTGGGGCTGGAAAATGTTAGCTAGTACTTTGCTCACAGCAAGGCTTTGTTTAGCCTTGTTAAACAAGTGATATGCCAGGTGGGTATAGAGGCCACCTATTTTCCAATGCTTGTTTTAAAAAGTGGTACAATACACTGCAGCAACAAATCTACAAAAATACACAAAAAGTTGAAATAAGGGATTTTGTATAGCTCCCATGTGAATGAGGAAGCCCCTTTAGATCGCCAACTTACAGATACAACCACCAGTGGGACGAGCCCAGCAAGGCAGAGATAAGTCTGTTCACTGTGTATTTGTGCAGCTTTTTACCTGCAGTTCTAGAATGAGATCACAACTAAGTTCAGGTTGCTGGTGCAAAGTACAGCTCAAGTTATTTTATACAGGTATCCACAGGACTGAATAAAAGCACCTGTAACATATAGTCCCAGAACAAAAATTGCAATGTATGCTAAAACCGGGTATACACATGTCAAATTGTGTCCGATTCCTGATGAAACTGCTGAAATTCGCACCCTGGGGGCCAATATTGGCACCCTTCTGCCCGACATCCCTCAAACAGCTGATCGAAGGAGCCCATTGGAAAAGTCTCGACCAAATGGAACTAGCATACCTGCTCCGTTCGTGTATTCAGACAGCAGCCGACAGCCGCTGTCAGAATACGGTGCAAACAGCAGGGGTTCTCCCAATCAACACTCTTAAGCGTTGATGGAGGAATCAGGTTTTATTTTTTTTGCTCAGCCCGCAGGTTGAACAAAAAAAATAGACACGTGTATACCCAGCTTAAGGTTAGTATTTGCTATACAGGTAGAGTCTAGGTAGCCCAAACCTAAAGAAGTGGATGTTCTGTTGTACTTTCAACCATTCACAGCCTCTGTTTAGGAAGCAACTGATGTTACTAAGTTTCAAATCTGTGCCAGAAGGACTGTGTCATATACCAACGTCTGCATGTAAGAAAGTCAAGACAAATCTATCGAAAATGTTTTCCTCCAGCTAGAAGCACTCTTCATTTCACAGGAGCATGATGGGTTCTGCACGCCAGCTGCTTAGACCTGAGACAGAAGTCAGCCTTGTGATAGTTAAAACTTTGTTACAAAGTAATATATGGAATTCCATCTATAGCAGAAAGATTATTCTTCTTTTATCTACTATATTATCTAATAATGGCTCAACAGTTACCAAAAATATTAACGCCTAGCAAAAACACGTAACTAAATTCTACTTTTCATGATAAGTTAACTAAAGGGCAACACCGCTCTATACATTTAAATGAAGAAGGGTGAGAAAAAACACTGCACAAAGTGCTCTTCTGGTTTTGTTTGTCAACCTCCAGTGTCAGACTTAAGCCGCCCATACACTGAATAAGTGTATACACTGCAATGGGGCCCAATACTGGTGGAAATGCTGCCGCCTTAGCAGGTCCCGGCTGAAATTCAATAAGTGCGTGGCCCCATTCCCCCATAATGAGTGGATGGTGGAATTGAGAGTATTTTTCATTGTGTATGGCCAGCTTAACAATAGGAAATCTGAGGAAATCTGACACACGGACAGAAGGAGCTGCAGGAATGCATGAAGCAGAACTTTAGACTGATAGATAGGTGAACCATGGCCACAAAGTTAAGCCTTCGTTACATAACACACCCCGCTTACCCTACTATGCAAACAATCTGAGTAATGTTTGTAGGTAACACCACTATTTTAAAAGAAATTTATTATACATTTCTAATCGTTTCTGCAGCCTATGAAAAAACGGCAATGTGAGGAGTTGCCTGAGGGTGCAGCTTGGAGAGCAGTTCTACACTGAGCTCACTGAAAGAAAAGACTACAGAATGTACTCAGAGCCAGGAGGCTGCAGGCACTATTGCTGGAAACAGGTATTCTCTTTATTAAAGTCAAACACATCATAGCGCTCAACCTCAAGCACAGCAGAGATGGCCATTCTGGACACCCATGAGGCTAAGATTGTTTAGCCTCATGGACTGAACGAAATGGATGGGGGAATCCCCCCCCTAACTGTGGCCTGTGTGCCGCTCTCAGAATACCCAAAAAGTGACATCTGCTGATTGGGAAAAGTCGACTGAACAAAAATAACACTTTTGTCCAATGGAAGAGTGCCATCTGGGCCACACGTGGGCTGAATTTTGCCAGGACTGGGTCGAAGTTCCATCTGGGCCACACATGGGTTGAATTTTGCCAGGACTGGGTCGAAGTTCAACCAGTGTATGAGGAATGAGTGAAACCACACTGGCATAACCTGCAAGCACCTAATCTTTCACTGATAGCACCACGTCTTTAAAAACAAATGGCATTCTCAGAAACATGGCTTCACCTAACAAAATGGCTGCCTCCAGAACACATCAACACACAGGAAAGCCTAGCTGTGCAGTGACTTACCCTAAGACATTTAGGGCTCAACTACATTTTTAAAATGGATATCAGCATCAATAAGCATCAAAAAGACCATCACTGGCAACTGGATTTGCAATGCATATATTTCAATGTGTTTAGAGGGAGACAAGTATCAACAAAAGGGTTAACCTCTAATGCTAAGAAATTAGGATCAATCATGCTGCCAAACTGATATAATCGGCTAACTAATCGATTTTGAAAATAATCGTTAGCTGCAGCTCTAGATAGAATATCTGAGATGGGACTCAACCCTTTTCAACATTTTGCTGGTCCTTTAAGAACACAGTGGCCATTAGGCAACAATCAATCCTGCAGCAATGAAGCGTTTAGAGTTAGCTACTTTGATAGGAGTTTGATCTGGGCAATTTGAAGAAATGTTGTTATAAGCATAATTGCAGTCTATGCAGTTCTAAGCCAGTTACAGTATTTCAAAATTGGAACAAAAGTACAGTGCAGGGAGTGAATACGCTTGCACAGCAATCCATCAAGTTTAATGAAAACCAAGCGACTGCTAATTAACATTCGTTTCTGCAAGAAACATGTCATGAAAGCCTGTCCATCATATTCTTCCCGCTTACAAACAGCAAAGAGTTAAAGGGCATGTATAGTTTTTTTGTTAACCAACTAAATCAAATCAAGCTTAATGTAATCTTTATCATTAATTTGTGTTAATATTTCTAGGTATCACATGGGGGCAGCCATATTTGTTCATTACACACGCAGCTCTACTTCGCCACGGAACGGCTGTGCTTCTTCTTACAATGCAAGGCTAGGAGCTGGTCAATATACGGACTGATATCTTATTTCAGTAGAGATTAATTGCATTGAACCACCTAGAGCCCTCTCTAGTGGCTAACCTACAAATTGTATTTAATGCAATAACAAAAATATGGAAAAACAAGCTTGTACAAAAAAAGATTCACGTAAACGAGAACAAAAAATGTGCTCACTGAAAACGCACCATACTTTTCCTTTAAAGGACTGCTAAGCAAAAAATGCAAAATGGCCAATATAAAAAGGTCTCTGAATAAATAGGACAGACCTCTGCTAAAAATGCTAATCACTACTGATTGTAGCAAGAGATACTTTTCTACGGGGGGGTGGGGGGTGTCCTGTTAGTACTCTCATTGAAGTAAGCTTTCCTTTCTTTTTCCAGCCAATAATGGCAGAGAAAAAATCTGCACAGCAAATGGCAATATGAAAAAGTTCAAGCTTGTAGAAGAACGTGATGTAAGTTTACAAGCTCTTCAATGAAAAGTGGTACGCAAAATGTGGAAAGCACCCCCAGTAAAGCACAGGTTTTGCTTTAAATCAATATTAAAAGTATCGATGAGTTTAAATACAGTATGAAGTCCTCCAGAGAAGGGAGGCAGGGACAAGCATTTTATGGGCTACACAAGCACAAGCTACTCTATTACAGTAAATAAATATTTTAAAAAAGCAGATATTGATAACTACCTAGAACAAAATGGCACAAGCTACCGTTCGGTATCTGTATCCGGCCAGCACAGCACTGGAGAGTAGAAAAAGCACAAATGACCACGTAACTGGTCTCTGCCACAGAGCAATACACCTATGTGAGAGGGCTCTGCCAGAAGCAGCCCTTTCCAGGCTCTTCCATGGCAGAAGCAATTGTAGTTTCATTTAGAATGAAACATGCAGGAAAACAACATTATAAAATGTTTGACTTCTATAAGAATTTTACATTGAGCTCCAGTGCCGCTGTAAAATCTTCTCACTGGGGCAGCACACGCTGTAGATAACACTGTTAGTCTATGAGTGGAAGCAGAGGACTCTCTGCTGTGGTCTGACATGCCGTGTCACAGCTAGAGTTCTCCAATCAGAAGTGAGCATGAGCTTTGCTGATTGCTCAGCTCTAAGCTCAGCAGGAAGCATGTCAGGGCGCTGCAGAGAAACCCATACTCTTACAGAGACAGCAGTGGTCTTATCTGCAGGCTATTGCTTCAGGTGGATTTTACACTGGCACTGGAGCTTAATAAGAGCCTTGGAGAAGAAATGTAAAAAATGGACATCCCTGCACTAACAACAATTAGGCTTAAAATAGTAGTGACAGATTCCCTTTAAATGGTCAGTCCACTCAAAACAGATATTTCTGCTGTTTGTGGACGTTGGCATACTGAATCACCTACTGGCCTATCCAGGTCTCTGGGGGTGAAAGATCCATCGTGCCAATCCTCTGCATGCATTAGAAAGAGGGTTTCTCTCATCATCTTCAATGAAGGAGACTCTTGTTTTTTCAATAGCTGCTGTCGAAGGCAGAGGCAGCAGTTGCAGTAATCCCACCACTAGACAGCCTAAGAGAGACAACAATCTTCAGGATGATTTTAAGGACAGGATCATGGAGGTTGCCATTGCTGATCTCTTGCTGGAAATGGAAGATCCCTGGATGCTGTGTTAATCCCTCTGGCTTTGATACTTTGAATCACGGACCCAACACACAAAAAAAAGGAGTTTTGATATCAGCTTCCCTGATCTGCAGACTTGATTTAAGACGGTGACAAGTATTCAAACAAGCCAACAGTTTAACAACCAGCATTTTGAGACAGGGGTCATCACATTTCACTCACTATTAAAATTATTGTTTCGGCTCAACAAAACAGAATACTAGATTATTTTTTATTTTACTAACCAAGTAGATTAAATCGCTAAACTATAATTAGGCTGTTCCTCAAGGTCTACATCGCTACCCCACCCCGGGCCAAACATACGCCAGACGGGTCATTACCCTGCTCCACAGATCTCTCGACAGGAAATGAAGGCTGATCACAAGACTTGAGACTTCTTCAGGTCTAATACAGCTGTGTGCTTGTTAAAGTTAGAACACAGAGGTCCCAGCTACTGAGTACAGTGCCTACCAGTTGAAGGTTTCCCCACGTTTCTACATTATTGAGTTATAACACCATTAGAAAACAGCAACTTCACAGAAGTTATGTGCTAAATAAATTCGTCTGAATGCTTCTTCATTTTCTTGCTCTTTTTTTTTTTTCTTCTTCTTCTCTTTATAGTTTCGATGAGGCAGCTCGAAGGGAATAGGAGTCTGATTCTGCAGGTTAGGTAAAGCTGGGAGTGGACAAAGTAAAGGAGTGGGGGCATAAAGTATGAGGAAAGTGACACATATGCTGCACAATTTCCAACAGAAACTGCAACTTGTGTGGGTGGAAATATGCTATGAGCAAACAAAGACAAAAAGAGTCATTTGTTGAGAAGTAGGAGTCTGAAATCTCAAAAATTCAAGTGAAAGGAAGATTGATAGTGTCTGAAGAAACCTAGGCTTCAGGTTATGTAAGCTTTAACAATTGGTGCTGTACCCACGAGGTGTTCTGCCACATGGTGCACGTACAAAGACTGCAGGTACAAATATCACAATGTTCTTCATAGGTCTATTAAACGTGCATCTATGCATTCATTTCTGAATGCAGACAACACGACTCAAGTATCTAGACCGATTATTGATCCAATCAGCGTTTGGGACTACCCGTTGTGAACTCCTATGGCAAAAACTCTAGATATCTATGGTCTTGGTTTGGTCACTGGACAGCAGACAGATGACCATAGCATCACTTAACTGTGCATGTACTGTTACAATATGCCAGAAAAACTCCTCCATAGCCAGGTATTAATGTACCCTTATGACTGGGGCACGAACTATTGCATTCTCTATATCCAATATAGCCCTTTTAAAGTTTCCACTAACCTCAACACTGCCCACCTGCCTTTCTACTAATGTAGCAAGGCTGTTAGAAAAATGTTTTAAAGCCCCGGGCAAGGAACAACTTTTTTTTACTTCCTGTACATCTATCCAACGGCAAGGCAATTACCCCAAAAGGCTGCTCTGACTCCTAATAACCAAAAGGAGGAACATGTTCTACCTGCACATAGGAGGAGAAACAATGCATGGTTGCAGTTATCTTTACAGAAGCAGACTATCTACAGCAGGGGTCGCCAACCTCGGCACTCCAGCTGTGGTAAAGCTACAAACCCCACCATGCCTCTATTTCTGGCTAACTGTCTTGCAATGCCTCATGGCACTTGTAGTTTCACCACAGATGGAATGCCAAGGTTGCTTACCCCGATGTTAAACATTAAACAAATATGTAAGTTTGCATTAACAGCTCATTCAAAGCATTTTTTTGTTTTTGGTGGAGTCTTACCTAAGGCAGGTAACTACAGGGGAGAAAAAAGCAACTCATCAGTCTATTAGAACTAATGACATAATGGTGACAGAAAGCTAAATGCCTTGTACCAATATTGCATCTCTATTTTAAAAGGTTTTTCTATTTTCAGGATGAAAAAAAAAAAAAGGAAAATCCACCCCCAGTGCGGGTCTTCAACCATGGAAAATTCACAGATCAGTTTGTTCCAATAGTGCCCCCTAGCAGCACTGAGGTTATCATCCAAGTTGTTCAGTTTCTTTAGCACAACCATGAAATCTATTTGCTATCACTAGAAGTAGTAATACAGTAAACTATAGCACCAAGATGGATATATTTAAATATAATCCTATGTTTAATTGCTTGCTACTGGAAAGTGGATGCCTGAATGAATCTCCTAAGAAAATAGAGGTCATGTGAATTTCTATAAAGTGCACAGATTAAATGCCTTTCCAAAAAAAAAAAGTAAAAAAATCTGTAAATGCCTTCAAAGTGCGCAGATCTCCCTGAACCTAGAAGCTGCACTCATCCAAGAAGAAGAAGAAAAAAAAAAACCTTAAAACATATTTCATGTGTTTGCTTATCATTGCAGATGTACACAAAACACACATAATGCTATGGTAATTTATTTAAATAAAAAAAAAAAGTTAGCTTGAACTCCAAGCGGATATATGTAAATATCAAATGTGTGACCGGCAGGTCCGAAATGTTCAATTTAATTCAATGTGAAACAGTATATTAAACGCGGTGCCTCCTCCTGGCAATAAGGAAAAAATTAAACAGGCGCTCAAATCCAAGCACCTTCACTTTTGGAAACATCAACTGGTAGGCAAAGCCAGGGACCTCGGACACCCACCCTTTTATCATAAAAAGGTACATATATTGTACAATAGTTCTGGTTGACACGCCTTTCGATATAGGATTCATGGAACGTAACGCTGAGGCGGACACTGACCCAGCAGGAGTTAAAGATTAAGGAGATACTTGAGAGGGGGGAGAGAGAGAGAGAGAGAGAGAGAAGGTGAAAGAAGGAAAAACACTAATACAAAGAACAAAAAAAAGTAATTCATTCTTGCTTTACCCCACCAGAACAATGTGGGAAGTTATTACATAGCCAGCTCGAATTCCTCTTTAATAAAAGGAATACATGGCCACTTATTTACCAATGTGTTTGAAAGAACAACGGTCTATGGGACCCCTTGCAACCTGTAACATAATCCCTTTTTTAATGACAGTGCAGGGCAGATAGTGAATGGATGTGATAGGTTGCTGCAGCTCAGAGATATCTTTCAGACACTGATAAATGAGGCAGACTTGGGTTGGCAATCTCTCTCTTGCTCTAAAACCGTAGGCAAAAAAAAAAAAAAGATCTGTATTTGATGGCAAAGCACGGGCATGAGATCACCATACAAGCTCCAAAGATGTTTGTGTGGAAGCATTTTAGGGTGGTTTACTTCCCTTGGAGGTGATAAAATGTATCTATAGGCAAAGGTTATTTCTTTCAGTTTTGGATAGAGAAGGGAAGACTTAAAAACTCATCAGGTTATTTTATTTTTTTTGTGTGCCACCTCTGTCCTGCTGGGGAGGTTTCCCTTCATTCACTTCCTCTCCTGGAAAAGCATCAGGAAACAGGAGGAAATCTCCCAAAAGTGAGGATAATGCCCATCTGAGAGAGTTGCCAAGGGAACATTTGTCTCAATTGGATGATTAGCCGTCACCTCTTGGTCTGGTGACAACTCAAAAATTATGGATTTCCCTTCACTATTTGTCTCTGTGACAATGGTCACCAAGACAGAGGATGATGCTCCCCATTGGGGACACCGGTTCTATTCCATCCCTCATCTATCAAAAACAAAACCTTACATAAACTTTAAAACTTTTTTCTAGCTTTTTTTTCTTTTTAAATAAGTTTCCAACCAAATCATAAAAAATACAGTTGAAACACAGACAAGCTAAAAATGTGTAAAGTAATGCATGGTCATCCCACCACTGCACTATGTGGCTAGATAGCAGAAAGAGGGTGCAATTCAGTACAGTTAGCCCCCTCTTGTCTCCAGCATGTTTTTGGGAATACTTAATGATCATCACCACACTGGCCACCCCCACGCCAAACTCTCACCCTACTAATGAGCTCACGCTTGGCTCCTTCTGGTGACAAAAGTCTGATGACAAATTTTGATATTGAATCTTGAGACTTTTGAAGAAATCAGTTTATCTGAATTAAAAAAATAATTTATACACCCTGCCTCAAGCATTTTGTTTTTTTTTTACTCCCTATAAACTTGCCATCCAGTTGAACAGCACTGCTAGCGAGTTTATATTTGCGGGTGTCAGGCAAGAGAAGCATTGCAAAGCCTTTATAATAAGATTACATCCACCACTTCTAATATAAAGACTATCTAAAAATATAAGGACTGGCCGCTCAAAAGGAAAGCGGCCCCCCTCCCCCCACAAGAAATGACATAGGGCTGTATAGATCTCTGGCTATGTAATACCGTCCAAACAAAACAAGAAAAAAATAAATGTAAATCTACAGCAATAAGATCGTACAATTAATCAAACAGAGTATATATATATAATATCTTCCTTTTTTGTCTTTAAAGCCTTGCATCCAAGGCATCCAAAGGTATTAAAATTAAGTTCATTCACAGAACAAAAACAACTAATCTTGAATTGCTTGCAGATACTGCTAATTTTCATCTGTGTCTTTTTTTTAATATATATTTTTTTGTATTCTGTATAATTTTTTTTTTTTTTATTAAAAAATGTGTTAATGTGAAAATATGTGCAGAGGTTGTTCTTACTAGTGGTGTTTTCAATGCACATTTTATACCTAGCCTGTCATGCTTTGGAGGGGAGGGAACAGAAGAGCAGGGTCACAGGTTTTAGCTATCTCTCACCCCCAAAAACGGGGTTATGTAAGCAAATCTTAAATATTAACTTTTTGTTTTTTTACACTCCCAATTGCTCTGAGCTCTCCCTCCAATATATTTATATATATATAAAATAAAAAACACAAAAAAACAAAAACAAAACAAAAAACCTCTGTTTCATTTTCTATATACTTTCCCACTAGATTGAAACACTTTCAGAGGCAAAAATAAAAAAAAAAGACAAAAAAAAAACAACTTATGTATGCAGGAAAGCCCTTATTGTTGTTTATGGAGCAGTGGCAGAGTTGACACCAGTTCTCAGGGCCTCGGTTTTGTCATCGCCGACTTGGGGATCTTCTGAAAGAGTTAGTGAAGCAGTCTTTCCAGAAAGCATGGTGATGTCTTGGGCCAAGCTCGATCCATTTGGCACCTCACTGCTGAAATAAAAATCAGTGGATGACCTTTATGTGACAAACATAGGCAAAGAAGAATTTTTCTAGAAACTTTTACTCTGCTACAATTAACCAAACTACCCAAATTATATTTCAATGTTAACTAGCTAGCTACATTTCAGATATCAGAATGAAAAAACAAATGTTAAACTACCAAAAAAATTATACATGATATAATTCACACATATAAAAACTCCCAAAATCCCTAATTCATAAAATCATTTAAAAACCACATTACCAAAAACAAACCATCCCCATCCCACACAGTATTTAAAAAAAAAATAGAATCCTGGTGCTCACTAAAGAATCCTTTTCTTGGAGTCCATTGAGGGATACAATGGGTCTACGACAAATACAAGAAGATTTAAACCTTTAGGATGCCTGAAAGCAGTTGGACTGGGGCATAGGCAACATAGTGAACAACCACTAACTGGCCCAATGTATGAATAGGAAATGGAGACTGCCTGCAGCTCAAAGAGCAGCCTGAAGAACCTTATACCCAAAGCTAGCATCATAGGGGCCGAAAAGTCCACCTGATAAAACTTAGAAGATGTTTGAACTGATGATCAGGTGGAAGCCTTACAATCCTGGGAAACCGAGACCTGATGACGAAATGGCCAAGAAACACTCACAGTCCCGCTGAAGTGAGCCTTGAGAATATAAGCTTGCACAATAGTCTGTCTGAACCACCTAGAAATGATGACACTAAAAGCTGGGGTGCTAATCAAGGGCTCATCCAGAATGCCAAAAAGAGAGTCCCTTCTTCCGTAAAGAATAAGTGGCAGAGAGACATATTCAAACAGCCCAAACCACATCTAGAGATAGTGGGGGAAAAAAAATCACCTTCTGGTGAACTGGAGCTGGACTCAAAGAGGGAAGGACAATGTTCTGATTAATGTGAAATGCAACAAGGAGAGGAGGAGGAGAAGGTCTAGGCCTCAAAACCACCTTGTCCCTAAGTGGGACCAAAAGTGGTTCCTTGCAAGAAAAACCTGCCATTTCGGAAACATCTAAGCCGAGGTGACAAGAAGAAAACTAGCCTGTGAGTCAGAGCAGAGAAGGGGGATGCCTCTTACAGGTGCAAAGGGGGGCTCCTGAAGCATAGAAAGAACCACATTCAGAGGAGATTTGACAGGAGGAGCAACATTGGGGAGACTGTGCACAACGGTGCTGATCAGAGATACAATTTATGAATGGACAGAAGCACTCAGTGTAGAGGATTCCTGTTCGTTCCTAACAGGGGCTGCAGAAAAAGAGATTGAGGACTCTGTGTCCTCATTTCTTTTTCTATTTTAAAAAGGTAATTATCAGGAGTTTGTTTAGACTCCTAATATTTTTTTCAAAAGCCCCTAACAGTAAACTAAAAAAAAAAAAAAAAGTGTTTTAAAAGTGTTTTAAGCAGGGACTGGCGCAATGACCCCATGATACAAGAGCCTAGAGAACGCATGTTGGAAATTAGCCAGGCACTGAGGTGATGCTGGAAAATTGGAGGTGAGAAAGCAAGGAGGGGGCAGGGTACACAGGGAGCAACTCTTGCACCTCTAGCATTGGATATGCAATACTTCCAAGCATCCACATAAGCTTGTAGATGCCCCCTTACTCTGGGATAAGTTGGGGCACACTTCCATTCCTAGAAGGGCTTGCGAGTGGATTTGGCTTACTTGGAATGCCAGGTATTGCAGGTCGAAGGAAAGCCAAGCTTGGGGAAAGGGGGGAGTGTAAAAGTGGAAGTCGATTCCATAGAGAAGCATAAGGGATGCTTCTAAGAAGTAGGAAAAGTACAGGACACGCAAGTCTTTAATTTGAGAGTTAAATCATCAGAGCCGAGAAAGTGGCAGTATAACCTGAAGCTTTAACACTGTGTCCCTTATTGGATGAGATGGATGAGAAAGAAAATGCTCTTACTGTATTATATAAGGTACAATACAACCACAGTAGCATGTAACTAGTCCAACAAACCAAATACAGTACACATCATGCCAGGTTGCATTCTGATATCTTAACTGCTCTCTTGGTCAAGACTACTGGACAAGCAAAAAAATAGATGAAGAATAAAAGATGTTTCATTAAGACTTAAGCCAAGATATAGTTTCACCTTAGGGGAATTACTTTAAAAAATTGATATCTTGAGGTTGAAATGTAGGCAGACTGTGCCAATGCTAGAAATAGCTATTTACTGGCTTGTATCACAATGTATAAGAAGAATGTCCCTATACCTGAATTTTAGTGGGAGTTCATGCGACAGAACCTTGGTCTGTGGATCTATTTGCCCATTTTCAACCTTGATGACATCTGGTTTACTCTTCACACCCATAGAGTGACCCTCCTACAAATACAAAAAAGTCAGAAGGTGATCTGGATGCTACTTGAAACCATTAGAAAAAGGTTGTATAGCTTACAACAATCCATTTCTAGTCTGGTAAAAACTGATTTTCCAAGCATCACTTAAAACTTTACAAGGAAGAGGCTCCAGGTTGCCAATCTTATCCTTCCTGAACCGTTTAATTACTGACCTGGAGTCCTGACTATGCACATCTTTGACCTGTGTCAGAGTCTTAAAAAGTAGTATAGAAAGAATAAGGATGACAGCCCAAGAGCCTACGCCTTCAAAAAAAAAAAAGTTTTTAATGGCTGCTTTTATATTCTACCCTTATCAGCACCATTTCTGCAAATGGGACTTACCATACTCAGTTCACGTGTTCTCTTCCCGATCTCGCGCTCCACCTGGTGCAGCTCAAGACTCAGTTGTTCATTGGACAACATGCTGGACCACTTAGCTGGTGGTGGTGGGGGTGGCTGCTGCTGTTGCTGCTGTTGTTGTTGTTGCTGCTGCTGCTGTTGCTGCTGCTGCTGTTGTTGCTGCTGCTGTTGTTGACCTCCCATTGCGGGGGGCTCTCTCTGTACTAGCATACGATTACTAGGGACCTATAAAATATTTAGGTGAGAAAAGTTCAGTTTTATCTAATAAGTAGTCGATAAAGAAATGTTCTATGTTCCATATCATTAGTAGGATGACAACATTTTTCATACCAGTCACCTGTGCCTCTAACCCACCTCCTGTCTGCTTTCTGTACCATAAGTAAACAGCAACATCACACTGTGGATCCAAACCCAGATCCCCCTGCTGTAATCCTACCCAAGTACCCTTTCTAACTGCATACTATCCTGGCACAGTCCAGCTCATCAAATCACATTCTCTACAATGTGTTATCTTATGCAATGTATTCCACAGTTGGATTGTGCTACAGTTGTGTTGTACTTCCAAATCTTTGAAACAGAAAAATTATTTGATCATATTTGAAGGACTAGGTCACATAGTCTTAATGGGGTTCTATACATGTGCCCTGAGCTGTCCTTTATTATTGCTTACAAAATGCTCTGTGATAAACTGCCTACTTTCTTGAGAAGCAGCTACTTGACTAAACGAAACTCGGGAGCCATGATCTTTTAGCTTTAAAATGGTTTAAACCTGTACCGAGAGAAATCAAGCTGACTTGCTTCTGAGAATGTTGGCTGCCTTGCAGTCTCTGGCTTCCATATATTCTAAGTCACCGACTAGGAATAGGCATGCAGCAAGTGAAGGCAGAACTCTATCTTAACACTTATTGCAGGTCTGTGATTTCAAGTATTAAAACCATTTGTTATTTACTACAGGAGCGGAGACTTTTCCCTTAGCAAAGTAAAGGTTCACCATGTTTAGTAATAATATGAAGTCATGTTAACTTTAATCAACCAATCATCTGCTAGCCAAAGTATTCAAAGTGAACATAGGTTTATTCTCATTCACTTTGCTAGTGAACAGCATTTACTCCTTTAGAAATCAACCCCACTAGGTCAGCATTACAGGCAAGCAAGATTTGCAGAAGGAGCAGTCAGCAATGGTAACCTACATCTGCTTCGCAGACCGTTTTCCCCGCTTCGGCTGTGACTTCGTATAGCAGCCCTTCGGTTGAACCAAAGGGCTCGGCGGCCGAAGTGAATCGAAGGATTAGCCGAAGCTACGGCTATATTCTTCGGCTCCTTTGTGAATAACCCCTATAGATAAATAATACTAGCTCCCCTTTAAACACAAACTGTGTAACAAAACCCTCTGCTGTAAATAACTATTTCACAATCGCAAAGACTGCTAGTTAGATCATACCTCCATGCCTCTCATCTGGGTCTGCTGGCTGATCTGCTGGTTCAGCTGCTGTAACTCCATCCTGAGCTGCTTCTCAGATGTGGGCATAGGCTTTGCTATCCGATCTCTGCAAACAAGAAATCACAAGTGGTCATTTAAAGTAAACCTGCCGTGCGTAAAACACAAGGGCTGCCATCATTGACTTTCTTCTAAAAGGCTAATTTCCTGGCTGTTGCACTGACCCAATGGCTTCAGTAGCTGGCCTGCAACAACTATCCAGATAAGGAAAGTCAGAATATTCCTTATGTCTATACTGTCCCAGGTTAATACCCTACTATACTAGAGCAGGAGGGTCATTATGACAGCCAGGCAACTTTCCTTTAATAACTGGACTATTTATATATGATGACAAGTGTTCAAGTCTCACTTCTCCACCAACAGTTTTTCCTGCCTGCCAGCAATGTTTTTTGTGAATGTACACTGAGTGGCGCATGTGCACCTCAGTGTACAATCACAGCATCTGCTCGGTGCAAGGATGAATGAATTCCCACGCGCATAAGTTAATTTACCAAGGCTGTGTAATCAAGACGGCTGAACATGCCAAACCCGGAAGCAGGCAAAGATGGCAGCAACAGAATGACATCAAGGCCGTCACCACGTTGAATTGGAGCACTATGGCAGCCAAGTCTGCAATTATGTGCAAATTTGTTGTGCACATTATGACAAAAACCTTGAACTTCAACAGCAGAGTTTAATTCTGCTTTAATGCATGTCAAGGCTTAGTGGGGCTTACTCAAACCTAGATGACCCATTTCTACTTACCTCTCGCTCAAATGTCCCTGAGAAGCAAGAGTTTGAGGGTGTGTATATGAAGCACCTCCCAGGCTGGTGTGACTGCTGTACAGACTGTAATCTGAGAAAGAGGGGAAAACACGTTACCTGGTGAACCATTTGTTGAAAGGCTGCTAAAAAAATAATAATAAAAGACTAACATTAGCATATAAAAGAATAATTTAGATTTTAGTAAGTAGGTTTAGGTCTACTTAAAGCGACATTAAACCTTCAGGGTTTTTTATTTTCTGGATTATGGGGGCCAGACTTGCTATTTAAAAAAAAGTTATTTTACACTTAATTTTTTTAATTTCCTCGTTCTTTAGTGGTATCCAGACCGCTAGCGCCACTCCCCCTGCACGGGTAGGAAAGTGCTAGGTGTTTTTTGCCTTAATGCAGAGAATGCATTAAGGCAAAAAAATAAATTTAAAAAAAACAGGCTATAATTCTTCTTTAAGAGAAAACAACTGTGGCTCACTTCCCCTGAAAACCCGCCAGAAACGCTGGCTTTTGCCGTCACACCTTGGTTTGCCATTGCTGCCTGCATGGGGCATGATGGCTGGTACAAGGCTTTGGAGGTGCGAGAAATAGCTCCAAAACGAGATACTGTAGGCCGGTCGCCAAATGGAATGAGATCATCCTCTCCTGCGTCAGTGGCTCTACGTTGCTGCTCAAGGCGCTGATCCCTCAAGGTTTTGCCATCAACATTCTGCAAGAAAAATTAAAAATAAAGAAATAATGTACGCAAGACGATCAATGAGAGCTTAAATCATGATTAGAAAGGTCTGTCTGAATGGTAAATGTATAAATGGCTGGTTTAGGCTTGCTTTATAGTCGAAAAAAAATGATGAGGCAGTGTATGATATAATTCTTTAAAGGAGAACTATGGGGTCAGTGTTTTTCCCCATAGTTCTCCTTAGGGTAACAGGAGGACACAAACTAGCGTCTCCCGTTACCCTAAGCTCAGTATACCGTGAGCTACAGCTCGCGGTATACTGAGACGCCGCACCTGGAGCGGATCCCGACGTAGATGACGGGATCCGCCCAGCTGCGTGAGTGACAGCTGGCTCTGCCTATCTAGAGGCAGAGCCAGCTGTACCCGCCCCCTCCCCCTGTCCGTTCCCCCCGTCAGCGCTGGCAGATCGGGGGGGGGAGAGGGGAATCCAGCCCCTCCCCCTGTCACGGCAGAGAGCCGTGACAGGATCGAGAGGTGAGGGAACCCGGTATGTGTTCTCTCACCTCCCGATCTACTGAGCCGACCCGTGACAGTCTCATTGTCACAGGTCGGCTATGAGGTGAGTGGAAATCACTCATCTCATAGTTCTCCTTTAAATAAAACTGTTCATTTAAAATATATGTACATATTTCACAATACATTCTATCCCCCCAATACACTGAGCTGTCCCCACCACAGGTCCATACTAACCTCCTCTGACAGCTGCAGGTTTCTTCACTCTCTGCAGCACGGCGGGGCTGCCCATGCCTGCACACGAAAGTCCTATATGTTTGAATGGAACTGTGCTCCTGCCATGAGAACATCCTATCCTTGGGGGTTTCCAAACTCTTGTGATTATGTCAGACATGTAAATATCGTCTGTTTTGAGAAGGTTTTACTTTAGTCCCTTCCTATCATAACCTGTAATTAACTGTGGTTAATACTGTCCCAATCTTTGTGGAACGCATTGGTGACATCTCAGCAATAATCTGCATTTGCACCAAATGACACGGCTATATGCCACGCCAAATAATAGCATCATACTCCTCCAAAGGATTCTGCATAATGTAGACTAACAGTTAATTGAGCAATTTTGCCAACAGCTCCCATTGCCCGCCAAAGCACATTTCTCCAATCCCATGGCATCACCTCCTGCATTATTAAAACTCTAGGCTGGTGAATCCCCAGTGAGGAAGAAGCAATCCTTTCTGGCTACACGTAAGACCACAAAAAGGTTGAGCTGAAAGGGACAAACTTCTAAACGTACGGACATCCAAATAATTATAATGTGGGAGGAGACTATTTCTCTGCACTGCTTCATCTCACTGAGTGGCTAGTCTTATACTAAACCCTAGGATAACGTCTTATTAACCCCTTTATAACCAAAGCCTTTTTTTTTTTCTTTCAATTTTTGTACACATGTTATAATCCACATCCAAATTACTTCAAACCCCCAAACATTATATATTTGCCGACAGCCAAAACCCTGTAGAATAAAATGTTGGCAGTTGCAAATTTTTATTTTGCACGATATTAGTGCAACTTATTATCAAACCCAAAATGTTTGTGAAAAATGCACTTAAGTTAAATTTAGTGCCCCGAACCTCAATAAAATAATTATTTCTTTTAATAAAATATAAAAGGTGAGGTTACGATGAGTAAATGGATACCCAACATGCCCAGGTTAAAAATTGTGTGCCTCTGTGAAACGGCGACAAAATTCAGTACCCCAAAAAGTCCATAGACGATGCTTTAAAAGCCCCTTTAGATTATCAGTTTTGAGATACGCATAAATCTTGGCCCTAGAATTATTGTTCTCACTCTGGCACGTGCGCGGCGATACCAAACATGTATAATCGGGATTGTCGTTTTCATATGAAGGCACACCCGACGCGTGTTTACGTTGTGACGCGCGTGCTCGCGGGGGCTATACCCCTAGTATCACCCTTACACTTGAAATAAGCTATTGAAGTGCAGATCACACTTCACTAGCTTATTGCTGGGCTTCAGGAGCCCATTAATGACAGCTATGGGACCGGAAGTGATGCAATACGCATTGCTCCCAGTCCCATAGTATGGGGAGGGGATCGGTGAACGGACGTTCACTGATCTCCTCCCCAGCTTCCCACCGACACCCAAGAAGTCGGGCCCGTGGGAGGGGCAGCAGAGCCTGGGAAACACGGCCTGTTTACTGGCCTGGAGAAGCAATCTGGCAACAGCTGAGTCGCCAGAATCGTTTCTATTGTAAAGCCGACAGTCGGCTTTACAATTGTAAACAGAGTCCCGGAGTCTTTAGCCAACGGGAGTCTGTTTAAACGGGCCAGATGCCAGTGACGTACTATGGACGTCACTGGCCACTAGGGGGTTAAACGACTACTACTGTGGTAAGAGGTAATGTTGATCATGTTGCGATACAAAATGACAAGTTGATTGCAAAGCAAAGAAGAATGAAGATGAACTTACTGCTACTTCAACACTGCCTCCAGCAGAAACGTCTTTGGGTTTGGCGTCTTTGGTTCCAATGTAGGAACCTATTGTGTCACAGGACCAGGGCGAGTATTGGCTGTAGTCATTCCCTTTGTACTTCCCAGAGACTTTCAGTTCCTCGTCAAGGTACTAAGTGGTATAAAAAAATGCAAGGTATAACCTGGCTTCTATAGTTGAAAGCGTGCAAGGGTCAGTCAGGAATGGTTTGAGGCCCACTCTTACCTCTTCTTGATGGAAAGGGTGCGTCAGGGTGGGTGAAGGAGCAAATGGTGGGGGAGAGATCACTTTTCTCTCCTCTAGTTGAGCCATGATCTCCTTTCGACGGCGGTGAAGTTCATCTAGGCTGGGGTGAGGCTGTGATTGAAGTTGGGGAGTCAAACGGCAGTAGGTTTCCTTTAGCAAGAAAGAATATGAAAGTAGATTAACAATCATTCTGAAACAAAACAAAAAAAAGACTATACCAGTGACCAGAATTTGATCTTACTGATAAACACATCCATCAGAATTCTAAATCAAACACGGCACAATCTACACTTACAAATAAATTAAATACATTGCACACATACCCGGGGATAGGGTGGTCTTATCTGTCCTGGATGCGTTGGGACAGGGTAATAGCCCTCTACAGGCTGGTAACGGTCTCTGGCTTCTGGGACATAAGGAGAGCCAGCATTGGGTGGCATTTCCAGTGGTACAGGACTGGCACGAACCATTTCCTCTCTCTGATAAGACTGGGGAGCAGAAGCGTACATACGGCGAGTATCGTATTGTGCAGGGTACATGGGCTGGTTCATGGGGGAATATTGTTGTGTCGGGGTTCCGTACTGTGTGCTAACAACCCTGTCTTGTAAATAGGTTGGGTACTGGTCGAGGTAGGTAGGGTTGGACTCGGGGGCAGATGGCTGAGGTCTGACAAAGCGCGACACGGGCTGAGGTGGGTAATATACATCTGAAAGAAAGAAAAAAACAAATGAGAAATATAGCTAAGAAATAGGATAGCACGCTGATGAAAATACACATTTTACATGTGAAAGCCATCAAAGAGGTTTTACAACCTCAACTTAACTCATTATTATAGGAAAGAGTGGAGTTTTCAGTGGAAGGACCTAGACTTACTTAGGGTACATGTACACTGCCAACTGGGCTTTCTTACCTTCTCATCTCACTTGCTATTTATCTGCCTAAAGCAGGGGTGGGGAACCTTCGGCCCCTCCAGCTGCGGTGAAACTACAAATTCCATGATGCATCTGTCTCTGCAAGTCACGCCTGTGGCTGAGAGAATCTTGCAATGCCTCATGGGATTTGTAGTTTCACCACAGCTGGAGGGCCAAAGGTTCCCCACCCTGATCTATAGGAAGATTGGAAACTTTTCCTATACTTTTTATTCTGGTGGTAAAAATTTTGGATTTATCATCATGTTCTGTCCAGTGACAATGGTCACCAGCTTAAAACACAAGGTGAATCTGACCTAGACAGATGTTCTAGCTCCTCTCTAAACCAGGGGTGCCCACAATTTTTTCATCTGGAGATCTACTTTTCTGCTTGTGCTGGCTGTGTGACTTGTACTGTGAACCGGCCCTCTCTCTTGGCTGTCTCTCTTCTCTCTCTCTCTGCCTGCTCTCTCTTCTGGCTGTCTTTGCTTACCTGCACTGCAGCAGCTTCCCAGGTCTCCTCTCAGGTGCGGTGTCCTGTCCTCCCACGGTGATCGTGTGGCCGAATGTGCAGACTCTCAGAGGTGTCCCACGCCTTCCGTCTGCAGCGTCTGACACATTCAGCCGCACAAGCACCGCAGCAGGCAGCTCGCTGATCGCAATCTGCTGTTGTTCATTGTGCGATCGACTGGTAGATTGCTATCAGCCTAATGGGAACCACTGCTCTAAACTATTTAACATAAGCTATAGCTATAGATGACATTTAGTGGATTTACAAGCAGCGAATACATACAAAAATATACAAAAGTGCACCTGAAATTGGATTGCAAGCCAAAACGGCCCAAAAGCACAGTCAAATGTATAGGAAAATGCATGCAGCATAAAAAAGCCAGAGAAAATGAGAACATGAAGCTAAACTTACTTGGCTGATAGGTTACAGGTTCAAATGGAGGCCCTCCTCCCCTTGGGTCAGGATAAAACATATCTGTCTGGGGAGAAGCATAAATCTGGGAACCTCGTGGTACCATCTGGATTTGTTTAGAAACAGGCAATGGGGGAAGATCACCAGAAATGCGCTGTGGAGGTGGATGTGAGCTGACAGGTAAGGAGGCAATGGAAGTTTTTGTCACGGAGTCATGGCTGAAGAAAAAGAAAAGAAAACATAAACTTCTAATAGCAATAACACATTCACAATCAATGCATCACAATCTTCTGATCTCTGTCAGTGTTCAAATAACGCTACATGCTGCGACCTGTGCAATCATGCTACTATCAACACTTATCAAGGGAATAGCGACTATTGGAGGAGAAAACAGTAACATACAGCTCTGGAGGGGAGCCCGGGGCACTGTTGCTCAGATGATCCAGTTTCACCGGCTTCAAAACAGACTCGTAGCCGGAGTCTGTCCCACGGGAGATGAGCTGTGTCACAGAACCTCCAGACACTATGCCATTGGGAAGGCCAGCTTGCTTCCGACCAGGTAGATCCATAGGACCCTCATCTGAGTGTATGGCCCCAGTGGGCAACCCAACCTCATTCAGCTGACCAAGAGAGGCACTCAGTGGGCGTCGAGGAACCAATCGCTTGTTCATTTTTCTAAACCTTTTCCCAACAAAAAAAAAGGAAAGGAAAGGAAAAAGAAGAAAAAAAAAATATTTACTTTCTAAGCCAGACCCAGGAGGAATATATAAACATAGTATAATACAAAAGGTCAGCTAACCCAAAAAAGGAAATTTCAGCTTTAGGTGCATGCTATTCCCAGCATTCTTTGTCGAGTACACAACACCCGTCCTCATGAGAGAGAATGGAGAATGGATGGTGTTCTATGGACCTATCCTGGGGTGATAACAGTGCTCCTCCACAGATCTAATATGGTGAGTGAACTAGGGATGCACGGATACCGGTATTGAGTACGAGTACCGATATATTTTTTTTTGGTACTCGCCGATACTGAATACCGAAAGTCCCATTAAAGAAGCCAGGTGGCGTGTAATGACTTGCCATGTGGCTTCCTGATTAGCCGGGAAGCCAGGCGGCGTATAAAGACTCACTACCCGGCTTCCCAATTAGCAGGGAAGCCATCCCTATGCTTCTCGTCACTAGGTGACGAGAAAGCATGGAGCCAAATTTCTGGCCAATGATGTGACGAGAGAGCATGAAGCCGGCTTCCCGGCCAATCAGAAAGCCGGGCGCCGCGCCATTACACGGCACCCGACTTCCTGATTGCCAGCTTCCCGACCAATCAGGAAGCCGGGTAGCGAGTCATTACACGCTCCCTGGCTTTCTGATTGACCGGGAAGCCGGCTCCCTAGTCACAAGTGTCGAGGGAGCATGGAGCCGACTTCCTACACGCTGCCCGGCTTCCTGATATAGGCATCGAAGCATTTGGGCGAGTACAAGTACTCACCCAAATACTCGGCATCGATACTAGTATCGGTACATCTCTAATTGTCACCTCACCCTAAAAGTGTGCTGCTGGCAGGATTGCCAGGTGGGTATAGGGCGAAAAAAAACAGAAAAAAAGAAAACAAATGCAGCCACCCCATCTATGGACAGGTTAGGTTGCAATATATAACATTTTTGTTCTTGGGTTTAAATACATTTAACCCCTTTACACCAAACACAGACAGCAAGGTGGCACACACCTGTATCCACCAAAGGTAATGTTTTACATAGTTTACTCAGCTTTGCTATAGAGATACGACGGGGATCTGAATGCTCTCATGATTGCTTAAAAAGTGTATTTCCACTTTCACAGCCAAATTGGGAAAACAACTATTTTATATTTGCTACATGTTCCCAGTCACATAGCACAAGCGTCTATTGGTTTTAAATGTTAGGAGGGACTGTGATGGGTGAGGGGGTCTCATCCATTCAAAGATTGCTTCTCCATTGTGTGTTAATGAAGCTTATCAGATAAACATAATCCACAAATATCAGTCCCAAGACTTTCCATTGGGACAGACCACTGTGAAAGGGCTAAGACAAGCTTGGAATCAGCCATCTTGCCTGATTTAACAAAACATCTAAAAAAGTAAGATTTTAAAAAAAAAAAGTTATTTTCCAGTATGCTGTGTGAATAGGAACACATAATAAACATATAGAGGGGTTTTCCTAAATTTGACTGCAAAAGTGGAAATACACTTTAAGGTATGTGTTTTGTGCAGAGGGGGACACGCTCCTGGAGATTGTCTTCATTTAGGGAAATAGAAACATCTGCTCAGGAAAGTCCATTTTGGATTACATCGCCTCCTACACCTCAATGGACAAAAGGGTGTCAAAGGCACTGTATTAGCATTCTTATAGACACAAGGCCTTTTGGGGACATATGGGACAAAATATTCCTATGTGCACAGTTATCCTTACCATACAAAGCTGAAAGGGCGATTAGACTACCATGTCTGTATTTTAAGCAAAATCAACATTTAAAAACAAAATTGCTTACTTTTCCAACTCTTCTTGGGAATGAGCAAAGGTGCAGCTAGCTCCTCGGGGGCAGCCTCCTCGCTGTTTCATGTCCCTGCACATATAGGTCTTGTACTTGCTATGCTGTGGAGGCTGTACAAGCAAAAAGAACCATTATTGCGGCTTTCTACAACATGAACATTCATTTGCCAACAAGAAAATATCAATATATTAAATAACCCAGTAGCAACAACATTTACATAGTGCGCAAGAAGCCCTTTAAAATCAAACCTCTTAGACAAGTCCCCTCCAAGAACAGAAACATTAAACGGTCTACAATTTCCCTTGCTTAAGTGGATCTGATGCATAAATGTAAAATATTCATATATGTGAAAGTAAATTTAAAGATTAATATGAAAACAAAAATGGATTGCCAGCACTTCCTGGTTGAATGAAGCCTAGGCAGATCACTGACCGTAGTTCGCACCAGCCTCAGTGCGTTGTGGCCCGATTCTGGCCGGAACACACTGGATCTCATGGCACCATAGCCACGCCCTCTGGTCGCAATGCGATCGGCCGCACAGGAACGCAAGGCACATCAATGCCTGTGGTCCGGTCAGAAAAAATGCTGCAAGCGTTCCCGTACGGCCGATTGCATTGCGGCCGGAGGGCGTGGCTACGGCGCCATTCCCTTCAATGCACTGTCACACCCCCCCTCCAGCCACAAACCAAAGTAAACAAGCCAGAATGCGGATCCAGTGCGTTCCGGCCCAAATCGCCAGGAACGCACTGTGGCTGGTGAACTAGCCCTAAGGCTTTATTCACACTATGTGTGTGCGTTTAGGGATTCCTGCAGCAGTAACCTATCAATTCCTGAGGCATGAATCCCAAATATGCTGTTTAGAAATGGCACTTGTTCACTAATGGTCGGACAACAGCAGCCGAATTTGAAAGCGGCAGTCCGTCGGCACTCCACGTGTAATCGTATGTGATACGATTACATGCAGTTAGAAATAGATCACTATCCCTGGATACAACTATCGTGCGTCCAAGGACAGTGCTGACAGACTGCCGCTTTCAAATGCAGCTGCTGTTACCTGATCATTAACTTAACGAGTGCTTCTAAATGGTATATTTGGGATTCCGGCCGCAGGAATCCCTAAACGCACATTCAAACGTAGTGTGAACGAAGCCTTGGATAGATCGTAGTGAATTGATGTCATCAAACTTTCTTCTTCCCAAGCTTTGTTGAAAACCATCTTTCATAGAATCCCATGATGCTCCTGGACAATTACCTTGTATTGCTTAGCGTGACTACAGGAGCCTATGCTTAGTTCAGCATAAAGAAATAAAATCAGTAGCAGAAAGATGTTTCTCAGGTACAATGTCTATTACAATGGGGAATCACTCTACAGAAGCCTCTTTGAGAACCCTTTTTCAGGTTGTCCATGATGAAATACAAGCATTATATTTAAAAAAAACCCACTTATGCAGCATTCTGAATATAGACACCTTAATACACCGAGTACCTGAGAAAGTACCTTCTGCTGCCTAAGGCTGGCCATAGACCAACAGATCTTTTTTGTAAAAATCCAACAGGTTCCTCCATCCATGCTAAACAGCAAGGATGGAGGAATACCCCTCAACTGGCTATTGTATTCAGCAGATGCTGAATACGTGAAAATTGCCTGCATCTGATTGGATGAGGGACCTGTTCGGCCAGGAATATTTAGACCATTGCTTCGACAAAGGACAATTGAAAAATTAATTTTTGTCAAGCAGAGGAGTGCTGACATGGCCACCCATGGGTTGAATTTCAACGCCAGACAAAATTCCCTCCGATTTTGTAACATAAGATGCAGGTGCTCCTTCCACCCCATTGGCAGCCAGATGTGCAGTTAGGAAGCTACGGAGAATTCACAGCCAACTTGCAGGCCTCATAGTAAATGGAGATATCAATGCAATTCTATTTACGGGGTTAGAGGCCACTAACCAAATAAGCAACAGCATGCAAGTTTAATGGTTTTTGCTTGATCTGTGGGCATGAATGCACCAAGTACCGTGCACAATATGGTGCTGTATGCCTAGTGGCCATATAATCAGGAAATACAGGGGCCAGCACCACATTGCATATGATGCCAAATACCACAGAAAATGACCCATGTATGTACAGGAATGCCAAGCATCTACAAAGTCCAGCACCATACTAAGCATTGCACCTGAGAACTCAAAAATGGTATTATGCAAACACATGTACAGAAAATACAGGTAGACCAACGTGGTGCCAGATACCTTACAAGATTTCTGCTGTGGACAGAGGCAGAAAACGAAGGCACATGGGGCTAAGAGGAATGGGTCTGCTGTGTCCATGCTGGGAATGAAGGCAGAATGCAGTACTAGTGCTATACTGTACATGGTAATATCTATATTAGTCTGCCGTACCCTCTGCCTCCCTCCCAGCTTGTGCAGCTCTAATTTAGTAATACATCAAGAGGGGGAGGGGGGGGGGGAAGAGACTTTTGTCCCAGGCACATTTATACATGTCTTGGTGTATTTTCCATTAACTAATTAAATGCATTAGCAGCAACACTTTCTAGCAGTATAAAAAAAATGTCATATTCCAACTTGCAGAACAACATTTTCACTTGGATTCCCCCAAAAAAGTTACTGGTTGGAGACAATTTTGTAGCTCTGGAAGCGGTACCTGAATCATGCAGTAGCTCCGCGCCTCGCTCACCTGCTGCTGATCAGTCCCCTTCTTGCTGTGGTTCTGGATGTAATCCACCAGCCCATGAACAACAGTCTTCACAGCCACAAGACCGTTCTCTAGCTGCTCCCATGTTGGAGGCGGAGCATCTGGAAAATAATTATTCAATAAAATGAAAGCTCTCTAAATGTCATATTATTGCTACAAACGACATCCTCTTCACACAGTATTCTATAAAGGACTGATAGCATTGTTTATAGAGGAGCATTTCTCTGCACATCCGTTCTTTAAAGATTTAAGCAGAACTCCACCCAAACAGCTGCAGTCACTGTTTGAATATCCTGACAATCGCAGGCACTGGCTGTCAGCATACAATAATAGGCATGGGAGATTCCCCCGTATATGCCGTTTAACGTAGATAGGGAAATGACACGGTTTTATGCTTTTCCACAGGCTGAATGAGAAAACACTACACGTGTATTGCTAGCTTATGGCTAAGTACTCAAACCAATGAAGCAAGCAGTGCAGGTGCTGTTGAACAAGCTACAAACAGCTCAGTGCATGAATCTGTAGTATAACAAACTAGGGAGACCATTCTGCTGTAAGCAGTCACAGTCAGCTGCACGTCCAACGTACAACTAATGCCTCTACTATAAATAAGTGGAGTGGTTACCAAGTAGTAAAGGTACCCTACTGAAATCACAGAAGGCCTGATCCAGCCATTTACATTTCTATGTTTGCAGCCACCTCTACAACTATGGCTGAGCCTGCTCAGGGGAGAGTTGATCAGCCACAATTCATTTTTCCAGCCAATTAATATGTAATGGCTACAAGTAAGGTTGTCACAAACCTGGGCAATATGACAAATGCATTGGAAGAACACAGATGAAGAAGGGAAATTTGACTTCTGTTAAAAGTTAAGTTTGACATTCTCTCCCCCCCAATCCAGAGCCTCACTACTAGCTAATGAGGGCCTTCATTACAGTATAGTAACACTTGTAAGACTTGGGAGGTGAAAAGTGGTGGGGTGCCATGATCAACTTTTGAAGAAAGAGTCAAGACTGGCATATCATTTCAGCTGCTATGATCTCAGATATTCGGACCGATTTGCCATGCGGTTTTAGAACAAAGTAAACCATGCTTACGCATATTTTGTTCATGGGTGCAGCTTAAATTGCAGATTTGTGTCAGGTTTATTGCAAGTACACATGCACTTACCGGGGCTTGGATCTATATTTGCCAGCAGCTCCAGATGGGGACGTAATCTGTTAAGATTGGCCGGGTCTCCAGTCCTCTGCAGAGCAATGGTCAGTTCCTGGACACTCTGAGCAAACGAGGCCGGGGTCTGCAACTTAACAAAACCTTTCTTGTAATAAATGAACTAACAATGTTCAAACTAACACATATAAAAAAAAAAAATACAAGGGTAGGTACACAGAACCATAGATTACAAAATAAGGATGGGGTCCAATCATTATATAGCGAAAACAAGACAGACACAACAAAGTGGCAGGAGCAGGAATGAGGCGGTTACCTTGTCAATTATGGATTGCATATGAGATTTGTGAGACTGGTCCCCATACAAAAGAGAGGACCATTGATCAGGAGCGATGCGCAGGCCAGCCTCCATAGCAATCTGCACAATCTGAGAATCGTGCTCTCGGCGCAGTGCTTCATAAGTGCGAAACTCCTCCTTTAACTGCATCAGGGAGGAATCTTCATCACGCTTTGTCACCTGAAATTGGAAAACATGCTACATTAAAGCAGAGCCTTCCAGCATCACCTTCAGTCTTGTGCAGTTGTACAAGCTCCTCTCCTATACTGAAATTGCTTAATTTGAGTTCACTGCACTACAATGCATATATATGATATATGCAGATTTAACTTCAGCAGTAAAGGTGAAACAATATTTTCTAATAGAGGAGGTTTTCTATTTCTAAAGATAAACCTATTGGTTAGTAAGGGAATGCACATAGGGGGGAATTTACCAAAACTGGAGCAGAGTCGCACTGCAGCCAATCAGCTTCTCTCTTTCATTTTCAAATCTTACCTAAGCAAACTGAAGAGAGATGCTGATGGGTTGCCATGGTCAACTGCTCCAGATTTTATCTGCTCAAGTTTTGATAAATTCCCTTCAGAATGTTTACATATATTTTTCCTTAGTTTTCGGACTAAACATATTTACATTTTTTTATTCAGGGAAACATGAACTACTGTAGGAATATTCCATATTTACTACCCGCCAGCAGCCGGAACTAAATACATATTTGCATGTTTACCCAGCTAATCTTAACTTGAAGCAACAAATAAACAACCCCAAAACCTTTTTAAATAGCTGATTAACTAAAAATTTCACTTGGGCCTTTTCATACCTCTCCATTTTCTTCCAGAAAAAGTTACTGCATGAAATGCATTGCAAAAAAACTATTTACTAAAAGGCTGGTTCACTTCAACGCACTGCAGTTTAACGTGTTTTTAAAGGGGACTTGTGTGGGCCCATTCACAACTATGTGTGTGTGTTACCACGTGTGCTGCAATGCATGTGCATAGGTGTGATTGAGCCCTTATGCTTTCTCGTCAACAATTTTGCCTCTGTTTTGGAGAGGGAGGTTTCTAAGTTATTTGGATCTACGTGACCAGGGGTAGGCAAGCTCTGGCCCTCCGGCTGTAGTGCAACTACAAATCCAATAAGGCATTACAAGACTTTGACTGCCACAGGCATGACTTCCATAGGCAAATGCATGGTGGGATTGTAGTTTCACTCCAGCTGGAGGGCTAGACTTGGGCTACCCCTGTCCTAAACCATGAAAGGAATATCCACCCTGTTCATCATTCAGGTATCACAACTTTCATCAAGTCCACATACCACTTAATCGTGACACTGCTCATCAGCGCTCTTTACCAGATGAAGGTATTGCCACACATCGGTTAAAATAAATCTTCTAAGCACAAAAAAGCAACCTGTGCGACTGCCGTGGGTGCCACATTTTCATATTTTTTAGAACTATTTTTTTTTTTAAAATGACTTTGTATGGGTAGGAGAGAACAACACATTGTTCTTCTACTTTTTTGACAAGGCCGGTGTTACACAGAAAATACAACTTTTTCAAGCTGCTTAGGGATGCCGGAATGTTAATGTACAAGGAAACTAAACAATCTATACCTTAAAGCAAGAGGCTCTGTACAACAGCTGGACAACATGCCCAATGCTAGTTTTCGAGGCTTGAGGAAAGCGCGGTTCCAGTCTTTGCACCACAAACAAAACCAGGACCTTTCGGGAGAGAGCAGATCCGTCTTCCAGGGCCAGGAGGACAAGCTTGAGGGCTTCTTCCTGCATGGCTGCAACACACATAACAAAGTCTTAAGAAGCAATTCCAAGCAACAAGTCAATAAAAAAGAAATCAGGTCATTTACATTAAGCTTTATTCTCTATAATTCACTACAGCAAGAACTCACAGGGTCACTGGGAGTCTACTTCCTGGAGCCTATGCCATGTAACTTCCTCTATCTGCTTCTTGTATTGACAACTAAATGTAAACTTTGAAGGCAAATTTGATTCTGATGGTTCCCTGTGGAGGCCTGTAGTTCTAGAAGTCTAGCAGTGCTGTAAATTCCACAATTGTAGGACATTGGTTTGAAAATACAGATGGAACGTACCTGGACCGAGGAATTGACAGCCGCGGGCACGAACAGCTGCCCACAGGTTGGAGGAGAGTTGCTGGGGGTTCTGATGTTGCAGGATAAGCTCGGTGACGGTTCTTTCGCCCAGTGAACGAGCTGCTCGCATTGCTCGAATACGTCCCTCTTCTTCCACCAGCTGGCAATGAACAAGAGTCACCAGCTTCCTCTGCATGGGGCGGCTCAGCACACTTTGGGTGGTGCTATTTAGACCGACACCTGGAGAAGTGAAGGGTCCAAAATTTAGAAAAAATAAACCTTTGCTTTTTTTTTTATCAACTCTTTAGAACACAACCAATATGGGTCCGAGCATGAAAGGGAGAATATTAACACACCAGAAATCCCCACAGTTTATTGTAATAGATTATCCATCTCCAAACTGGATCCTCCACCAGACCTTTTTCACCCCTTATGAGCCACTTGATCACTCGGTAGGGAAGGCTGCTGACTGATCAAGCTTAGAAGTGAATCCTCTAAGTTTGCCATTAGCCTGAAGAAAGGAGAAAAAAGGGCTACAAGTAAAAATGTCAGTTTTAGAGGCTGAAAAGGTCTCCTGATGCAATAGTCCCCCCATTTAGTGAAGCTGCAGTAGATTGCTGGGCAATAGTTACAGGAGAGCAACACTAAAAGAATATGGAGGCTGCAATTACTGAACTCCTCTGAAAGCACTGGTTGCCTGGCTGCCACGCTGATCCGGGGGAATTCAATACTTTCAGAGGCACAGACCTAGAAAAAGTATGCAGAGCAAGAGTTCTGATGTCACATCAACCTTCATGCTTGTTCCAGGTCAGTGACTCAAGTACTGAAGCCAGATTTCAATAGCAGGTCAGCAATGACAGCCTCTATATTGCAGTATGGGATTCTTTTAAGAGGTAAGTCTCAAAAGGACTAATCTTTCGGGGTTATATCAGAATGAACAAAATGCCCATCAGTCTCCTAAATGGCAACTATTGAGTAGTTAACCTCCGATTCCTAATTCAAGTCTGGGGAGAAGAGTAGAAGGAATTATCTGCCTACAGATGCTGCCAGTAAATTAAATTGCAGCAATGCTCATTGACTGGTCAGTTTTGCTACTGGAAGAAATCACGTGTAAGAATTAGGAACATTTTTTAGCAATACAATTGATATATTAAATATCATCTGTGTAGTCACGGTTAATTACCACTGATTGTCTACACTGCAACATTATAAACCCCGTTTGTGCTTGTGAGAGTCGTGTCATCTTCAAAGGCAAATTAATATTCTGCCTACATCACAAATGAATATTTTAAAAAAAGGGTTCAGCTCCAGTGTACATGGGAAAAGTCCTTCAACTCATTTATAACAATTGGCAGGGGGACGCGTCACCATTACTGCAGCCAATCAGCTCGTGAGCAGCACCCAGAACTACAGCAACTAAAGCCGCTTGACTTTTCTAGATGCCTTTTCCCACCTGATCTATTGGTTAGTATTCACCGCAACTGTACTCTGTGCACAGAAATGTCATACTTTTCTCATGTGATTGGCTCACTGCTTCTACCCGAAATCTACAGGTGTCTCACACACTACACTTCATTTTACAGCAGTTGGCCTTTCATCTTTGCTCATACAGGGTGTTAAAGGGCCAAACATTTCCTGTATTACAATACTGACTGATCATGTGATCATAACAGGAAGACCTGCTCACTCAGCCTGCGGAAGTTCTGCCATGGCCTAACTCAACATCTACAAAACAAAATATTTAAGGACCTGCGATTAACTCTACTAAAGTCCTTCCAATGTATATACAGTAGTAGAGAGGACATTTCTCTCAAGTAAAGTAGGAATTTCACTTGCAGTACGGAAAATAACATAAAAGCACATAACAGATCTGAGAACAGGCCATAGCCTGCATCAGCACTTGTCCTAAAAAAACAAAAGGCACAAAAAAAAGTCAATCTATGTAGACTTCATCCTTGTTAGAGAGTTTCTGTTAGCAGTAGATGCATCAGAAGTGGGTGATGAAAGTGTGAACGGGAACAGAGAATTTCTTTACAACTTAATTTATAAGCTTACTGTGAAAAAAAAAAAAAAAAAAAAATCAAAGCAAAGCTAATTTTAGTTCCTTTGACGACGTTCTTTTAAAGCATTACAGTTATAAGTTCTTGAAATAGTCCTTGGGGAGTTGTACACAAATCTGTAGGATGCGAAAAGGAAGTGTAAATTCTCAACAAAACACTTCCTCTTATAAGCGAAGAGTAACACACATCTATAGCCTGCATATGTAGACATCCTGTAAGATCATACCAGTGTTTCAGCAAACCCTTGAAAATGTACACACGTGATGATGCAGCCGGTTATAAAGGACAGATCTAGTGTGCAGTATGGCAAATGTCAATGCTACATGACTTTCGTAGAGCATCTAGGCAGGGGTGCCGTCTCTTGGCTTTAATTTCGTGCTGCACGGCTCTTCTCTTTGTGAACACCAACATCCTCAAGACACTATTCTAGAAGCAAGCCAGTGGTGTGAATTTCGGGATGAGCATGCCATATAGAATTGTCATGGGTAAGTTCAGGGTTGTGCATAATTACAACGGCCATGGGTTTTGAGATATAGCACTCAAGAATGGCCAACGCTCCAAGTTCGCTCCCGTGATGGACTACAATCTCACGTTTAGTTTACCAGTTTGTATTGAGATTGTAGTCCATCACGGTAGTGAGCTTGGAGCGGTGTCTACTTTACAACACACACAGGGACCAAGGGCAACAAATGTAGCCACCCTCCAGAAGGATGCACAGTGTAAGCACCAACTCAGAGATGATTTGAGGATCTACAACCGAGTGATACACAAAGATACATTTTTGTTAACAGTTAAATTAGTGTGACTTTATTTATAGACTTTGGTGGACATGGCAGGTTCAGCTCACCAATCATTTGAACTGAACCCCCCCCCTCCCTTTGTCCATTGCAGGACAAAGACGAAATGGTCACTCCACATCCCCATGCAAAACATATTCAACTCTGCTTGCTCCCTTCGGCTGCACGGGCCAATGAAAAGATAATTTCCGAGTGTTTACATTAGCAAGAGTGATCTTACCTCTCGCAGTACTGAGGGGCTTCAGGTAAAGTGCCAGCTCTTCCACACACTTTCTGGCCTCCTCATAGTGTTTGGTGTCTTCAGCCCCGCTGCACAGAGTGATTGGCTGCTGCTCAGGTACCTGTAGAGCAAATGGGAACACTGTATGAAAAGAAAGCCCACCTTATGACACTTACCAATTATCTATAATGTGCAGAAAACATCACAGTGACCTTTTCTGCAAAAACAAATCTCTATGTGCAAAACTCACCACCTTGGATTATATAAGAGGAAATAAAAACTGGAAGTGACAGCAATTTTCATTCATTACTGCAGCAGGCAACATAGATCTTTTTGGTTTTTTTTGGTACAACTGTCCATCATTTATCTCACCAAAACTAAAGTTGACCATACACAGATTTCATTTTGCCTATTCCCTGCTGAATCGTCAACAAAATTGGATTTCTCAATCGAAGGAGCCGGGTGGAAAAGTGGAAAATTGCCGGCCAAACAGTAACTGTAGGCATGTATCTGGGTATTCTAAAAGACGTAAAGCCACCAGCTGTCGCATGGAATAGATGGCAGCAGAGATTCCTCTAAGCTACAAACACATACTACTAGATAATTGCAGGCTTTGTATTCTTTGCATTCCTTATTTCTCTTTTCTTCCTCAGTCTTCTGACACTAGCCATGTTAACGAAGGGCGGGTTACTAGCTCTCCTTTTACTTCCTAAAAATCTGGCACATGTGACTAGGACATGTGACCATGCACATCATCTCAGGGAAGGAAAATACCTTTCCCTGAGAAGATTTCCCAGGAGTGCTCTGCTGATGTAACCTTCCCAGGATACAATGTTTTGGGACTTAGATAATTTTGCCAGAACTGGACCAGGAAGTGATGAACTCCATTTGTAAGTAAAAACATGTTTGGTTACCTAATGAATGCAAGATTATCTTAAATCAGCATGCAGAGCTACATGCGGCTGTGATTTTAAGTGAAAGGGGGTAAAGGTCGCATTAAGAATCCGCTGATGGTTTATTGTATGGCGCCCGAACAAGATGCTGTTCAAACCCAAACCTGTTTTCTGTAGTTTAGCTTACAGAGGGAAAGGGTTAGAACCTCTGGCAGATCTCCTCTTGCTGACTGTGCTCATACTCTGGAGACCTTCCCTGTTTCAGTGACATCCACCACCAACACAGGAAGTGAGGTAAAATCTCTCCAAGCGGAATGCAGACAGCAATTAAACCCTATCAGAGTTGTAAACCATTTTAATTGTTATGGTTCATTTCTTATTGCTGCGTTTCTATTATGATGGAACCAACCATCTTGTAACTGCAACACTTGCTAGAATCACGTCTTACCATTTTGCTGGTAGAGTAGCCACAGCCATAGTAAAATAACCTGGGAGGAATTTATCAAAACCGGAACAAACAGAATCTGGAACAGTTGCTCATGGCAACTAATCAGCATTCCTCTTCAGTGTGCTCAGGTAAGATTTGAAAATGAAAGAGAGAAGCTGATTGGCTGCAGTGCAAATCTGCTCTAGATTTTGTCTGCTCCCGTTTTGATAAATCTCTACAAGCCCCCCGCCCCCCACCCACCCGTCTCCAAGCACAAGCTACAGAGCAGGACTGTGGCTCTCGGAGTGGAAGCAGCAGCGTCTCTGCAGCTGTCCCCACATCCTCTTAGTCAGATATAGAGATCTCCATTCAGCAAAGACACAAGCTTTTCTGAGTTCTTAAAAGCATACTTGTAGACGCTATGGGCCACCGCCATCTGCAACACTGCAACTGGCACCTTACTTAATAGATGGAGTGAGAAAGTCGATGACAAGACAAGGTCACTGGAGAGTTTATCATACTCCATACTGTGTGACCTGATCCCAATAGTCTGTTGAGCAGATGTTTCAAGAAATAGACAACTATTGCTCTGTACTTCTTCACAGGAAACAACGAATACACAGGCGATGGGCAAGCAAGAAAGCCCCTGTGCATGTGTAGCTGGCAGTGTAGGCAAAGTTTTACTTTTGCACACCAAGCATTGTGCACATAAACTTTAACAACCATCTCCCCTAGTGCCAAGGATCCCCTGGAATTAGGAAGTAAAGTGGTAATGAAGAAACATTCATATGAAAGTCCCCAGTACTGCTCTAACATGAAATCTCAAGGGCTAGTTCACACCAGATGCAGTTGTGATGAAGTCCATTCAGTTTGGCTGCTGCAGCCAAAATATATCACAATGCTTTCCTATGGGATTTCTGCTGCTCTACTCAGGGCCCTGTCACACCATCAGGAGTGCATTCGGCCTCTGCAACGCAACGTGGCCGGCTGGCTTTGTTTTGGGGCGGGAGGGGGCGTGGCGGTGCATTGAACTCAATGGCCCCGGAGCCACGCCCCCCCCCCCCACGCGTTGGGACCGCCGGCACCCGAACGCATGGCACATTAGTGCCTGCGTTCCAGTCCAGTGTGATCTGCAAAAAATGCTGCAAACACTGTTTTTTACATATCGTAGTGGACCGGAACGCATCCCACGCGTTAGGATGCCGCCGATCGTACCGCGCGTGGGGGGCGTGGCTGGTACCATTGACTTCAATGCACCACCACGCCGCCTTCCACCCCCCAAAAAAGTGAGCCGGGTTGTGCTCCAGAGGCACTGGAACGCACTCTTGATGGTGTGACTGGACCCTCGCCCCAGTGCAGTCCGTTCCGATGCAGTCAGAAAAAATACTGCTTGCCTCATTTTAGCTGCATTGGATCGCAACGGAACACATAAAAAAGCATGCAAATGCACATGAAATCCCATTTTAAGCAAAAAAAATAATGCATCAATTGCAGTAAAAAATCGCAGCAAAACGGATCACATTGCAGCTGTGTAGACGCATGCAGTTCTGGTGTGAACTAGCCCTTAATGCTGAAGACATGCTGTTTCGCAAGTGCAAGATCACAAAGCAGTATCCCATTAAGAGACAGAGACATGTACACCAACAAAACCAGTAGTAGCTTTTTAATTGTGCAGGGGCCATGAGTCAAAGAGAAATTGCTGAATCCTAGGAAGGTCGGCCCTCCCTGTGACACAAAGCTGTATACCAGGGCACAGACACACTATTGCAGTTAGAACGGGTGATTCATCTACACACAGCTCGGGAAACGTGCTTCCCTATACACATCACTGGTGAGCTGTAACGCTAGGCTCATCCAAGGTGGTTGCTCAGTAAGGTGTAACTGGCCAATAATGGGAAATTATAAACAAAGGGTTGGCCTACAATGAAATATTAGAATGATGCAGAAAAAATAAGTCCTGTATTATCATCTAATGTATTCCAAGGTGTCATTTCCATTTGGCAGAGAGAAAAAAAACACAACTGCAAAGAAATTTAAAAAAAAAATCCTGATGAGGCTGTGAATGTGACTTTCACTAAACATTCACTGGTGGTGAAGCAATTTCTTATTTAAAGTAGAACAGTGGGGCAGCCTTTTTTAGTTTGCTTTTGGGTCACGGGAAGGCATATACTTAGGGCTGCAACTAATGAGTATTTTCAGAATTGATTAGTTGGCCGATTATTTTTTTGATTACCATATTTTGCGCGCCATAAGGCGCACCGGTACATAGGACGCAGGCAGTTTCTGTGACAGAAGCTGTGACAGAAGCTGAAGTAAGTGAATGCCGAGACAGGCGTTCTTCGTCTGCTCTAGGAACTCTATGGTGAGCTCCTATCCTGTGGCCATGGCAGGGGGCGGCGGCGCAGCCACTCGGTTTTAATACAAGTGATCTGAATAAATCAATTGTATTAAACGAGCAGCGGCTTCCATTGTACGCTTAGCTCTGCTTTAGCGGGGCTAAATGTACAAAAAACTAGGGATTCGCTCCATAAGACGCACAAACATTTTCCCCCGCCTTTTGTGCGTCTTATGGAGCAAAAAATACGGTAATTAGATAAAAAAATATTTCAATACTGTCCTTAATTTAAAATAAAATACACAAATGGAGTGCAACAAAGTTTACTTCAGAATAAAACTGTATGCGCAATTTTTTGCAATCGCACTGCACTGGAATGCACAGCATTGCAGTACTGTGCGTTCCAGTGCGGGTGGGAGGCGCGTTTGGGGTGAAATGAATGGCACTGTAACGCACCTCCCGCAGCAGACTTTGTCAGGCTGAAACCAAAACTGACTTTTTTTACCACCTTTTTATAATATAATTTTTGTAATAATTGTATTGTAAATAGGAATGCACCGATATATCGGCCGAAAATTGCACTTTTGGCTAAATGTCGAAAGTGCCATTTTTTGCCGATATAGTGGTGCATCCATGCTTTCTTTCCTCCCCGCTGGGTGCTGCTCTGTGTCCCAGCAGGAGGAGAGAAACTGTCACAGGTGGCCGAGCACTGTGGGAGGAGAGTGCTGTGAGCGGCCGGTGTCTCTCCTCCCCGCACCGCTCAGCCTACTGTTACAGATCGGGAGAGCGGTGTGTGGGCGGAGACAGCCAGCGCTTTTACAGGAGGCCGGCCGTCGATGCGGGGAAGGAGTCAGCTGTCAGATCAAGCTCTCCTTCCCCACCGCTCGCTCAGCCTCCTGTGACAGCTGTCAGGAAGGAGAGCAAGTATACACCGCAAAAAACTACTTGTCCAAGGACTAAAGCGGGGGCCGAATCTACTTGTCCCTCATGACAATCTACTTGTCCTGATACAAATCCTCAATCTCTTTTTCTATTTTAAAAGGGAAATATCAGGGGTCTGTTTAGACCCCTAATATTTCCCCGAAGCCCCTAAAAGTAAAGTAAAAAATAATAAAAATAAATAAAAATAAAATATTTAAAAAAATGTAAAAAATAAAAAAAATTGGTTTGGGACCGACATTGTTTTCCATTTCGGTTTCATTTTTAAAATTTTCATTTCGGTGCACCTCTAATTGTAAGCACATGGCGCTTGAAAAGCTTTAGGCAGGGAAGGACAGCTTCCGGTGGCATGATTCCACAGACGGCAGCTGAATGTAAATACAGCAGGTAGTGGGAGGGTGCAATAGCCTGCATGCTATTGGCCATTTCAAATTGCAATAGCCAATATATGCCGCCTGAAGCAGTGGTAGAGAGGGGCAGGGGGGCTGTATTAGGGCTAGTTCACACTACAAACAGTGCGTTCCGGCCCGATTTGGTGCCTGAACGCACTGGATCGCATCCCAGCCAGCTCCCTGTGTTCAGGGGCGGGAGGGGGCGTGGCCGCAGTGTGATCGCCCGCTCGCGAACGTGTGGCACATCAATGCCTGTGTTCTGGTCCGGTGCGGTCAGAAAAAAATAAATAGTGCATACAGCATTTTTCCTGACCGTAATGGAGGACAAGCCCATGGCTATTGAAGGAGCTCCACTAATAGAACTTTCATGTGGTCATTCAAGGTTACTGATGAAATGTAATTTACACTTTGTACACACTTCCTCCATTCCTTTCATACTAAACGTGCCTAATGCAATCTTGCATTCATATAGTACAATATTCAGATGCCACTTGATGAGTGTAAGCATCCTAATGTTGTGAAACTTTACTTTAAATAGCAAATATAGTCATTTTTATGTTGTCAACACTGACCTGCCCTGTCATACATATAAGCGAGTTGTGTTACTTGCCAAAGGATTTGTATTTCTATCTAGTTCTGAAATTTACACAACGGATAATTGCCGGCTTTGTATTTTTTGCATACCTTACTTTTCCTCCCCAGTATACTAACAGCGGATCAATATCTCTCCCTTTACTTCCTGGAACTCTGGGACATGCACATCATCTCAGGGGAGGAAAAAGCCTTTCCCTGAGATCTCATGAGATTACAAATGAGATATCCCACCAATGCTCTGCTGATGTAACCTTCCCAGGATGCAATGCTTGGGCACGATAACATGATTTGTGCCAAAGTGGACCAGGAAGTGGGGAAAAACAAAAAGTACAATAAAACAATGTTTGTTTAGCTAATGAATGGAAGATGATTTCATATCAGCATGCAGAGATATATGACAATGTGATTTTTATACAAAGGAGGTAAAGGTCAATTTTAAAGCATGCCAATCTCTTAAAATCCGTTTCCATGAATATTTACAGGGTTGTGCACAAAAGGGTGAAGAGTTTGGAGAAGGCAGAAGTGAACAATCTAGGACAGGACAACATGGCCGATTTGGAAAAATTATCATTCCAGTTGTGCTATGTTGGCCTAGATTGTTCACTTCTCCTGCCTTCTCCAAACTCTTCACCCTTTAGGCTGGGTTCACACCTGGTGTATTTTTTCTGCTCGTTTTTTCCACGTTTTTCAGTTCAGTGAAACGCACGTTTTACTGGCGGTATGATTTAGTTTTTTTTTTTCCTTATTTTCTTTATTTAAAAAAAAAAATCACTTACAAACTTCCCGCCGGCTCCGCCCCCCTGCGACGCGGCCGCTCGAAAGGGACGGAACCCGGAAGTCGCCGGAGGACACAGCGGGGATAGCGGATAAGGCAAGTCCTACGTTGTATTCCCCAGTGTGGCTCGGGGTTACCGCTTTGTTAACCCCGAGCCACACTCGGGAATAGCAATGGAAATGCGCGGAAAAACGCCCCAAAGAAGCTCCTGTACTTGTTTGGGCGTAGGGCGTTTTTCAGCGCGTTTCCACGGGCTGAAATACGCCCAGGTGGGAACCATGCCCATAGAGAAGTATGGGATTTCACTGTTTGAGCGTTTTACAGCGCGTCGATCAGCGCTGTAAAACGCCCAGGTGTGAACCCGGTCTTAGTGAATAACCCTGTTAGTGAATATACATGTACCCAGGTCAGCCATTTTTGCTAATTACATATAAAGTCCCTGCTTCCTGGTAGTGTCCCACTGTTCTTATCTCAGTGCAAGCCTACCAGACAGGTAGACCATAGTCACTGTTACTAATGACATTAAAGATCTACAATGATCTTGGTAGGCAGACCAAATGGTCTTTGCTTGGGTTTTAGATCATACAAGGTGTTCAAGATAACCTTCATCTTTATTCATGGCAAGAAAGATATTTTTGTGAGTGAAAATATGATTTAAAAGGGCTGATACCTTTCTAATTCATGTGAATTGGAATGACAGGTCCACTTTAGGGGACTATACAGAAAGCGATACTCTGGTGACTGGTCTTATCAACTGTGAATGACAAAAATAAGATAAATGAAGTACTCACCTGAGCTCCCACCAGCTGCAGCAAGGCAGAGTTGACAGGCAGCAGTTCAATGTCTGTGTTTATGGTGGTCTGGTCAAACGGACAAGCCTTGCGGTGAAGCTTGTTCAGGCACATCTTGCAGACGGTGTGCCCACAACCCAAGCTGATGGGCTTCCGGATGGTTTCGTCGAAGGTCTGTGTGCAAATAGGGCAGGACAGGAAGTCGGTCCATTGTGGAGCTTGTACAGGCATGTTGTCCCACTTGAAAATAGGAGCTTGCAAAGCAAAGGGTAGGGAGCTTAAGCACAGATTCCACTGGAATCAAAAAACCTTTCCAAAATAAAGTTTGTCTTTCTTATATATCTTCTGTAAATACAGACAGTCAGCACATAGTGGAAGATGTGACCTGAAAGAGAAAAGATTAAAAAGGGCCATTAGATCATCAGAAACGAATGACTAAAGGAGAACTCTGGTTTAAAACTCTTACATAGTTTATAATGGCAGAGCTGTTTATAAATGGCAGAGCTGTTTCTAAAATATACACGACATTAAAGAGGCCAAGTAAAATAAATAAAAAAAACAAATTAATGTCTAAATTATTAATCAAAATTATCGATAAATGTAAAAAAAAAAAAAAAGGAAAAAAAAAAAAGCCAGTCCTGTAGCTCGTTCCTTCGATCTTCACTCTCTGGTAGAGCAATGGCCTCTTCACATTGGACATTACCAGGGGTGTCAGAAACCTGGTCCGCACTTGAAGATGTAGTTCTTCCCACCCTATATCACAACAAGCTACAGTACTAAAGCAGGAGGGTCAGCAGATTGAACCACAGCACACAGCGGGGGACGCAGGCTTCTGATATTCCCACCAGTGTCAGATTCTAAAGCTGGCCATACACTACAATATTTTTTTTGTTCAACCCAAATGTTATAAATTCTAATGATAAAAACTGAGCAGATTCCTCCATCTCTATAGGTTGAACTCAATGGACTTTTTTCAACCTTACCAACTATGTAACGCTACAAGCACGTTGATCAAGGAATCCCCGCTGCTTCTTTTTAATTCTGACAGCGGCCTGCAGCCGCCTCTGATCGTATGAAGAATTGCCGAACAGCTCCTTCGATCAGTTGATCAAGGAATGCCGGCCGAAAGGGTGCTGACTGCGAAATTCGGCTGTCTCTTATTCAGAGCAGTGATCTAAACTCTTTAAATCCCCCCTCCCCGCCAGCGCTGACTGGCGGAACGGACGGGGGAGGGGGCGGGTACAGCTGGCTCTAGTTCTCCTTTAAGATTGCTGGTAACTATGAGCCGTCTATCATTGACAGCCATGACATACAAAAGGAGAAGCTGTGATTAAACACAAATTCTGATCTTCCCATACCAACTCCCACCCTTTTCCCCAAAGCTCCATATGTGTATGACTGCATACATGCTTTTCATAGAAAAACACTGGGGCTTACATTATCAGTGTAGATATAAAATGTCAGCAAAACACAAACAGAACAAAGGTTTTCCTTTTTTTATTATGTATCTTTCAGCTACCTATATAGTCATATACAGGTTGGTTAGTGCTTGTTCTTCCATTTTCAAGTGGAACTCTAGGAACAAACTTAAAAGAGAACTATGGGGTAAGTGTTTTTCCCTTAGTTCCCTTTAGGGTCACGGGAGGAAATATACTAGCGTCCTCCCGTGACCCAAAGCTCAGTATATCGCGTGCTACAGATCGCGGTATACTGAGACCGCTGCAGCCGGGACAGATCCCGGCATTACTGTCAAGATCCACCCAGCTGCGTGAGTGACAGCGGGCTCTGCCTATCTAGAGGCAGAGGCGGCTGTGCCCGCCCCCACCACATTCGTTCCTACACTCAGTGCTGGAAGATCGGAGTGGGGAGGGGGAAACCCTGCAGGGATCCGTGACTGACAGTCACTGCTCTCTGCAAGGAGATGATAGAGAAGTGAGTGAGCGACGGTATGTGTTCGCTCACTTCCCGATCTATTGAGCTGACGTGTGACAGTTTCATTGTCACACGTTGGCTCGAACTATGATTTTCACTCACCTCATAGTTCTTTAAGGAATCTTACACTGGCCCAGCTTGGTTTGATGCAAGTATCCATATCTGATCTCCGGAATGCTGCAGGGGATGCTGAAAATCACTATAATAGTCCGAGCTACATACAGCGATAGTTGTGATCTTTCAGGTGCGGCTCCAGTGGCTTCCCTTCTGCACACTGAGCACAGGAAGTCAATTGCTTAGAACCGCTGCTATCCACGGAAAGTCTTGTATTTGTTCAATGAATAAATGGCATTCTCTAATTGGATGAGATGGAGACGAGAGACGGGTGATATCACACTCTCCACCTCCAATCACAGAACGTCTTGTATCCAGTGAAAAAAATACAAGGCCACATGGTGGTGGTGATGGCCAAGCAAGGATCTCCCTGTGTTCAGAGGGGAAGCCATTGGAGCCACACCAGGAAGATCACGGCTATCACTATATTGAGTGTAGCCTACTACAGTAACTTTCAGCATCCCCAGCAATCCTCCGGATATCAGATATGGATACTTACATCGAGCCAAGCTGGACCACTGTATGTTTTCATAAAAGATTAATCCTCGACTTCCACTATAGCACTGGCACCTAGTTCTGGGTGAGATTTGTCCAAGCCTAGCTTAAACACTCTCAATGTTGTGCTGTTTGATCAAACATACAATGCAGCACTTTGCAGCCATCTGAGGAATTATTCTCATACAAATGTTGTTTTCCTGAATCGAAGGCGTTTTATGCATTTTTCTTTTTCTGTTAGCATCCATTAACATCACTTTTACCTGCAATCATTCACACTTTCCAACAAAACAAACTAAAGATAAAAAAAGGAAGCAAAAAAAAAAAAGGCACATCACATACTTCCTAGGACAATGCAATTAATTCAACTGCACAAAGAAGCATAAAGCTAAAGGCTCCATAGAATCTTTATTAGAAAGCCCTTCTTTGTGCTCTCATCCGATCCTGGCTTTATACTGGTGCTAATGGCCCAATTTTCCTGAACTTGGGGCTAATCATCGATAAAGGTATTAGCAGGCACTTAGTGGTGCCTGGTCTTATGATGGCCTTTTAGTCCTAAACACCTAAAATGTTGCAGCTGTAATCACTGTAATGACCACATACTACCAATATAAATATTATATAGGTAGTTATGTGGTTGCGTCCATACGAGATGTAAATAAGAGAGTGTTAAAACACTTACAATGGATGAAGTCAGCAGGAGACTCAAGTAGATGTTTTCTACTAAAAGGAAGATGAAAGTCTAGTCTTTTTCACAACCAGTGCAAAGCTGGTTTTAATGGTCTATAATAATATTTAACACATGAACTGTGCGTTTTATAATAAAGGACTGACGACTGCATGTAACGCAAATTTAATGTGCACGTTAATATGTAAGCTATGCTACTGTGGTATCACCAGTCAGGAAATCCCAGTGTTAGTCACTGATGATACATATGGTTATTCAATGCAGAGATCCACATTAGGTTGTATCCTACATAAGAAAATGAAGAAAAAGTAAATTGGGATAATATACACAGCTAAAAGCAGGAACCATAAATGTACTTGCATTTGCCTATTTTCCCTCAGTACCAAAGGAGCCCCTAAGGCTAGGTTCACACCTGCACTACACCGCACGATGCAATGCAGGCAGCGATTGCCGCGCGGTCCGATGCAATGCAGGCAGCGATTGCCGCGCGGTCCTATACAATGCAGGCAGCGATTGCCGTGCGGTCCTATACAATGCAGGCAGCGATTGCCACACGGCCCCACTGATTTCAATGGGGTGACCTCCACGCGGGAATGGCAGAAAAAAGGTACGTGTACCTTTTTCTTTTGCGATACACGAGGCACGGCTGTTTTAGGTGTTCGGAATCGCGGTGGGAAACCGTGCGATTCGCCCAGCGTGACTGGGGTGCCATTAGAAAATAATGGCACCCACAGCGTGATCGGTTCACACCTTGGCAACTCCTGACCACGTGGCAATCCGCACGGAATTGTGCATGATTGCATGCGGTGAGGTGTGAAGTGCCCATTGTCAAGCAGCAAACGCCGCCCATAGTCAACCAGCAAATGCTGCTTTTAGGCTTCAAGTTTATGTGTTGGCACTAGGGATACACCGATACTGTTTTTCCAGTATCGAGTACCGATTTTTATTTTTTTTAATCAGTACTCACCGATACAGAGTTCGGCATTCCGAGGTAGCGTGGGCCTGGCTTCACGCTCCCTAACGACACTGTGAGGCAGCCTAGCTTCCTGATTAATCAGGAAGTTGTGTGGAGTGTCTTCCCTCGCAGTATCGCTAGGCAGCGTGAAGCCGGCTTCCTAGCCAATCAGAAAGGTGGGAGGTGGGTCATAACCTACCGACCGGCTTCCTGATAAACTGGGAATCCGGCCCCATGCCCCCTTGTGGCACTGCCAGTCAGAGGGAATCTCCCGGTGCCTGGCAGTTCCGGTATCGGAGCATTTGGGCAAGTATCGGTGCATTCCTAGTACGCACCCTGTGTTGCTTGCTTTAGACTGCTTACAAAAGCCTGAGAGTTATTTTTTTAATGACAGGTTCACTTTAAAGCACAGCATAATTGCAAGTTATAATACAATGTGAAACCCAAAACATGGATTTAAGAACAAAATAGGACTACCATCCCAATGACTTGTTAAGGCAGGCCTGGAAAAATCCCGGGAGCCAGGCAGCCAATGCTCCTCAAAATGTACAGCTGGCACCTAACTTTAAAAACGTTTTCTCTATTTCAATAATGGAGATAACTCTAAAAAAAAATAATTCTACTGACTACTGGATTGGACAGACTGGCTCCTAAATCCCATATTAATATGTCCACCCCAGTGTTAGGGACATGTCACACAAGCAATGATGCCAATAGTGACACCTCCCCAAAGTCAGAATTGCCAAAATGCAACTGTCACCTTCCCTAATAAAGGTTGGACTTTGGCAGAAATTCCGCAGAATCTCTGCAAGAAAGGGTCAACTGAAGAGAGGGATGTCATACCGGAAGGCGAGTTGAATCTTTGCGCCAAAAGCTGCCACAATTGCTACTGTAACATGCCCATAATGCCCTAAGTCCATCTCCAACTTCACCTGAGGTAATGAACCATGGTTAATGACTGAGCCAATGAGGCTGTGCAGGTCCAAGACAGTTTTTTACCTTTTCTGTAGAACTGAGGCCTTACTCTCTATGACAGGGAACAGGGCTATACAGAACAGAGCTGCTGTTCACCCAATGAAAAGTGCCAGGTGAGGTGGCTTGGGCATCTAACATGCCTACATTACTATGTACATATGCATGTAAAGTACATTAAAGCGGACTATGAAAAGGCAAGGTCCGCTTCTTTTGCATCTTCCCCACCAAACAAAAAGTGGCAAAAAAAATATTCACCTTACACCTACATTTTCAGTTGCTTCCTGGATGCAAGGGTGGCATTACCCTGCCTTCTCCTGGGGTCCTGCTAACGCTGAAGAGACCACAAGCCATGAAATGTTGATCCAGCATTGGGCAACAAGGACTTTTTGCAAGTGGTGGGCTCCTCAGCTTTTCCGGAATCCCAGGAGAAGGTTCAGTGAAGTCACCACCAAACAAAAAGTAAAAAAAAGTTATTCACCTTACAGCTCCATTTCTAGACGCTTCCTGTAGGCAAGGTTGGCATTACCGTGCCTTCTCCCGGGATCCCGCTAATGCTGAAGAGACCACAAGCCATGGAATGTTGCTCTTAGCATTGGCCAACAAATACTTTTTGCAAGTGTAGGGATTCTGGAAAAGCTGAGGAGCCCAGAAGAGGGTTCAGTGAAGTCACCCTCCCCTCAGTGAGCTTGCTAGGAGCTGATTTTTACCTTTTAGTCAGTTTTGCCATTTCTTCTTTTTTTTTAATTTCTGAATTGTGGGTGGGGGGGATACAGAAAAAGTAAACCTTACAATTTCATCCAAATCTGCTTTAAACGGTTACACAACATATTGAGCAGAGATTGTGAGGGAATTTCCTAGATATAGGTTGTTCACAAGCCTGACTATATTAAAGCTGAGTAAGAGGAGCTATGATTCACCAAGCATCCACATCCAAATGCCCAGGTTTCTATGCTGAGGGAGGAGGTGCAGTTCTCTTACCACATTAACCCCATTTGTTTTGGCCATCTCATTCAGGATGCTTTGTATATGTAGTTTGTAAAGTGAGTCATAGTAGCAGGACGACAGAAGAAAAAAGATAAGAATAAATAAAAGGTTTCACGTGTTTGGTCTTACTCATAGGAGGAAGTTCTCACTAGTAAGGAGCTGCAGACTGCTACAACACTTGCCTACGGATCTTATGACCCCGTGGGCGGTAAAGGTTGCCTCACACATGGTTAAGAATAGAGCACTAGTGACATTGAGTGGCACGTGGGGCTCCAAATATAGAAGGCACTGGGCTGAGCGGCACATGGCCCGAGCTGCCGTTTCATATGGACTCCACTTTGTCGTAGACCTTCCACTTCACAATTATCAGAGAACAAAACATAAGAAAATGAAAATGATTTTCAGGAGAGCCTAGAAATGAACTTGTATATCTAGAAATAGGAATACAAATAGGTTAGCTCAACATTTTCAACTGCTCAGATAAAAATCAAAGCATATAAAACAGCACCACTGTCAAGTCCAAAGTCAGCTTTGAGCATGGCCCCCACCGACTGGGCTACTGAAGAGTCTTAAGCCTCTCCACAGACTGGGCTGCTTGGAGTCTCAAAGAAGAACTCTGGGTAGCAGAAAACTTAGCCCTTGCAGTTGGGCTACCCCCGCACAGATAACACAGATCCTCAGATCCGCCTGGCTGCTAGACTGGTCCCTGCAGCTTCTCTCCCCCTTCGCTCCGACAGTCTAAGAGTCATTGTGTCATCATGTCCAATACAGTTTACTGGATGTGGGGACATCAAGGGTCGCAGGGAGAAGCGCTGAGGGGAGTGGTCTAGCAGCCAGGCAGGTCTTCTGCAAGCCTGTCCCATAGACTGGCCTGCTTTTTAGTCTTAAGACCCTCAACAGACTGGGCTACTTATGGCCTTAAAGCAGGCCTTTACCCCCTTTCACTAAAAATCACAGCAACATGAAGCTCTGCATGCGGACTTAAAATCATCTTACATTCATCAAACAAACTTGTTTTTTTATTTACTTACAAATATATGTGCCAAAACGTTGCACACTGGGAAGGCCACATCAGCAGAGCATTGCTGGGCAATCTCATAAGATCTCAGGGAAAGCCATTTTCCTCCCCTGAGATGATGTGCGTGGTCACATGTGTTAGAGTTCAAGGAAGAAAAGGGAGAGCTAGTTACCTGCCCTCAGTTAACATTGCCACTGTCAGGAGACTGGGGAAGAAAAGAGAAATATCAGCAGGGGTGTGGAATTCCTATGGCCCGACGCCCGGGACATGCAGTTTCGTCTGCTGTGTTTGTCTGGGGACCACACTGACCACTGAGAAGCGCTATTTAGCACAGACCAATACAGTTTTGATTAGGGATGCACAGATACAGAGTATTTGGGCAAGTACTTGTAGTGCAGTAGGGGTACATGGAGCCAGCTTCCCGTGCAATCAGGAAGCGGGTCAGCGACTAATGACCCGCCTCCCAGTTTCCTGATTGGCCAGGAAGCTCAGCATTGAGCCGGCTTCCTGGCCAATCAGGTCATTACTCGCCGCCCGGTTTCCTGATTGGACAGGAAGCTGACTCGATGCCGATTGGCCGGGAAACCGGCTTCCCAGCCATTCACAATCAAGCCAGCCAAACAACATGGAGGCGGCTTCCCTGGCAGTCAGGAAGCCGGGTAGCATCTCATTACCCGCTGCCCGGCTTCCTGATTGCCAGGGAAACCTGCTCCATGCCAACGGAAGTACCGATACTCGGCGAGTACCGAAAGCAAAATATTGGTACTCGTACTCTATACCCAAAAACCGGTATTGGTGCATCCCTAGTTTTAATTAAAACTATTTTTTTTTGTATTGGACAAGTAGATTGTTATGAAGGACAAGTAGATTTGGCCCCCGCTTTAGCCCTTGGACAAGTAGTTTTTTCAAAAATGTCCACACCCCTGATAAGGTATGTAAAGAATACAAAGCCGGCAGTGATCTAGAAGTATGTGTTTGTAGATTGTCATTACTAAACATTCTAAAGGCGTGTTTGTTGTTATTTTAAAGATATGGGTAAAAGTTACATTTAAGGGCGATAAGCTGGCATTTGGGGGTAAAAGAAGTATTCTCCTGGGTGACACCTCTCCATGTCAGCATTCTTCGTTTTCTGAGGGTACGTTCACACCATATGCAGTGCGTTCCTGCATCGCATTGCGACCGGCTCACTATTTCGTGGGGCTGGAGGGGGCGTGGCGGGCCATTAAAGTGAATGGCACCGTAGCCACGCCCTCCGGCCACAATACGATTGCCCTCACGGGATCGCAGAGCACATTGTGCCTGCGGTCTGGTCAAAATGCTGCAGGCACTATTTTGACCGCTCTGGACCGGACCACAGGCACAATGTGCTCTGCGATCTCGTGAGGGCGCCCCCTCCAGCCCCATGAAATAGTGAGCCGGCCGCAATGCGATGCAGTGCATTCCGGCCAGAATTGGGTGTGAACGTACCCTGAGGACATGGAGATCTGTTAATAGCTATTATTCTTGGAGAGAGACTTTCCTTTTCAATTCCTGTGTTTGGCCACCCTACGAAGCTTGAAGACTTTACCAGAAAGAATGATCTAGGGCAGGGGTGGCAAACTCCGGCCCTCCAGCTGTTGTGGAACTACAAGTCCCTTGAGGCTTTGCAAGATTCTCACAGCCACGGGCACGACTCGCAGATGCATCATGGGATTTGTAGTTTCACCACAGCTGGAGGGCCTGAGTTTGCCACCCCTGACTAGGGCATGAAGGTGATATTATGGAAGAAATATTGGGAAGCAATACACACAATTTCCAGCCCAACAATTTTACAAGTTCCCACAAATAGGCTAAACATTTTCTTCAGATCAACTTATTTGATTTCCAATTCCAACAACTATTTTTTCAGTTTTCCTAAAGTACACATACCTACACATTACATCTTAAGTTATAGTACGGACCACCTCAACCCTAACCCTCCAAATGCTCAGAGCAATGCCCTCTGTCAAAGAGCTAGCCAGCAGGCTCCAATATAACTCCAATCCACAACACAACTTATTCAATGATATATTACTAACAAAATGTTGCCCGGTAGTTGAAGGTAGTGAAATTTGTAAGTCCTTGTGGCTACTACCGCAATCAGTAGGATATAGTGTATAATGTAGGGCCCAGTGCTCAGAGTAGAGTGGTGTGGAGTATGAAATGTATAGAACAGTGAATAGAGAGGTCACAGTCTCATCCAGCCCCATACACTCAGCACACATCACTGTACACCCCAATACACTCAGTGCATGCATCATTATACACCCCAATATACTCCACACACGCACACCACTATACACTTCATCGTGCAATCCCCATACATTTAACACATACCCATCATATCTTAAAGAATCCCAACAATGAGGTCGGTAGCCTGACAATTGCACGCGAGGAGGTGTCACTGTCGTTAGGGCCCATTTACACTATTGCACTGTGATAGTGCCCACCTTGCCAACTGGCATGTGCTGCAGTGCAGCTCAACAAAGCAATACATGTTAACGCCCTGCATAAAACAATGCATAAGCTAATGCAACGCAATAGTGTGAATTGGTTCCTAGGCTTCTCTGTAACATGCTTCAGACTTTCTGCAAGCCCTGATCACACTAAACTCAGCGATGTGAGAGGGTGGGCTCCCGTGCACGCTCACACCCTGGGTTTTGTCTTTTAGAATATATATTCTAAAAGACAAAACCCAGGGTGTGAGCGTGCACGGGATATATATATATAGAAGGTACAAGGTGCCAGCACCTCTACTTACCATGCAGCCAAGAGCCAGATAGCAGGAAGGCAGTGGGTTGCAGCATACTAAGAAATCTGCTTTTGAGGTCTGTATAGTATATGACCAGCATGATTAGGAGAGCTGCACAGGTAGAATAAAAACATGCAGTTAAGTGGGCTGCCAAAATCTACCAAAAAAAACTTTTATTTTGTTGTCAATCTGTGAAAAAAGAGGTCACTGAATGCTGGAGGGCATCTATCATCCTGTTATCATACCAAGATGAACTCTGTATGCAGAGGGGCACCCAGCACCCTTGTATCAAAGTCACTCAGCAGCACCCACCACTGTTGTAGTCCATAAAGCTTTACATAATAAGGAGCATGGAAAAGCCCCTTTTCCATGCTCCTGTGTAAGTAACCCAAGGCTGTCTTTTAAAGAACACATAACCAATTAGCAGCCGCCACTGGAAATGAAAAAAAGAGATTGTAGATTATGTGTGATTTTGCCTGAGGTGGGCTACTGTATCAGTCACATGCAGCCAGCATGATGCATCAAGTTGCTCGGATGTAGAATCTCCAGCCCACGACTACGTACTACTCCCATTCAAAGAGCAAGGAATACTCTGCAAAATATAAGTAAACCGTAAAATGTCCCCACATGCCATCGCAGCCGAGCATTAGATGAAGCACCAAGATGATGTTAGAACTAAATCAGCTGAAGTAGTAGCTGCTTATATTAATGTTCTGTGTACTGAAATGGTTTGCATGCAATATAATGCAAATATTACTATATTATCCCCCATTAGATGCCTGGATCCGGTCCAAGCAACATCTTCTAATTCTAGAGGGTGATATCAATGCTATACACAGGGGAGTACTAGAGAACAGATATCACACATGCGCCTCATTTTGTTCAATTAACGGCATGAAAGCAATGATGCCATATTTCCTAGCAAAGTGTAGTCAATACCTACAATAGAAAAATGCATACTATATATAAAAAAGAAAATATGAGAGCGCCACAACCTGCACCTAATCAAAGACCTGCCAGGTATGCCACAGGGTCTAAAACTACGCCTCAGAATCCTATCTCTGTAAAGGTAACCTGTCCTGAGACCAAACCACAGGCAGCTATGGCTGAAGATGCTAGTACCCTGGCTGACACAAACAAAACCTGAGCTCAGCCGATGGTCTCAATACTTTTAGCAGTCTTCAAAGTGTATTTAAAGGCTACAAACTTACGTGTATCTATTTATTGGGGGTTGGATTAATTAGGAATTATAGAGATAGTTGTATATAGAATGTGTTTCTGCCCTGTACCCGCCGGGATAGAGTAGAGAGGCATTTGCTCTGTGTAAATGCTGTTTACTGTACATATTGTTTAGATCCTTGGTTCCCAACTGGTGGGTCTGACCCAAGAGTGGGTTGCGACCTCGTGTTCAGCGGGTCTCTGCATGCCTTCCACTTTACTAGTTGAGAGGCTCCTCAGCCTCCCCCATAGCGCAGCACTGTCAGTTCTCGCGCCAAAAGCAGCCATTTTAAAATATGCTACCCAATACCGAGTGTCAGCTTGAGGTGGCTGGGCTGGGAGTATGGCCGTGAATGAGCTCCATCCATATGTACATTGCTTACAGCTCCCTCACGTGTCCTGTAGAGGTGCCTGGACCGGAGTGATGTAACATTCTGGCTCCCGGCACCTATATGGCATGCAAGGGAGTTGTACAAGTGGATGCAGCTCCATTACGGCACAGCAGCCCACACTAGACCACAGGCCGAGGATCCACTCCAGTTATCGTAAGATAGGGCGACTGAGTGGATTTAAAAGAAATTTTAAAAAATTTGGAGTGCGTGTGTGTGTGTGAGAATGTATGAGTGTGTGAGATTGTGTCTGTGGTTGTGTGTGTCTGTCAGTGTTTTCTAGGACCCATTCACACTAGTACAGTGCATTAATCGCACAGTCCCATGCGATTAACGCACTGTACCACACAATCACACCTACCACATGTTCAGGTATGAGAGGTGCATTGCATTGCCATTCAAATTTAAATGGCACCTAAAATGCATCTCCCATTCACAGTTCTAATGTCTGCATCGGAACGCGCAGTATCGCAATGCCATGCGTTCCATTGCAAATGTGGGTCCTGAGGTTACAGAGGTTGAGAACCACTGGTTTAGAGCTTGTATCTATGTGAGAAAGGGAGGGATACCCAAGCCTGTGCACCATTGCTATGGAAACAGAATAGTATATGTTAAGCTGTCAGTCTTTCCAGAGCCACACCCCTGATGAAGTTGCGCCTTCGACGATGTTAGGCCCAGTACTTTTTACAACAGCCCGATTGTTGCAAGCCATGCTCAAAACTATGACCCCTCAGGACTTCATTGAGCCAACCTGAATTTGTGGCAGATGGATGACCAAGAGTGTTTTCCCATTCAGGTCCATTTTAGGTCTAAGCAACAGGCTTATCTTTATCCCCCTTACCCCTCCCTAGCATATATAAACCTATCCCCCCTTCCACCCCATCTTTTCAGGACTGGAAACCAAAGGAAATAGCCAATCGGCACCGCTATATGGAAGTCACACTGAGAGTCCACAATTCTGGATAAGCTTCGACTCCTGCAAATCATATCTTACAAAGGACTTTCATTTCATTCCCAGATACTGAACGGAGAGGGAAAGGAGTGAAAAGAAGGCAAGTGAATGCTGCTGGGGTTAGCCAAGTTAAAGTGAACCTGTTGCTTTGCTCTGATCGGGTTCATTTTAAAGGAGAACTATGAGGTGAGTGCTTTTCACTCACCTCATAGTTCTAGCCGATCTGTGACAATGAGACTGTCACAGGTCGGCTCAGTAGATTGGGAGGTGAGCGAACACATACCGGCGTTCCCCCCTCCGATCCGCCAGCGCTGACTGGCGGAACGGACGGGTACAGCTGGCTCTGCCTCTAGATAGGCAGAGCCAGCTGTCAGTCACGCAGCTGGGCGGATCCCGGCATAATTGTCGGGATCCGCTTCAGCTGCGGCGTCTCAGTATACCGCGAGCTACAGCTCGCGGTATACTGAGTCTAGGGTGACGGGAGGACGCTAGTTTGTTTCCTCCCGTTACCCTAAGGAGAACAAAGGGAAAAAGCCTTAACCCCATAGTTCTCCTTTAAATTTTTGAGTGAACCATTTTCCATTGTATGAACTATGTTTTCACATGTCTATTTTACCACCTTATGATCACAGTCGTGTATAATACATAGGTGGATTTTCTGAACCTGGAAGCATCATTCTGGTATTGCCAGGTAAAGCACGATGAGTATTTAACAAATGTGAGACTCATTCCATATGCAAAGTTTTCAGCGTTCATCAAACAAGAGCTCATAGAAAACGCTACAGGACCATGGAACGGGACATAGGAAGACTATCTAATATCTATGGGTAGCTTAAAGTGTCAATTAAAGACTGTGAAAAAAAAAAAAAAAAGAGACATGCAAGTAGAAAATCTTCAAAGCTTCGAATCTTCAATTCTAATGTGAAATCTGTGCTGCTTTATGCGAATTAAATATGGAGAGTCTCAGTGGTAACCACACACCACGTTTTTGTAAACCATTGCCCGCAATGCACCATTCATGCCTGGTGGCCACAAACTTGGAGATCTCTAATATAGAGCTTCTCCGGCGATGCCACCAAAGACCGGTTGCAACAGAGATCTGAGAGCATAAATGGAGATGGATTGGTCATACCTTACAAAAGGGCGCAAATGAAGACAGGCACTCCATTGGAATCCCCAAGGACAGCGCAGGAAAGGCAGACCCAGAGGCTCCTGGCAGGTCCCAACAGCTTTGATATGATGATATCAAAGCTGTTGACATGAACCTGACTTGGCTGCAGGTCAAATCAAAAACGTCTGCCCTATGCTCCTCAATGGAGCATGATATGTGATAATGAACAGAAAATCAATAAATATCAATTAAACCTACTTTTGATTGAACCTTGGGTGCAGCATGAATGGGAACCCAGCTCAGTTTCACAGCTTCCTTGAAGTGCATCCTCATGCATTTGACTGCCCAGCCTCCCTTAGGGACTACATGTCCCATGATTCAGTGCGCACTCACACAACATGTTGTTTGACAACAGTGAAGGAGGTGGGAGGAAGAAGAGGAAGAGGGGGAGCACAACACTGATTAATGCATATGACCGGCCTCCTTTGGACAGGAAATCAAATGATGGGCTGTGCGGAGGGAGGAGAAACCTGCAGAGGACAGGCTTGGTTACATCCTTTATGTAGTTCTCACGAGCGAGCATTTCAGTGGCTCCATGGAGAAAAAAAAAAAAAAACATAGCTGCAAAGAAACAGGAAGTTCTGCAGGCCTGTATTTACAAAAATGTTTTCAAGAACCTGCTGCCAATGTCAAAGAAAAACACTCCAAAGAACATACGAACATAAAGGTCAGAGACTACATATATCTGACGGTTTAGTGGCTAAACGCCAGGTAGATTTACAAACCAAACAACTCATGCCAAGTATGTTGGTGGAAAAAATATCATCAACTGTATTTTTACCTGAAATATGTTCCCTGAATCGCGTTTAGGCTGGACTAGTGCTTATGTGCAGACAAGAAACAAGCTGATAGGAGGAGACAGCAGAGTGATGAAGATAAAGAGATGAGCTCATCAGTCTGCTGCTTCTCCTTCACTGTCCAGTCCTAGGCCAGGGACAGAGACAAGACCTAGTTGTATTACTTAAAGTGATATTTAAGTCAAGAGGTTTTTAAGCTAGCTCAAACATTGATTAAAATCACTTACAAAGCATGCTGCTTCTTGATATTTAAAATTTTTAGATTCCTGCAGAATCAGCTGGTCCCCTGAGCACTGGTCCTAATATCCTGTTTTAGGGTGGCTCCTTTCCCTTGCAGGATCCTTTAGAGCGCCCCTTGTGTGCGCTAGTAAGCTGTGTGTCCCCACAAAGACAGCAAAGGAAAAACACTCCCATGCTCCCCCTTCTCCTAGCTGGTCAGCTACTAGAGACTGTGCCGCCCCTTGTGATCTTGTACTGGGTAGGAAGTTTAGGAACCGATCTGAGAGAGTTGGAGTTGTTTGGAAATATGATGACTATAAGTGTTAATTAAGAAATACTTTGCTGGGCATTGTATATTTGTTTGATCTGATTCTGAATTCATTATTTAAATAAAAGGATTAAAAGTTCAATACTACATTAACTGCAGTATAAAACATTCAGGTGTGCAGACTGGCTGTGCTGTGTGGTAGAGGTAGGTTCAGCTTTAATTATTTCTATCAGTGGGAGTGGACACAACAGAAACGCTCGTATACATCTATATGCAAAGCATGTGGAAGGGAAAAAAAAAAAAGGGTAAAAATAACTGAAAGAGGCCTGAAAGCTCAGCTCCCATCATGCAAAAGCCACTTCCCCTGCTCTACACCAGCCTGAAACACAAACCGGGACAGAAAAGACAACAGTAGGGTGTCAAGAACAGCAAGTAAGCCTCTCTTCTACTGCAAGGAAACTAAGCAAATGCATTCACTGCCTATATTTAAAGAATAACTACATCCAAGAACAAAAATGTGATATACTGCAGCTTAGCCGTCCTCAGATGCTGTGGCTGCATTTGTTTTCATTTTTATCAGGCTAAGCATGTTTTCAGCAAGTACAGAAAATACCTGTTGATCTTGCTAAAAATGAAGCGTCCCTAACACTTACCATAAGCTGAATGTAAAGCACAAACAATATTTGCTTAAGTAAACTAATTTAGACACTTTTAAGACCCCTTTCGCAGTCAACAGCAGAAACAAAAACATTAAAAACAAGCTTAGAAAACAGAAACACCGGTGTTATGTTATGCTGCCAATGGCAACCCAAAATCCTCATTATTTCTGGACTGTGTAAGGAAATTAAAACATCTGAACGGCTATAGGAACGGATATAAGAAGCGATACACACAGCAAGAATGTTTAGGTATAACCAAAAATACGGACATGTTTGCTTCATAATGGTGAGAGAGAGAGAGAGGGGGGGAGGGGGAGAGAGAGAGAGAGAGGGAGACCTCAGAATTCCAATGATCCAGACCTTTATAGCCCAACAAGGAGGGACAGTCCGCACCAGCAGTGTGCACTACCATACATCCACCAGTGAGCTCAGTGCATCTCACTATACCTTTTTTTTCCCCTTGATCCTTACTGAAATGTGACAATTTAGTTCTATTCACCCCAGTGCGTGATGATGTGATGTAGTGCTTCCCAACACACTTCAGTGGAAAAAAAAAAGCACTGCATGCCATACCTATCAGTGTACACAAATAATATGCGGTAGTGTGAACTGCCTTAGTAGTAAATAACCTCATCTATCCATTTTTTACTGCACCAGGCAAGGTGGCCCAGTGCAGCCCAACACATGTAGTGTGAACGGGTCTGACATTCCATCATGTATGATCGATTCAAAGGAAACCTGTACTGAGAAAAACCTGGAGGCTGTCATTGTGTGTAATAGATATATATATATACATAGCTATCTATCTATATCTATCAGTTCCTGCCCTCCAGGAGCTTACAATCTGATGCCCCTATCTCACATGCATACACATGCACACACGCATACTATGTGCAATTTAGCTGATCATCCTGCCAGCATGTTTTTGGAGTGCAGGAGGAAACCAGAGGGCCCCAAGGAAACTCCATGCAGACAGTGTGCTAACCGGCAGCTGTCATTTGTCAGGAGCATTGGCTACCTGGCTCCTGGGATCTGTCCGGCCCTGAGGTAGATATTACATCTTGTCTTGAATCAGTTTGCAACTGTACCATCTCCCTGTGTTTTGTAAACGCACTGCACAAACTAGTGCTGCTATATAAATCCTGCATAATAATAAACCTTGAATAAATAGGTATGAGCTTGTTGCTGCTTACTAGCTACACGGGGCTAGTTCTGGGTTCATACAGAACATGATTGCTTAGGGAACATCATACCAGCAGCTACGTCAAGTTTTAAATACCACCCATCGACCTACTCCCAAGAATAAGCTCACTCCCTCCACGCTGCGTGTTCAAGACCCCCCTCCCGGGAACAGCCATTCTAAATGCATCTGACTGATAGAAAATAGCCCATCCCCAGCTCTCCCTGTCCTGAGGTTACACAATATCCCACACCCAGCACTATGGAAATGACAGCCAGCAACAGTGTGCAGGAACCCTCCGCCTCTGCACAGCAAAGAAGGAAGCCGCCATCACTTACCACTCTCTTAGCCCCTCCATCAAGCTGCCGCGGGCCCTCCACGCGATCCAGAGCTGACCGGCCTGACCAGAAAGCCCAAGAACAGCTCTGTGTGTCATAAACTTATTTCTTGTCAGCTATGCTTCCTCATTCTTTCGGCCTGCCTCTACCGAGAGCAATCTGCAACGCCCTCCTTAAAGGCGCAGCTCACCGTAGAGAAAAAGAGGAAGTGAGCAGCTGAAATCTCACACTGTGGGAAAAGGTTTATGCTAAAGG
>NW_017306469.1:559621-584865 GCF_000935625.1 Nanorana parkeri | reverse complement strand
GGAGGGAAGAGACTGCAGGCGAAACGTTCACCTCCCGCCAGGGACTTTGCGCTGCTCTTTTGTTTTAACCTGAAAGTGGTTGCAGTTCATTTGTTTAAAGTACCAGTGCTGAACACGCTCCCCACCCCACTCGTTTCTGATCTTCCCACTTTCCTTCCACCCCCTCAATAAGAGATCGCTTGCACATTTACTGCAATTAGGTCCCTTGTTTTGCATCTCAGTCATTGTGAAAACCACAATGTATGGGATGCATAATACATGAGATGTGCAACAAGACACTGCGATACACAACGCACATGACCAAGATGTGTATATATTCCTCTCAAGTTTTGAGTACTAGATTGTTAAGTGTAACTCCAGACAATTTTTTTTTTTTTTATCCCGCCCCCTTAAATAGAGTGGGGAAGGAGAAAATCCTGCTATCCTGATGCTCTGTTAAAGCAGAAATCCGGGGAAATAAAATCTTAACCATTGCAGGAGGGGGTGAGAGAGAGAGAGAGAGAGAGGAGGAGGGGGTGAGGGAGGGAGAGAGAGGAGGGGGTGAGGGAGGTGAGAGATATTTTTGTTATGCAACCAATCGATTCGTTGTAAAAATGAAAAATCGGGCAACTAATCGATTATTAAAATAATTGTTAGCTGCAACCTACTTAAATCATCTCTGAATTGGTTCTGACACTGTCCTTCCTTCTGAAGGGTGGATACTTTTGTTCCCCATGGTCCCTGTGTGTTTTATAAAGTAGTCACCGCTCCAAGCTCGCTCCCGTGATGGACAACAATCTCAATACAAATGAGTAAACTAAACATGAGATTGTAGGCCATCACAGGAGCGAGCTTGGAGCGGTGCATACTTGACAACACACACGGGGGACCATGGGGAACAAAAGTAGCCCCCCTCCAGATGGAAGGACAGTGTCGGCACCAATTCAGAGATGATTTGAGGATCTACAGCCGAGTGATACACAAATAAGATATATTTTGGTTAATAGTTCCGGTATTTTTAAGATTTAACTCCTGAGTTTAAAGGAGAAGCATGGGGTCAGTGTTTTCCCCCATAGTTCTCCATAGGGTAACGGGAGGACACAAACTAGCGTCCTCCCGTTACCCTAAGCTCAGTATACCGCGAGCTACAGCTTGCGGTATACCAAGAAGCCGCAGCGGATCCCGAGCTGGACGTCGGGATCCGCCCAGCTGCGTGAGTGACAGCTGGCTCTGCCTATCTAGAGGCAGAGCCCGCTGTCCCCGCCCCTCCCCCGTCCGTTCTGCCAGTCAGCGCTGGCAGATCGGAGCGGGGAATCCAGCCCCTCCCCCTGTCACGGCAGAGAGCCGTGACAGGATCGAGAGGTGAGCGAACCCGGTATGTGTTCACTCACCTCCCGATCTACTGAGCCGACCTGTGACAGTCTCATTGTCACAGGTCGGCTAGAACTATGAGGTGAGTGGAAATCACTCATCTCATAGTTCTCCTTTAATGTCACCTTAAGTAGTCTACTAGATTTGAATTGATTCCCAAAACACACAAAATACGTCCGTACAATTTCAGACAAGGTAGCACACCTTAACACCATATTCACCTCTACGATTTGTGATGCACAATAGCACAGGTACGTTTTTGTTTTTTTACTGTCTATGTACAGTGCCTTACCTATGTGTTACCGGTTTAGATCCCAGCAGGTCAAAATGTCAGAAGCCACACAGTCGACTCTAAAAATAACAATTGGTTCATAACCGGATGATAGAATGGAATTGCCTGTTGTGTCATAAACTGGACTGACTACTACACAGTAAACCGTCCACCTTGCGGCTGGGAAACAATGTACAGGTTGTGAAGCCAAACACGGAAAACTCTTCTTAGGGGAAGTGACAATTCAGACTTCAATCAGTTCATGAAGACTTTGTAATTTCCCAGAAATGTCTAGTAAACCATAAAAGGTGGCAGGAAATGTCCCATGTTACTTCACAAGATGCAGCACCTGTCTCTCGAACATCAACTTCAGTCTATTTTCCATAGTTTCTAATACTAGAATCTTTGCGGGCCGGATCACACTACAAGCCGAGACTGAACCACATCAGTCACCCTATTGTGTTCTGTGCCCCATGCGGGGACCTGAACGGAGTGTGCAGTTTGTGCACACCAAATAAAGTGAAAACAAGACAACAGCTGTAACCATAACACACAAGTCCTCCTGCCTGCTTAAATGGAGCATTTAAAAGGGCGGCCTAGTGTGAGGTTTAACCAGTGAACAATGCTGTCCTCCTTCTTGGAGACCTCATAAATTCACAACGCTCTTACTTACTAAATTCACAACATGCTTACTTTTTTCAGCACAACAAAATGCAACGCAGTGGTGTGAAGTGGTGTTCACACCCATTTTTTCCATGCCCTTGCGTTAGCATATGCTGAAAAACAGATCGCAATGCAACGGATTGGAAGCTACAATTGCAAGTCAACGGACCCACTGATGCCTTACACCTTCCGATTTTAGTGTGAACAGGCCCTAACTTACGATTACCTTCCGATTTTAGCGTGAACAGGCCCTAACTTACGATTACCTTCCGATTTTAGTGTGAACAGGCCCTAACTTACTATTACCTTCCGATTTTAGCGTGAACAGGCCCTAACTTACGATTACCTTCCGATTTTAGTGTGAACGGGCCCTAACTTACCATTACCTTCCGATTTTGGTGTGAACGGGCCCTAACTTACGATTACCTTCCGATTTTAGTGTGAACGGGCCCTAACTTACCAATACCTTCCAATTTTAGTGTGAACGGGCCCAAGCTCACACTATAAGGTGCATTTTCATGTGTTGACGCAAGGTGCGTTAGGGCAACCTATTAAGTCTGAATGGGCCCTTAAATAGTGCAAACACCTGTGCTATATCTGGCAATGTACAGAGCATTCGCTTCTGTGTATTGTGGTGCACTATGCACTTTTTATGAAATTATTTTCTTGAAAACTCAATTGAATCCTCTGTATTCATTACTGTAACACATGCAGGTTGCATACAAAATGATACTTATGCTCTTCTTAGCATGTCTAGCGGCATGCTGCACAGTGCTCCAATAAACAGCACTGCTCAGGGAGCAGTAATAGGTAATACTGAATCTTTAATAGCGCTTTAGTCTTTGTTCACACTTGTGCGTCTTTTTTAGCACATTTTTGTAGCATGTTTATGATGCACGGTAATGCATTTTTCATGCATCTTCATGTGTTTTTTGTTTTGGCCAATGACCAGCAATATCTGCTGTGACATCATTAGGCGTAATCTTCCTTTTATCTGCTTCCTGCCTCTTCTGTGTTGTTTTTTGTTTTTATTAACTCTTTTATTTCAAGTTTTCCATTTACAAAACAATATTCACAGTAACAATAAGTCGTTATATTTTACGTTCTTCGCTAGCTAAAACCATACATACAAAATCCACATATCCCTCATACTTAACATCCTTTCATTCCATCCACCCTCCCTCTCTTTCATTGTGTTGTTCCTCTCTGTCTCATTCCCTACCTTGGGCAGTTTGGTTGTTTTCCCCTTATTTAACGATTCATTATTCTCTCTGTCACTCCTACTTCCCAGATCTCTCTTGGGGGTCTTTCTAGGGTTTATTTCTAAGATCTAAGGAGTACAGAGGAGAGTTACTTTCTTCCCTTTCTTATTCTTCCCCCTGTGGTCTATATATTTATCTTAAACTATATATTTTAGTGCTACATGCGCTTTTATGTGAATTATCTAAAAATATTTCCTTACCTTCAAAGTGAGTATAAAATGTGTAAGTCTATAGAGTTTATAACTACTAGTCTATAGATTTATAAGATATATTTTCAGTGTCCTACTCATTTAGTGTTGTATCCTTTTAATCTTCTATTCCTTCGTGTATATATTTTATTTCATATCATGCTGTCATTTGCCTCTTCTGTGTTGCGATGCATTAGTTGGGCTTTCTGGGCAATCTGTAGTAATATCTGCTATGAGGTTTTTTTGGGCAGCAGCCACTGGCACTTGCAGCGATCCTGGTAATTGTGGTCGCTGGGATCATACAGCAATGTCCTTGCTCTCACCAGCCGTATTAGTTTTTAGACAAGAAGGGTATGGCCTGCTTGTTTTATCTTCCTATGCAGCCTGGACAATAGTAGTAGAGTAGCGCATGTGTTTTTCATGTGCTCCCACTGATGTCAATGGGCCAAAAACGCACTAAAAGTAGCATGTGCACCTTCTCCATGTCGCATGGCAGCGCAATGCATAGGTATGAACATGCCACATGCAAAATAATTCAGCTAGAATTGAAGATGAAGTCTTGAAATGCACACAGAGAGCACACACTACCCTGCTTAGGGCTTTAGATTTCATAAAAAGTGTAACTCCAAATATTATTCAAATGTACCCCACAACCTCCATCTTCCCTTCTGTAACATGCCCCAGCAAGATTTTTTCCTTTTACATGGTATCTGGAGTTATTACCTTCCGATTTTAGCGTGAACAGGCCCTAACTTACGATTACCTTCCGATTTTAGCGTGAACAGGCCCTAACTTACGATTACCTTCCGATTTTAGTGTGAACAGGCCCTAACTTACTATTACCTTCCGATTTTAGCGTGAACAGGCCCTAACTTACGATTACCTTCCGATTTTAGTGTGAACAGGCCCTAACTTACTATTACCTTCCGATTTTAGCGTGAACAGGCCCTAACTTACGATTACCTTCCGATTTTAGTGTGAACAGGCCCTAACTTACTATTACCTTCCGATTTTAGCGTGAACAGGCCCTAACTTACGATTACCTTCCGATTTTAGCGTGAACGGGCCCTAACTTACGATTACCTTCCGATTTTAGTGTGAACAGGCCCTAACTTACTATTACCTTCCGATTTTAGTGTGAACAGGCCCTAACTTACGATTACCTTCCGATTTTAGTGTGAACGGGCCCTAACTTACCATTACCTTCCGATTTTGGTGTGAACAGGCCCTAACTTACGATTACCTTCCGATTTTAGTGTGAACGGGCCCTAACTTACCAATACCTTCCAATTTTAGTGTGAACGGGCCCAAGCTCACACTATAAGGTGCATTTTCATGTGTTGACGCAAGGTGCGTTAGGGCAACCTATTAAGTCTGAATGGGCCCTTAAATAGTGCAAACACCTGTGCTATATCTGGCAATGTACAGAGCATTCGCTTCTGTGTATTGTGGTGCACTATGCACTTTTTATGAAATTATTTTCTTGAAAACTCAATTGAATCCTCTGTATTCATTACTGTAACACATGCAGGTTGCATACAAAATGATACTTATGCTCTTCTTAGCATGTCTAGCGGCATGCTGCACAGTGCTCCAATAAACAGCACTGCTCAGGGAGCAGTAATAGGTAATACTGAATCTTTAATAGCGCTTTAGTCTTTGTTCACACTTGTGCGTCTTTTTTAGCACATTTTTGTAGCATGTTTATGATGCACGGTAATGCATTTTTCATGCATCTTCATGTGTTTTTTGTTTTGGCCAATGACCAGCAATATCTGCTGTGACATCATTAGGCGTAATCTTCCTTTTATCTGCTTCCTGCCTCTTCTGTGTTGTTTTTTGTTTTTATTAACTCTTTTATTTCAAGTTTTCCATTTACAAAACAATATTCACAGTAACAATAAGTCGTTATATTTTACGTTCTTCGCTAGCTAAAACCATACATACAAAATCCACATATCCCTCATACTTAACATCCTTTCATTCCATCCACCCTCCCTCTCTTTCATTGTGTTGTTCCTCTCTGTCTCATTCCCTACCTTGGGCAGTTTGGTTGTTTTCCCCTTATTTAACGATTCATTATTCTCTCTGTCACTCCTACTTCCCAGATCTCTCTTGGGGGTCTTTCTAGGGTTTATTTCTAAGATCTAAGGAGTACAGAGGAGAGTTACTTTCTTCCCTTTCTTATTCTTCCCCCTGTGGTCTATATATTTATCTTAAACTATATATTTTAGTGCTACATGCGCTTTTATGTGAATTATCTAAAAATATTTCCTTACCTTCAAAGTGAGTATAAAATGTGTAAGTCTATAGAGTTTATAACTACTAGTCTATAGATTTATAAGATATATTTTCAGTGTCCTACTCATTTAGTGTTGTATCCTTTTAATCTTCTATTCCTTCGTGTATATATTTTATTTCATATCATGCTGTCATTTGCCTCTTCTGTGTTGCGATGCATTAGTTGGGCTTTCTGGGCAATCTGTAGTAATATCTGCTATGAGGTTTTTTTGGGCAGCAGCCACTGGCACTTGCAGCGATCCTGGTAATTGTGGTCGCTGGGATCATACAGCAATGTCCTTGCTCTCACCAGCCGTATTAGTTTTTAGACAAGAAGGGTATGGCCTGCTTGTTTTATCTTCCTATGCAGCCTGGACAATAGTAGTAGAGTAGCGCATGTGTTTTTCATGTGCTCCCACTGATGTCAATGGGCCAAAAACGCACTAAAAGTAGCATGTGCACCTTCTCCATGTCGCATGGCAGCGCAATGCATAGGTATGAACATGCCACATGCAAAATAATTCAGCTAGAATTGAAGATGAAGTCTTGAAATGCACACAGAGAGCACACACTACCCTGCTTAGGGCTTTAGATTTCATAAAAAGTGTAACTCCAAATATTATTCAAATGTACCCCACAACCTCCATCTTCCCTTCTGTAACATGCCCCAGCAAGATTTTTTCCTTTTACATGGTATCTGGAGTTAGAAATAGTTTCTATTACTCCTTGACATCACCAGGATTGTAACGTTTTTGCAATGTTCTGTGGTCCAGCAGTCCAGGCTGACAAGGCTAGGTAGGAAAATGATGCACAAAGGTACTTTATTTTCAGCCCAAACAGGAAGTTAGGCGCTCACACAGCTTCGGGCAGATCAACATATTATTTGAAGACTTGTATCTCAGAAATACTGGTTAAGATGTCCTGCGCTATAGTCGGCTCATAGCTTTAATGGTCTCCACTCCCATTACCCTTCCATCAACATTTCAATATTTTCCCTACTTGCCCACCCTTCAAATCCTCTCACTCAACCCTACTATATCTCCCAACCCCATCAACCATCCTATGTCCCACTGTCTTCCCCTACCCAATCACCCCTGCTCTACTGTCTTCCCCTACCCAATCACCCCTGCTCTACTGTCTTCCCCTACCCAATCACCCCTGCTCTACTGTCTTCCCCTACCCAATCACCCCTGCTCTACTGTCTTCCCCTACCCAATCACCCCTGCTCTACTGTCTTCCCCTACCCAATCACCCCTGCTCTACTGTCTTCCCCTACCCAATCACCCCTGCTCTACTGTCTTCCCCTACCCAATCACCCCTGCTCTACTGTCTTCCCCTACCCAATCACCCCTGCTCTACTGTCTTCCCCTACCCAATCACCCCTGCTCTACTGTCTTCCCCTACCCAATCACCCCTGCTCTACTGTCTTCCCCTACCCAATCACCCCTGCTCTACTGTCTTCCCCTACCCAATCACCCCTGCTCTACTGTCTTCCCCTACCCAATCACCCCTGCTCTACTGTCTTCCCCTACCCAATCACCCCTGCTCTACTGTCTTCCCCTACCCAATCACCCCTGCTCTACTGTCTTCCCCTACCCAATCACCCCTGCTCTACTGTCTTCCCCTACCCAATCACCCCTGCTCTACTGTCTTCCCCTACCCAATCACCCCTGCTCTACTGTCTTCCCCTACCCAATCACCCCTGCTCTACTGTCTTCCCCTACCCAATCACCCCTGCTCTACTGTCTTCCCCTACCCAATCACCCCTGCTCTACTGTCTTCCCCTACCCAATCACCCCTGCTCTACTGTCTTCCCCTACCCAATCACCCCTGCTCTACTGTCTTCCCCTACCCAATCACCCCTGCTCTACTGTCTTCCCCTACCCAATCACCCCTGCTCTACTGTCTTCCCCTACCCAATCACCCCTGCTCTACTGTCTTCCCCTACCCAATCACCCCTGCTCTACTGTCTTCCCCTACCCAATCACCCCTGCTCTACTGTCTTCCCCTACCCAATCACCCCTGCTCTACTGTCTTCCCCTACCCAATCACCCCTGCTCTACTGTCTTCCCCTACCCAATCACCCCTGCTCTACTGTCTTCCCCTACCCAATCACCCCTGCTCTACTGTCTTCCCCTACCCAATCACCCCTGCTCTACTGTCTTCCCCTACCCAATCACCCCTGCTCTACTGTCTTCCCCTACCCAATCACCCCTGCTCTACTGTCTTCCCCTACCCAATCACCCCTGCTCTACTGTCTTCCCCTACCCAATCACCCCTGCTCTACTGTCTTCCCCTACCCAATCACCCCTGCTCTACTGTCTTCCCCTACCCAATCACCCCTGCTCTACTGTCTTCCCCTACCCAATCACCCCTGCTCTACTGTCTTCCCCTACCCAATCACCCCTGCTCTACTGTCTTCCCCTACCCAATCACCCCTGCTCTACTGTCTTCCCCTACCCAATCACCCCTGCTCTACTGTCTTCCCCTACCCAATCACCCCTGCTCTACTGTCTTCCCCTACCCAATCACCCCTGCTCTACTGTCTTCCCCTACCCAATCACCCCTGCTCTACTGTCTTCCCCTACCCAATCACCCCTGCTCTACTGTCTTCCCCTACCCAATCACCCCTGCTCTACTGTCTTCCCCTACCCAATCACCCCTGCTCTACTGTCTTCCCCTACCCAATCACCCCTGCTCTACTGTCTTCCCCTACCCAATCACCCCTGCTCTACTGTCTTCCCCTACCCAATCACCCCTGCTCTACTGTCTTCCCCTACCCAATCACCCCTGCTCTACTGTCTTCCCCTACCCAATCACCCCTGCTCTACTGTCTTCCCCTACCCAATCACCCCTGCTCTACTGTCTTCCCCTACCCAATCACCCCTGCTCTACTGTCTTCCCCTACCCAATCACCCCTGCTCTACTGTCTTCCCCTACCCAATCACCCCTGCTCTACTGTCTTCCCCTACCCAATCACCCCTGCTCTACTGTCTTCCCCTACCCAATCACCCCTGCTCTACTGTCTTCCCCTACCCAATCACCCCTGCTCTACTGTCTTCCCCTACCCAATCACCCCTGCTCTACTGTCTTCCCCTACCCAATCACCCCTGCTCTACTGTCTTCCCCTACCCAATCACCCCTGCTCTACTGTCTTCCCCTACCCAATCACCCCTGCTCTACTGTCTTCCCCTACCCAATCACCCCTGCTCTACTGTCTTCCCCTACCCAATCACCCCTGCTCTACTGTCTTCCCCTACCCAATCACCTATGCCCTACTGTCTTCCCCTACTCAATCACCCATGTCCTGCTGTTTTCACCTACCCAATCACCCATGCCCTACTGTCTTCCCCTACCCAATCACCCATGTCCTGCTGTTTTCACCTACCCAATCACCCATAACTACAGACTTTCCCTACCCAATCACCCCTGCCCTACTGTCTTCCCCTACCCAATCACCCCTGCCCTACTGTCTTCCCCTACCCAATCACCCCTGCCCTACTGTCTTCCCCTACCCAATCACCCATGTCCTGCTGTTTTCACCTACCCAATCACCCATAACTACAGACTTTCCCTACCCAATCACCCCTGCCCTACTGTCTTCCCCTACCCAATCACCCCTGCCCTACTGTCTTCCCCTACCCAATCACCCATGTCCTGCTGTTTTCACCTACCCATCATCCATAACTACAGACTTTCCCTACCCAATCATCCATTCTCTACCGTCTTCTTCTACCCAATCACTACCCAGTGTGCCATGTCCTGCTGTCTTCCCCTACCCAATTATCCCTGTCAGATTTTTAGCCTCTTAGATGTACATACACATTTCCAGCTCTACACAGCAAATCCTCTTTCCCTGGGTTTTCTCGTCCCTTATTCCTTTAATACTCCAAAATGATCTATTCCTAGAACCCTCATTGCTTCCCGTTCTGCTGTGTTGACAGACAGACTGTTCCCAGCAATGGGGAGAACTCCTATCAACACAATACCGCTTTCCCAGTCCTGCTCCTTCTCCGCTGATCGCTGCATTTTCTTTCTTCTCTATAGTGCTGGCAACCTGAGCACAGAATGAACTACTGTCAGAACAACTTCTTCCCTCCATCCTGTTACCATTCTCTCCATTGCTCCTAGATCTCATTCCCTCTACATTGATGACAGCCTGATTTTGCTCCCATGGTGGGACAAACCATAGACAGAGTTGGAACCACATGCCTAATACAACTTCCTTGTCCTGTCCCTCCCAAACACCCGCCCTCCTTGGGATCCTAAAACCACCGTTGGGAGGATAGGAATACACTGCAATGGTGGGGGACTGGTTGTTTTTCAGAAACCAGTTTGAGAAACCCTGCTCTTGATGCATAAAACGAGCACAGCCTACCTGCCCTTAATTTTTTTCTACCCAGACGCTGCGGTAAAGTATAAACCAGTTCCTTCACTGGTGAACCTTTGACCTGAGAAGTCCTGCTTCTAATATAGGAGAGGAATTCCTAAATGCACCCAGTGCAAGATCCCTATTGTCTCCAACATGCAGACAGTCCAATGTCAAAACAAATGGCATCGCTACTGAAGTTTCCGATCACCAGACTGAAACTTGTCCCGGAACCCTGTGTATGATTGGGCCCGGTCAGGTGTTAATTGGATTCTGGTTGTAGGGGATTATGTTAAACCCAGATTAGAACAAAATAAACAATTTGCATAGTTTTCCTGTAAGCATTAGTAGCTCACACATTGATTTAACTCATTTCATGAAATTGCTTATTTAAATAAGACAAGTCAGGGCATAACTGAGCATCAGTTGGTCCAGAAAGCTGCACAACGCTACATAAAGCCTGCAAACCAAGGGCCACATGTAGACTCTCTCTACAGCTGGTACACAAGCCATTGTAATCTGTGAATAACCCGTCATAAATGTCAGAGCAAAAAGAAATAAAATTAACTTACAAATGACACAAAGGTGAGCAAATCTGATCTGTTCTTTGCCACAGCCCACTGCTAACAACGGCCCGTCACTACCATAAAATCGTGAGTTCGCATGATGATGAGCGCTGCTTCATGCTGACAAACTAAAATTAGGGAACATTTGCTCATTTAAAAACAAGAATGACAAGTTGCCATTAGGTCATTTCTGCAGGCACATTTTGTATAATTTTAACCTGAATAACACGATATACACTGGACATTCCCTGTAACTGCAGGTGACCCATACATTGTTCACTCAGTAATATACCCAACAATGTGGACCCTATATCACTGTAAAGCTGGCCATACACCTATAGATTATCTGCAGATACCTGAACAATGCCTGCATCCAATCAGATTGTTCAGGTATTTTGACTGCCAGCGGGGCCGACTAGCAAGATACTGAAACTTGGCCCAGTAAGAGATTCCACCATCCACACAGTTTAGCGTAGATGGAGGAATCTGTTTCACGTTTTCCATCTGACCATAGAAAATCTGCAGATAATCTATAGGTGTATGGCCAGCTTAACACAGATCGCTTTTTGAGTTACTGACCCACAAGTTTGCAGATAAAGAGTTCCACCTTTACTCCGACTTATCTGATCTGGATACTTTTTCCAAGTCAATGACCAGGAATGATCTCAGGTCCAGTCCAAACCCGAGTTCCTCTGAACACAGAAGTCCCATGGGCCACCTGCACATTCAACTGCACTCCAGGTCATTCCCCACCTTGCAGCTGAACATAAAAGGGGCGGGATGCTTGTGCTGATGTCATTGACCCTATATGGCCACATGTTCAAATTAAGTCAATGTCACTGACCAAATATAGCCATGTGACCATGTAAGATTAATGACATCACTCCATCTCTCCTCTTCCCCAAGGAATTCCTCGGCCGTAGCTGCTGGGTGGCAGCAGAAGGAGCTTCCTTCCATGTTCAGGCTGAGATTCATCCAAACCTGAGCTCAACCCTGTTAATGATAAATAAAGGATTGAAGTAAAAAAAAAAAAAAAAAAATAGGAGGATGATTTCCATGATGTGTACTGATATGTAACATTAAATATATGTCTCTCCAGGGTTATATTGCACAATAATAGTGGCAGGACATATATAATTATATAGCAATATGTTCAGCTATTTAGCTCTTAGATTCACATCTCTGATGTTGGATTATGTGGCTCCCAGGATTGATATTTTAAGACAATTGACTATTTTAATGTCTATATGGACTAGGAGGAATAGCGTGTTCACAAACTACTTTTGCAGCAGACAGTATAAATCATAAGATGTCACCTAAAAGTGGGAGCTAGCCAATTTGATAACGGGGGGGGTTCAGCCTTCACATATCACACAGACGCATGAGACAGGAAGCACGGTTCTAAAAGCTCATACACTCAGTTTAGACGCCGGTTGCTTAGTAACCAGATCTTACTCGGCCTTTTATTGTCAGTGTGCACAGCAGACGCTTCTCACTGGCACACTACAGAGGAAATGGATGGCTGATTTTCAACCATTTACTAGAGCCGAGGACAACTTAAAGGAAGAGACACAAAGAGAAAAAAACCTCAAGAAAACAAAACATGGTTTATATGACCTCAGCTTTAGAGTAGATGTGACCGCCTTGGATGATATTAAAGTCAAAAAGATTGTAAGCAATTTCAAATGCAGCTGAAATCACAATGGATGCTGCTCCTTAATGTTTAAATGTTTTAGTTTCCTGCAGAATCAGCTAGTCCTCTAAACACTGGTCCTAGATCTCTGTTTAAGGGCCGGTTCACACCACAGAGTGCGTCCAAGAGCATTCGGCTTCTGGAACGCAACCTGGCTGGCTCCCTGCGTTCAGGGGCGTGGTGGTGCGTTGAAGTCAATAGCACCGCAGCCACGCCCCACCCCCCCGCCAGCAATCCGATCGCCTGCACCCGAAGGTGTGCCTGCGTTCAGATACAGTGCAGTCTGCAAAAATAGTGCATGCAGCACGCGTTGGGGTGCGGGCATTCGCACTGCAGGGTGTGTGGCTGAGGTGTCATCAACTTCAATGCACCACCATGCCCCCTCCTGCCCCTGAAAGCAGGGAGCTGGCCGGGTTGCGTTCCAGAGGCTGAACGCTCTGGAACACACTCTTTGTGGTGTGAACTGGCCCATAGAGTTCATAATAGAGGTCACCAACACTTGATGATATGTGCAAGAAGTATAAGCATTTTTTATTAAATTGTCACATGCGTCATACAGCCAATGTTTCGGGTCCACGCAGGGTCCCTTCTTCTGGGAGACTATGTCTATGTCGCCCAGAAGAAGGGACCCCGAAACGTTGGCTGTATGACCCATGTGACAATTTAATAAAAAGTCCTTTTACTTCTTGCACATATCATCGAGTGCAGGTGACTTCTACTATGGACTGTATCTGACACGCCGCCAGCCGTGTTGTCACTTCGAGCACCACCCCTCTGTTAAGGTCTGTACCCTGTATGGAGTGCAGGTGATTTTCTGTTGTCGATTCCGGCCCCTACAGGGACTCCTTTCTCAAGCAGAGTGCTATGTAGTCACCCTTGTGTGTGCTAGTAAGCTTTGTGTGTCTCCGCAGACACAGCAAATCAAGCTACTTCCCTCCCCTCTGGCCCCCTCTCCTCCCTTCCCTAAGCTAGTAGATGAACAGTTTCTGGGGTGTCCTTTGTGATCTTGTACTGGACAGGAAGTTCAGGGAAGCTGAGCTGAGAGACTTGGAAGCAGCTGTTCAGAAACATGATGATTGCAAGTGTTTGGGCATAAATGTGAAGCAATGCTTTGCTGGGAAGTGTATATTTGTTCGATTGGGATTCATTACTGAAAAAACGTTTGGGAGTTTAATACTACTTACAGGCCTCATTCACACTGAGAGTATTTGTATTCCTCCTCAGATTACAGAGCCGTCACACAGCACAGCAAAGCGGGTGACACCACTTTCCCACGCAAAGTCCATCAATACCATAATGTGTCTCAGCGTACCAACACAGACGAATGGACTGTCAGACTGTCAACGCATGTGGTCTAACGCATCCAGTGTAATTTTCTGTTCGTTACTGGGCCAAACAAAGAGCATATACATCTGTGCCATCCTGAAAACACCCCAAAAATCAAACCAGTGGCAAAAACTATAACACAATGCACTTTGGTGCCTTACAATCCTCTCTGAAAGGCATGTGGGGTGCATTGAGGTGCCATTGCAAGCTACGGCCCATATAGGCAGAAGTCTATGGGCCCTTAATGTAAAAAAGGCTCGGATCTATTTTTCTGGGGACTTGCACAAAGCTATTGTGTGCAGTCATGCTAACAAAATATTTAATCACCAAGAAATGAGACTTCCCTATTAGATTTTTTTTTTTGCTCTTTTAAATTACCATAAACACTTTTCCCCCCAAAGGTCGGCTTTGTGTCACCGCAGTAACATTTGGTGCACAGAAGGAACCAGGATATATTCAACACCCACTTCTTTTGTGTGAAAACAGAGAGGGAAGGGTGCTGGTTACTCTAATCAGGCAAGAAGTTCCCTTTTTAACTTTCCTGACATCTTGGCAGCCCGAGCACGTGCCCTAATCAACAGTACTGCAGTGTTACATGACTCAGCAGGGAAAACTGAAATCTCAGCTCTTCTTAGTAACAGGGGCAACCAATCGGAAGCCGATTAATCGATGATTGAAATAGTTGACAACTTTTTCAATAATCGATTATGTTGATTAGTTGTTGCAGCCCTACCCTTCATGTCAAGCTTCATCGAAGAAAGAGAAAAACAATGTTTACAAGTAGAAGTCTACACTGCTCACTCAGCACAACGTAAATTAAATATGAAAAACATTACTTTAGTACAAAGAGAATGTCCTTCTGTCCTGTTCTTGGATGGCTGTGGAACGGAAAATCCCAAACAGATAAGACAGTCCACCATTTACAAAGTTTCTACAACGTGCATTATTTAATGTCATGCAACTTTATTACACACACACACAAAGTGGTACAAACCCATACGGCGCCATACAAACCCATACGGCGCCATACAAAGTGGTACAAACCCATACGGCGCCATTCAAGTGGTACAAACCCATACGGCGCCATACAAAGTGGTACAAAACCATACGGCGCCATACAAAGTGGTACAAACCCATACGGCGCCATACTAAGTGGTACATAACCCATACGGAGCCAGACAAAGCCCTACAAACCTATACAAAGCCATACGAATCCACACGGTGCCATACAAAGTGATATGAACCCATACGGCTCCATACAAAGTAGTTCAAACCCATATGACGTCATACAAACCCCTACGAACCTATACAAAGCCATACAAACCCATACAGCACCACATAGTTGTACAAAGCCATCTGGCATTTTCTCTTTACTGTACGCTGAGCTGCACATATTACATAAAGCAACTCTTGTATGCAAGTGTGGGAAATAGGTCATCAAGGCCTGGCCAATCAAGTGGTCAAACACCTGAAAGCTGGCGAGGGAGGAGCACAGCACTGCAGGGGATCATTTTGGCAGGTAGAGCTGGCCATACACTAATATTTTCTTTGTTCAACCTGCGGCCTGAATGAAGAAAATAGAACAGATTTCTCCATCATTGCTTACGAACGTTGATCAGGAAATCTCTCGTTGTCTTGATTGTGCCCGCTGTCAGTGCACGCTGTCAGTATACCCAAACAGAGTCGGCAGCTGATTTGCATAGTGTATGGCCAGCTTTAGTCTGCTATAATGTTCTACAATGCCGTGCATACTAGCATATTATGGCGGAAAGCTTCATAGCTTTTTTTTTTTTTTAATACCTTTACTTCCGCTTTAATAGACATATTTGTGTCGTCTATGCCCAATAGTACATCCTGAAATTGATCACTGCAACAATAAACTGAAACATGACTTGTCACTTCAAGGCCGTGACACACTGCAGGCGAAACAGCGCGGAGCGGCGGCGCTCTGCCTTTGCGAGCAGTGTGTCATGTAATTTTCTCCTGGGCACCTCAGCTGGCGAGAGCTCGCAGAGCTGAGCGTGCCAAGATGTACAATTTCAACTTCAGCCAATCGGCTCGCGTGTATAAACCGGCACGACGGGATGCGACATCTGGCCAGTTGTTAAGCAGGAGCCGATTGGCTGAAGGTGCACACACTGCACGCAAAGCTCCGTGCCGGATAGCTTTGCTTCGCTCCGCGCTGCTTCGCATGCAGTGTGTCACAGCCTTTACACTTTACATGCAATAGTGCAGACCAGTGCATACAACAACATACACTGACCACGCTCACGCACCCCAGAAAAAGACATCAGAAAATGTTGGGAGGACACGGAAATGTAGAAAATTGGTGCAGTAAGATGCTTTCCTGACATACAGACTAAAGTTTGGGAAAACAATGAGGTCTTCGTATTATATTTATACTATGATGAGAATTCTCAATGCCAATGGTAAACAAAGGAAACACAAGTCAATGAGTACTAAACCTAAAACTATATTGTAAAATATAAAATCTACAGATAATAAAGCTCCGGGGCAACACAAAAAAACATATTATAGTCACTAATAGAAGGCTTTGCTTAGATCTCTAAAATTATAATTTTGCCTTGGCTGGCCATCGCAGAGAATGGAGAACTCGGTCGGTAAACTGTGAGATCTGTGTAGACAAATGGGCTTTGTCCAGCGATCTCGTGAGATTTCAAATCCCGTGAGATCTCCGGAAAAAGGCCATTAATTCTTCTTTTTTTTCCTACAAAGACTTTTGTGTAAAAAGGTTGTAAAGTACTTTTAAAAAAAAGGTACGATCTGCCCATCTTGGACAGGCAGATCGTACTTGCGATCATCGCAAGCCCTGAGGGGCGTGATTCCGATGACTGCAATGCTGAACGGGCAGTGTGCGCACACCGGCCCGTTCGGCAGTGATCTCTCGATCATGTTAAAAACCAGCCCAAAATCATACGATTCTCGGCTGGCTTTCCAACATGCTCGATATACAAAAGTCGTGCGACCGTACATTAGAAACGGTTGCAAGCCTTTCATACACTGCACGATTCTGGTATTTCCTGCAATTCTTGTACGAGAATCGTGCAGTGTATGGGCACCTTTACAAAGACCAAGTAAGCTGATTAGATCCAGAGGAGCAATGCCCCTCAAATCACAGACATTATTCAAGAGCTGCCTGAAGATACATTCCTCTATACTGGGTAAGGAGTTCTCCTCCACTACTACTCATTCAATAATCATCGCTTTGCAATTTTCAAACTGCTTTCATACAATCTGAATGTCAATACTCCAATATAGTAGAGAAAAGTAGAATATGAAGCCTATTGAAAACTCAGAGTAGGGAATACGATCAACAGCAGGGGTCCTGGCCATACACTAATCAGCACAGAAGGGGGAAATCCCCCTCCCCACCACCCCTGCCGGGCTATTGTATTCCAACAGTGGCGAATGCAGTTACTGTTCAGCCGAGAAGTTTCAGACCAACTCCATCAACAAACCGTAAAAAAAAAAAAAAAAAAAGTTTTTTGGTGAACGGAGGGGTACCGGGAAGACACACACACACTGGTCAAATTTTGCCCACATTAGCATAACTTACAATTGGAGCAGTGTATGGTTAGCCTAAGAAAAGGAAGACCAGATAAGACAAAGGGGTCGGTTTGTAAACATTCACAGCACCAGCACCCCTAGCTGGCACTGAGGGGTATAAGAAGTTCTTATACTCGTTAGCGCCATCTAGGAGGCACCAACCGCATCCACCCGGTGGAGGTTAAGTAAAACCAAACAGGGAAAAAAACAATCTTCAGCCAAATTTGCAACCCTTGCCAAGAGAACCAAATACTGTTCCCAATCCATCTTTCAGGACAGCAGCGATCCTGTGCTGTGCGGTCCTGGAAGATTCATAGAAAAGACATGATTAGGTACCTAACTTCTGTTTTTAAAGCAGTTTGGTTTCTGTTTTATATTTTTAGCACAGATTACAGTTGTTGTAGTTCTACTTCCTCTCTTGCGGCCATCTGTATGTCAGCAAAAAGAAGAAACATGGCGGCTGCCACTTCTGCCCCCTCTTGTAAATGCTAGCTGCCTGGGGGTGATGTGCTGTTTTAGTGGACCCCATTGTTTACTTTTGCCAGCGTTCACTCCATTCTTCGCACAGCAGAGCGGCAGCCTACGCTGTTGGTGACCTCCGGGGGCCATCCAGTGGACTGCGGAAAAACACATTCATGCCTGCCATTTTTTGCACCATACGTCACACCCATGTTGTGTGAATGGGCCACAGAGAAAACTGGCGTCAATCAGTTGCTGATAAAAGCTCCTGCACTGCATCATGTGACCCAAACTTCGATAATAATTAAACTAATTAAAACTATACTTTAAATAATTAATTTTTCTGTCAATGTCCAATGACCAGCAGTCATATTTTTGTAGGGAGCCAGGAGTTGATTCTAGATATAACAGAAGGTGAGGACAGAGGCTGCTTTTGATGCTGCGTGTGCCATTTAAATAAAATACTAATAAAAAGGAATGCAAAAGGGTTACACAAGAGCTGCAGCAAGCTAATCGATAATGAGAATAGTTGTCAACTACTCTCATTATCGATTAGCTGGTTGGATCCCCTAGCTCTCTTCTCCATGCTGGGAGGAGGGCACAGTAAGCAGTGGGCGGGTGCAAATGCCTGCCTGCTATTGGCTATTTTAATATGAAAAGGCCAATAGCAGGCTGGGTATTGCACCCGTCCTCTACCTGCTGTATTTGCATTCAGCTGCCGTCTGTGGAATCTTGCCACTGGCAGCTGTCATTCCCGGGCTGAAGCCATTCAAGCGCCATGTGCTTACAATACAATTATTAAGAAAAAAATAGGTGGGACAAAAGTCATTTTCTGTTTCGGCCTTACATTCTGCTGCGGGAGGTGCGTTGCAGTGCCATTCATTTCAATGGGACCCCAAACGCACCTCCCACCACAGTGTGATCGCCTGCACTGGAACGCACGGTACCGCAATGCTGAGCTTTCCAGTGCAGTGAGATTGCAAAAAATTGTGCATGCAGTTTAATTCTGAAGTAAACTTTGTAACATTGGATTTGTGTATTTTATTTGCAGCTGAAGCAGATGCCGACAATTATGTCTGGATCCGCCCAGCTGCGTGAGTGACAGCTGGCTCTGCCTATCTAGAGGCAGAGCCAGCTGTACCCGCCCCGCCCGTTCCGCCAGTCAGCGCTGGAGGAGCAGGGAGGGGGGAATCCAGTCTGCCGGTATGCCGAACGCCGGTATGTATTCGCTCACTTCCCGATCTACTGAGCCGACCTGTGACAGTTTCATTGTCACAGGTCGGCTAGAACTATGAGGATGAGTGAAAAGCACTCACCTCATAGTTCTCCTTTAAGGATGGTTCTTATTTAATTTTTTTATCCGATTAATGGAAAAAATTATCAGCCAATGAATCTATTATAAAAATAATAATTAGTTGCAGCCCTAAAAGAGACTATGCATGGTCTTACAAAGGACTATAGGACAGTACCAAAGGCGATCAAGTTTGTATCATGTATGCAAATCCTTTTTTTCATTGTTCTCTCACCCCAAAGACCAAACACTGCACATTTGTAGCATGTATGAAAAGTCTTAAAAAATATATATTTTTTTTCATAAAGACCAAAAACACTGCATATAACCGAGTACAAAATATCAAATGACCCATCTATATAGGCTCAAACAATGTACACATGAGCCATATACACAGTAGCCATGGTAAGCCAGGTTATCCAGCCAGGGGACAATTGTTGTTAGATACACATGGCTACATACCAGCATACATGTCAATGTTTCACTAATCAATTGAGTCACACGACTAAAAATTGTCCAAGCCGTTTAGAGTCAGACTACAGAACCATGAAGCCAGACAGCAAAGAGGTGGTTTAAACAAAAACAAAAAAAAAATTTAACAAATGTCACATGTTCTGGTTCTCTGGTGACCTAATGTTCCAATATTAAAAAAAAATTAAACAATAAATATTTATATATTTATATTATATATAATAAATAATACATCAGACTTCTAAAACAGTGTTACCTTAGCACTATACAAGATAAATTGACAACGTTGCCAATTTTAATATAAGGTTCTTGTCACGGTGTCGGCTGTGTTCATACTCTCCTAAATGTATCAATTATATTTTTCTAATCAATAAAGTAAGCCATCTGGCTGATTCATTATCTAATTTTGGTTGGAGTATAACTTCTTTTTTCACCTCATTGCTCCACATAGAGGTGGTATTTTTACATATTACCTTAGCACTATACCCTCAGACAGGAATAAATGTGAGAACATGAGAGGGTGCCGGTTTCTAGAATGGTGTTCAAATTGGACGCAGTCACCATGACTCATCGATAAGGCTGAAGAACCGGATTTTGTTGCGTCTCGTTAGCTTAGGCCTAACAGCCGTTTCAGTAGCCAGGTTTCACACAAAGAGCAGACACACCCCAAGCAGGGAGATGACAGTGTCCTGGTGAGACGCACTAACAGAGGAATTGGATGCATTCCATTAGCAATGCTTTTGTTTTGGGTAAACAAAGCAGCCGTGGACAGTTTGAATTAAAAAAAATCTAAAAAGGATTCACCAATTTATGAAGGCTTTCTTCTTCCTTTTTTAGTACAACTTAAAACTACCCTACACATGGCCCAAGCCAACACAGTCTAAGTGGGATGGGCACATGGAGATACAGCATTCCTTAAGGTGTATTATTTTTTCATTTCTGTTTTCAACACCAAGGCCGGATTCGCTTCCACATTGTGGTAACACGTGCCTTACCACAACACTAGGTACTGCATTTCAAATGCATTGCCAACTTGCAAATGCTATTCATATTCTAGCACCCCAACGCAACCGTGTTACAGCACGCCGCAATACACGGCAGCTCACCAGAATGTGTCCCTATGCCGGGCGTTACAAAAAAGGCATTTTAAGCACATTACGCATTGGTGGCTCATTCATTTTGCTTTAACACGTGTTACCATTCCGCAAAGAAGTCAATGGGCCTTCAGTTAGTCAAATAATTTTTATTTAACAGATACGCTCCGTCTCTCCAAGTACTAATCCGTGCTATAAAGCAAAGAGCAGCGATTCTGTACTTTACCCTTCCTTGGACTGATGGCCAGAAACTTGCACCAAGCCCATGGTAATAATCATAAAGCTATTAAACATTTATTATCACATTCTTACTCGTCACAGGGGAGAGGAACATTATTACAACATTGACATATCCCTTCTACGATTGTTGTTCAATGAACAGTCCACATTTCTTCCACCCCCCCATCTCATACAAATGTATGTGCAGTGTACACACAGAAAAGGAATAAGTCGCCATTCACACTCGTGTGCAAGGTTTGTTTTTTAAGGTGATTTTGAAGCTTTTTGGGGCATGTTTTGTATTCTTAAATGTTTTTGCCAATTAAAAGTCACTTTTTTAGGAGGCTTTTTCAGATACATCCTAGAAGTCTATGAGGCCACAAACGCGCGGCTCTGTCCGAAAAAAGCTCAACCACACCCAGGCATGAAGAAATACAAATAATGGGTTTCTTTATGTTGAGTATTGTCATGCTTTGGGAAATGTGTGAATGGGAGTTTATCAATGAACTATAGGGGCAGGTGCAGACCTGGGGGATCCGGGACGTGTGATCGTGTGCAGTTACACAAAGCGGTTGCGGGGCGGCCCCATTGGTTTCAATGGGGTTACATCCGCAATGCAATTTGTGAAAAAAGGTACTTGTATTTTTCAGCCACGATCCTGTTCGATTGCACGGGCGGAAGCCGCGCAACTGGCATGTCATTAGAAAATAATTACACCGCCAGCGCGGTCAGAGTGGTGGTGTGCGACGCCGTGACTGCATGGCAATCAGCGCAGTTTCATGCACAATTGCCACTGTCACAGACTGCGCAAGTGTGAACCTGGCCTAACAGACTATAAACACTGCTTTATTTTCATGGCTTTTCTCTAGTCGGCTGAGAAATCTCACTCACAAGTCCCCCACTTGGTCTCCACACTTCACGCGCAATTATGGGATTATCACGAGGAATACTGCAGCCGCCGCTTCTCTTGTGAACATTGCATTGTGTATGGCCAGCCACGCAAATAGCTATGAACCTTGTTCATTCTTCTGGTTACCTAGCAACAGCATCCCTACTGAAGAAAAAGGGAAGCTGTCTCCCATGGCAAACAACTGGCTGGGAACTTCAAAATGAAATAAGGGACTCATTGATAGAATGTGGAGCACCGCTGGGTTATCACTAGTGAATAAAGATAAAACTGGACTGGCTGTAAAGATGGCCGTGCACTAGTACAATCTTAATCCAAAAATGTGGGTTTTGGAACAGTTGTTGGATTTCCTATTACTTAATGGGGTCAAATCAACGATCGTTTTTGACTGAAGTGATGAAAAAAAATTGAAGGTACAGGATGGAAATTTTTCTCAAAACGAACAGAATTCTAACAGTGAATGTGGCTTTTGTTCGGGGAAACTCCATTCATTCCAAAATCGGATGTTAAAAATCAAAAGAAATTTTTATGGGCTGCCAAGGCACCACAAATTGGACATGCAACATTTTTTGCAACAGAGTACCACAACACACACAGGTGTGTTACCATTTCATTGTGGTGCTGTAATCCAAGTGTGTCGGAGGTGCGCTGTCTTAATGCATGGGGTGAATGACACATGTTAAAAATGAATGACACGGCAACACACAAATGAATATAATGTGTGTTGTGGTACCGCGAACCTTACCATCACACGCCACAGTGGACAGAAGGCCCTAGACTGTCAACAGATGTAAAAATAGATATAATCTCTGTATATATAATTTTTGTAGACATACCAACAAGCCAGCCATACACTGGTAGACTGCCAAACGAACGTTCTTATGAAAATTCTCATCAGAACATTCGAAGATGACTTGTAGAATGTCTTTACAAATTTTGTCGGGTTTTATCATTCAATTTCGGACTGAACGGAGTTTCAAAAACTAAAATCACATTCACTGTTAGAATGCCATTTGTTCCAGAAGAATTATCCTGCTCCTTTGTTTTGTTTTGTCACTACCGACAAAACTGATCATCAATTTGACCCCAATAACTGTTAGAAACTTGAACAAACGTTCCAAAAATGATTTTAAAAAACCATTCTAACCATTTATATCCAGCTTTAGAGATGTGAGGGAACCTGAACAACTGGTTTGATTTGTACTCTACCAGGCAGGTCTACGCACTATATCATTGCTGACAGATCAGGAGGAGATTGTACAATCTGACGGTGACATGTATGGTCACCATTTTAAAAATGTAAACCTATCCCAAGGCACATAATGATTTTTGCCCTGTTTAAAAGTGGACCTTCCACCTTAGTGGCAAGATCCACTTAAGACTCCTTTCACACGGGCTGATTAGGAGGGGATTCCCTCCTGATTGGAGCAGTACTGATCAGATGTCACCGCTGTGACATCCGTGCCCGTCCAGTTTTCTTCCTCCATCGAACCACCAAACTTCCGGACCCCAAGTCAGTCTGTGGGGAGTGCGATGTAAACAAACATGTATCCATGTACATCAGATCACCCCAGATCCAGCATGACCAGGTCTGGCGTTACAAATCTCTGTTCCATTTGTTTTTCCGGACCTGGCTGGAGTCAGGGGTAGCGCCTGTCTGTGTAGACACGGCAACCCACAGACTAGCATTGGGCATCCGATCAGGTCTGCCTGAAAAACTGACAGGCTGACCCGATCAGACCGCATGTGAAAGGGGCCTTATTGCCCGTTCCTTAAAATGCTCCATAAAAAAAATTATTAGATGATATACTTTTTCCCAACTTCAACATAAGCTAGGCGAGGGTGACGCCATCCTCCGTCCAGCCAGATTTCGGAGAATGAGTTGCCTAAATCTCACGAGGAGAAGAAGGATGTCACCCCCTGCACTACAGAAGTTGAGTACATTTATCTCTATGGTACATTAGGTAGCGTTTTAGGGTAGGATGGGGCGGGGGAGAGGAGGAACCTTAAAGGCCCATTCACACCAGATGCTGCACTAATCACATAGCGTCTGGTGTGAATAGGCGCTGGCACAGTGCCAAACCGCTGATACCAGCACATAGCACTGTATTTTTTTGTGTTAGAACTTTATTGAAATGTCGCAAGTGACATTTTATTCAGTTCTACGGGCACAGTGGAGGGAAGCGGTTGTACCGCGTCACATCCCGCTGTGGTAAAAAAATGCCTTACTTTTTTTCAGAGCACACTACCGATTTCCTAACGCAACACTGTGGTTTGAATGCACAACATCCGTCACAAGGCAAACTGCCTTGCATTGGGGCTGTGCTGGAAACGGCAAGCGCAGCTCCAACGCAGATGGTGTGAACTGTCCATGACAGCATACCTTGGCACTAGTGATGAGCCTGGGCTTGGTGTGAACCCAGTTTGCCCACTCAAAACTGTGACTGCCACCCCCATCAGTTGCAGAGAGGCACATGCCCGACCCCGCAGGTTTATGTCACAAAGAAAAGGGGAATGCCCCCACTGCATCTAAATGGGCGGGTAGAAAGATTTGGCCGCCACAGTTTGGAGCAGGCTAGGGCGAACACTGGGCTCATCAATACCTGGCACTGAGGTCCGCTTTAAGACCTACGGCCTCCAGCAACATCTTTAGATTTGACATCTTCAGGCTTGAGGGATACATGGACTCTGCCGCACGCCATGGATCCATCTACCGGCCCCTGTCACAAACGTATATTGGAATTATGTAAGGGCCAGCAAATTGGACCCACAGCGCCCAGCAGAGGAAGCAAACATCCCAAAAGCCTGGCAGATGGTCGCAGACTGACGATTCCTCAGTCATTCCCATGTGCACAAACAATATAAAAAAAATAAAAAAAAAACACACAAATACATCCGGCAGTTGGGGCCTATTCACAGGTCCAGAGCAATGACAAGCTGATATCCATTGTTTGCCACAAGCCCGGTAACACAACAATGTATTAGGTTGGTGTGCACTGGGTAAAAATGGAACATGCTGCAATTAAATGAAAGTCAAAACAAAGAAAAATAAAGTCTTACAGCAACTATAGTAAGAAAAATTTAAAAAGGCAAATTAAAGCATAAAGAACAAAAAAACATCAACATCAAACTCAGGCGCAGTTAGTGTGTACCAACGTGTGCTAAACGCAACACAAACGGTGTGAAGACAACCTAACATGATGACTCAGGTGTTCAGTTGCTATGGACGACATCACCCCGGTAACAATATCCACAGAACAGATCCAGG
>NW_017306469.1:478912-559590 GCF_000935625.1 Nanorana parkeri | reverse complement strand
GCTGAACGTGAATCGGTTGCCAGCGACAACAGTCCCACCCCCTTCGTGTCCGATTTCTGCCAATCATCCGCACTGGATGGGATCAGGAGCCGTGTACAGCGGCACCATCAATGCCCCGAAACTGGCGGATCCGCATCCAGTCACAGCACAGAGCCCGGCTGGGCGGGGCAGGTCCTCCCTTCTCAACTACACCCTGACTGTCCCCTGTATTCTGCTTCCCTACTACACCCTAACTGTCCCTGTATCGTGTATTCTGCCCCCTCCCCACTACACTCTGACGGTCCCCTGTATTCTGCTTCCCTCACCTCCCCACTACACCCTGACTGTCCCCTGTATTCTGCTTCCCTCCCTTCCCTACTACACCCTGACTGTCCCTTGTATCGTGTATTCCACCCCCTCCCTACTACACCCTGACTGTCCCCTGTATTCTGCTTCCCTCCCCTCCCCACTACACCCTGACTGTCCCCTGTATTCTGCTTCCCTCCCCTCCCCACTACACCCTGACTGTCCCCTGTATTCTGCTTCCCTCCCCTCCCCACTACACCCTGACTGTCCCCTGTATTCTGCTTCCCTCCCCTCCCCACTACACCCTGACTGTCCCCTGTATTCTGCTTCCCTCCCCTCCCCACTACACCCTGACTGTCCCCTGTATTCTGCTTCCCTCCCCTCCCCACTACACCCTGACTGTCCCCTGTATTCTGCTTCCCTCCCCTCCCCACTACACCCTGACTGTCCCCTGTATTCTGCTTCCCTCCCCTCCCCACTACACCCTGACTGTCCCCTGTATTCTGCTTCCCTCCCCTCCCCACTACACCCTGACTGTCCCCTGTATTCTGCTTCCCTCCCCTCCCCACTACACCCTGACTGTCCCCTGTATTCTGCTTCCCTCCCCTCCCCACTACACCCTGACTGTCCCCTGTATTCTGCTTCCCTCCCCTCCCCACTACACCCTGACTGTCCCCTGTATTCTGCTTCCCTCCCCTCCCCACTACACCCTGACTGTCCCCTGTATTCTGCTTCCCTCCCCTCCCCACTACACCCTGACTGTCCCCTGTATTCTGCTTCCCTCCCCTCCCCACTACACCCTGACTGTCCCCTGTATTCTGCTTCCCTCCCCTCCCCACTACACCCTGACTGTCCCCTGTATTCTGCTTCCCTCCCCTCCCCACTACACCCTGACTGTCCCCTGTATTCTGCTTCCCTCCCCTCCCCACTACACCCTGACTGTCCCCTGTATTCTGCTTCCCTCCCCTCCCCACTACACCCTGACTGTCCCCTGTATTCTGCTTCCCTCCCCTCCCCACTACACCCTGACTGTCCCCTGTATTCTGCTTCCCTCCCCTCCCCACTACACCCTGACTGTCCCCTGTATTCTGCTTCCCTCCCCTCCCCACTACACCCTGACTGTCCCCTGTATTCTGCTTCCCTCCCCTCCCCACTACACCCTGACTGTCCCCTGTATTCTGCTTCCCTCCCCTCCCCACTACACCCTGACTGTCCCCTGTATTCTGCTTCCCTCCCCTCCCCACTACACCCTGACTGTCCCCTGTATTCTGCTTCCCTCCCCTCCCCACTACACCCTGACTGTCCCCTGTATTCTGCTTCCCTCCCCTCCCCACTACACCCTGACTGTCCCCTGTATTCTGCTTCCCTCCCCTCCCCACTACACCCTGACTGTCCCCTGTATTCTGCTTCCCTCCCCTCCCCACTACACCCTGACTGTCCCCTGTATTCTGCTTCCCTCCCCTCCCCACTACACCCTGACTGTCCCCTGTATTCTGCTTCCCTCCCCTCCCCACTACACCCTGACTGTCCCCTGTATTCTGCTTCCCTCCCCTCCCCACTACACCCTGACTGTCCCCTGTATTCTGCTTCCCTCCCCTCCCCACTACACCCTGACTGTCCCCTGTATTCTGCTTCCCTCCCCTCCCCACTACACCCTGACTGTCCCCTGTATTCTGCTTCCCTCCCCTCCCCACTACACCCTGACTGTCCCCTGTATTCTGCTTCCCTCCCCTCCCCACTACACCCTGACTGTCCCCTGTATCATGTATTCTGCCCCCTCCATATTACACCCTGACTGTCCCCTGTATCATGTATTCTGTCTCCTCCCCTGCATACTACACCCTGACTGTCCCCTGTATCATGTATTCTGCCCCCTCTTCTCCATACTTCACCCTGACTGTCCCCTGTATCATGTATTCTGCCCCATCTCCTCCATACTACACCCTGACTGTCCCCTGTATCATGTATTCTGCCACCTCCCCTCCATTCTACACCCTGACTGTCCCCTGTATCATGTATTCTGCCCCCTCCCCTCCATACTACACCCTGACTGTATTTTCTATAACGAGTGGGAAGGACTATGGCCTTTTTGTGGCGCTGCCATGTAAGAAGGGATTAACCTCCTGCAGGCTGTTGTAACAATACGGCCGGCCGGGAGCTCTCTAGATCTGAGCAGGCGTATATAAATGTCCCGCCAGGTCCGCGTGCCGCGCGGGAAACTGCTTAAATTTAAAAACGGGCAGCGATGCTTGTTGACATACAAGTGATCCCGGCGGAGATCAGATGGAGTTCAGTACACGAACTCCCTCCGGTCCCCTCTCCGCTGTCAGAATGCGGAAGTGATATACATTACATCACTTCCACATTCTTGTGTCACTCTCCAGCTTCAGACGCTGGAGAGAAGCTGATGAAACAGATCTCTGCTTCATCAGCTTCTTTAGGGGGGTCCTAGGTGACATTAGGGGTCTTGGAGACCCTGTTAACTCCATAAAGAGGACCTGTCACACCCTCTTTGCTATCACAGAGGGGTTTTTCTTAGCCCCCTATGTGATAACAATAAAATTAAGTTGCAAAAAGAAATTTAAAGTTACACATGAAAAAGAAAAAAAAGCACAACATTTGTTTTAAAGTCCCCATCCATACATACACGCATGCAAACATGCGTTGGGTGCGCATATGTGCGAAAATGATGACTGCGCCCATTACGCCGCACGTGTTAGATATTGTCGCAAACGTCGCAGTGAGAGCAATAATTCTAGGGCCATTAATCACCGATAACACTAAACTGATGAGCGGTAAAAGCTTTTAAAGCGTCGCCGGTGGTCAATTTTGGGTATGGTAGTTTTTTGCGGGTGCGCACAACTTTAAAGCTTGACATGTTTGGTGTCTATGTACCTGACATGACCTCGCCTTTTATATTTTATCGAAAAATTGTGTAATAATAATTGTTTCCTAACCTAATGTAAAAAAAAAAAACTGGAGGTGTTTAAATACCACCAAAATAAAGCTCTATCTGACCCCAAAAAATGGTATAAAATACAGTCATCGTTGCATGACGGAATAAATGTCAGTCAAAGTACCTCAGCGCTAAATACTGAAAAACGGTCTGGACAGGAAGGGGGTGTAAACACCCGGTCAGCAAGTGGTTAATGGTGTTTTTTTCAGTATGGAATGGTGGAATCATATAAAACCAGTAATTGTTGGTGTGCCAGAAAGCAGTAATGGGAAACAGGCCAAAGGCCATACTCACACATTTGCGGTGTGGTAACTTGCAATAAAAACACATTTTACCATGCACTACTGTAACATACAAATCCTTGTAAGATGCAGTGCCATTCCTTTGTTTATGATACCCCAACAGTCCTGGGGTATCATAAGGTTCATATCTATATGCTATTTTAGCATATAGATATGAACCATCTGTGCCATGTGATGTGCTGGAGAACAAACAAATGGGCTGCCTTAGCAAAGTGCACATCATCGCACCACATAACGCACATTAAAATGCCCCCCAGAGGTCTGAATGTGGCCTTCTATAGCTAGAGGCAAGACTTTTCTTTTTTGGTTACAGTGGTGAAGGGCGAAAAGTCTGTCTTTGTTCCCATATGGTAAAATCGCTCTGTCTAGTAGTCTTAGTGACCACTTTTACCTGGACAAAAATGAAGGAACATTGTACACAGGGACCAGATTTACTCTCTCTGCTGCCCCAAGGCTAGGTTCCTTAACCACTTCAAGACCAGGTGTTTAGACCCCCTTCCTGGCCAGGCCATTTTTCAGTGTTCAGCGCTGCAGTCCTTTGACTGACGTTTATTCCGTCATGCAACGCTGTACTGAAATGAATTTTATACCCTTTTTTGGGGACAGATAGGGCTTTATTTTGGGGGTATTTAATCACCACTGGGGTTTTTATTTTTTATTATAATTAGGAAAAATTACAGAAAATTTTGAAAAAAAAAAGTTTTTTTTTCCATTATGTTAGGAAACATTTATTATTAATCCGCTCAGATCTAGAGAGCTCCGGGCCGGCCGTTTTTCTACTACGGCCGGCCCGGAGGCAGTTAAAGTGATATTAAAGCCAATTGTTTTTTTCATTCCTCCTTTAAGGAGACCCTTCTTTGCTGGAGGCTGTTGCTTTTTTTCTTTAAAAGTTCTTAATTCCTTGTTTTCTAGTGGGTCCCCGCCATGCTCTTCCCCCACCCCCTACACGGGTGCCACCATCGTTCTAATGGAGGCACCCGTCCGCACTTGTGCCCTCATCGGCTGTGTGCGTCCATGGCCCTTCCCTCTTTGATGGCAGAAGGAGCCTATGGCTCCTCTGCCATCATTATCCTCCCCCCGCAACCCAGAAGTTCAGAGAACGGAGGATCGCTTTGGGACCGGCGGCGGGGATGAGCGCAGCTGACAGGTAAGTGTGGAGGGGACTGGGGTAAAAAAAAAGGTGTGCAGCACATCATTACACGCTGCCCGGTTTCCTGATTGGCCAGGAAACGGCTCCATGCTCTCTTGTCACTTATATACAGGTTATATACAGGAGAATACAATATTTAAAAAAAAACTATCTAGTGGCAAACTTTTGTTTTGCAAATCGAGTTCCACTTAAAAGTGACATGAGGTCCATTTTAAAGTTTTTAGTTTATGTATCGTGCTAGCCATGAATTATTGCAGAAGTTCGGTGATACCCTTTATTGGCTAACTTTAGTTATTAAAGATGCAAGCTTTTGGTACCCCTTAGCCCCTGTTCACACATTTGTTATGCGTTTCCAGACGTGCATCAACATGAAGAATCCCATTATATTCAAGGCTGCCCATTCACTCTTGAGCATTTTGTCACTTAAGAAAGCATATTTTGCTCTATTTTTTGCGTTTGCAGTGGAACGCAACGCTGGCAAAGTTTTTCCACACGACCGATCGCACTGCGGGCGGGGGGGCGTGGAAGCGGTGCCATTGAATTCAATGCCACGCCCCCACCCGTCCCAGCTACCACTCTGGAACGCACACGCTTTCGGTGTGAACAAGCCCTTAGGCACATTGTTATCTTTTTAAAAGTGTAATAGGTTCACATTAGACTTGTGCATTCGGATGAACCTGCAAACCTGCAAATAAATGAAATTCGTCCGAAAACCGCAAGTGTAAAGAAAAGAACGATTGGCAACGAAATTTGGCCAAAATGATTCTTTTTCTGCTCGAATATACGGAAAACATATTCAGGCAAATTATTAATTTGAGAATTTGTGCATGCGTGCCGCCATCATGGAGGCAGGGCTCATGACGTCACATGACTCAAACAAATTATTATGTGCCTGAATACGTTTTTCACATATTCGGGCATATAATCAGTTGTTCATTCGGATTCGGACTAATTTTGTTGCCAAGCGTTCTTTGCTTTACATTTGCGGTTTTGGATTCGGAGGCTCATTGCCTCCAAATCCAAAATAGCATAAAAATGTGTTTCATTTGACGAAACAAATGAAAAAGTTTTTAGTTTTGGTTAATTTCGTCCGTAACAATTTTTTATCATTTTGCACATGTCTAGTTCACATAAGTCCCTGTTCACAACTAGGAGTTTTGGCGCTCAAAGCTAAGCGCGACAAAAGTCTCAACACAAGAAATCCCATTCATTTCAATGGCCCCTGTTCATACCTTAGAGTTTTGTGTCAAGCTGTAAAAACGCTGACGCCTAGGTGTGAACAGAGATTTAAAGGGCAATTCATAAAGCTGCCGTAGGATCCATCCGTAGCTTCGGCTGATGCTTCGGCTCGCTTCGGTTGCGGGAGCCCTTTAGTTGGCACAGCTCTGTATACAAACTTGGATGAACCGTGTTTTTGTTTTTACGACAGAAACAAATATGGATCTGGAAATATTAAGATTTTTAGTAAAATTTAATGGACTTTACACTTTACAAAATGTTTTTAAATGTTAGAGTTCATTTTGCAGGTCGAGTACCCAAATCCAGTAGAGTTTTATATGACACTTAAGCCCTGTTCATATCTGCACATAGCAGAAACAGTGGTCCTATAGCATAAAATATTTAAATGGGTAACCTAAACCCCATATGTAATTTTAGAAAAGCATCTCCTTCTGTAAAAGAAAAATATACAAATTCCCTTCTTTGAGGTTACCATGCATCTAACAGTCAGATACATGTGGGAGATCTGGGTCCACAGCCAGCAGCCTCTTGGCAAGCAATGACGTAACTGAGCAATGAGGCAGACCTGATGGGGAACTTGTCTCTCAGAGTTCCCCATCAGGCTCCACCCACAACAAAAGTCCTCGGCTGTTGCTCCTACCTGCGTGGCAGGCAGGATAGATAGATTTATTTATTTGTCACATACATAATCGTACAAGTATGATATGCAGTGAAATGCTTACACGACTGCAAGGAGAGGGAGAAGTACAAGTAGAGAGAAGAATCAATAATAATATAAGACTTTTACATCACAAAGTAAAATATCAATGTTAAAATTTAAATATTAAAAATTAAATTAGACTAAAAATGCAAATACAGTATGAAGTGTAAAGTGTGCGAGTGCTAACAGCAGCAATACGGAGTGAATGAATTAAGGTGATGACCAGCAGTGTATTGACCTTTCTTTGACCATTCTTTTTAAAGTGCAGATGTGCAGTAAATGTGAGTGTAAGAACATTTACCTAATCAGGCAGTAGAATGTATGTCTATATAGAGATCTGGTTGAGAGACCGTATAGCCTGAGGGAAGAAGCTTCTCCTCAGTCTCTCTGTGTTGGCCTTCAGATAGCGAAAACGCTTCCCAGACCTCAACAAAGAGAAAAGTCCATTATTGGGATGGCTGGGGTCCCTCACGATCTTCCTGGCCTTGGTCCAGCACCGCTTTCTGTAGATCGAATTCAGGTCAGGGAGTTTAGTTCGGATGATTCTCTCAGCTGATCGCACCACCCTCTGAAGAGCTCGTCTGTCCTGCACGCTGCTGTTCCCAAACCAGGTAGTGGTGTTTCCCATCAGGATGCTCTCTATGGTGCAGGAGTAAAAAATTCCTAAGAGCACAGTAACGCTGAGTCTGTGATTTTATGTACACTTCAGCCTCAGTGCCTCTCCGCACCACAAATGGTGGTACTTGTGCCACAAGACCTGTTTCCGAATCTGGGACAAGCACCAACATTTGTCACGCGGATGCACAAAAGAATTCTAAAGAGTGTCACAGTACTTATGAATTCCAGGTAGTGACTTCTACCAAAAATCTTTGCCTTGTAGCAAGTATGTTTTCCGACTTCAGTTCTGTGTCAGGCATTGGGCAAGGTTGTTTTGTAGAGCTTCTCCTGTCAAATCTACATTGAAAAGTCTAGGCTTCATGTGACTGTCCCTTAGGCGTTTGTGTTTTATTCCGTGTGCTCACAGCTCGTGTTGCCCTCTTGTGAGCAGCTATAAGACTGCAATCTGTGATATCACTCCGCTCTTGATGACCATGTTGAATTCTTAAAGTGGACCTATCATTAAAACTCACACTCCATTAGTCACCACGTCAGCAACAAGCGAATAGTAGAAAGGCATCATGGCACACTCACAAACTAGCATGTAAAACAACTTGTCTCACCACTAAGGACAATGACAGAGGTTTGGATACACGTCTTCTGCAAAGGATGTGTAAGCCGCACTGCCGCGCCAAGGCACCTCTTATAGTGCGGTCCTAACTCTAAACTATGAGAGTCTCCATCTTGGAGCACATGGGGCAGAAGATATCAAATTGGGTGCAGGCCTGTCAGGAGGACGCCCCACCTCCTTAAAGGTACAGAGACACACAAGGGATCCCGCACATCCCATTGGCAGCTGAGAAACCCCATGCGTCGCTGCACCAAATCGGTAAAGCAAAACAAACGACAAACGCACTCAACAATTTGTTACCAGTTATACAGTAAGGTGCACACGAAATGGGCTTTGAACAGTGGTACAGTAGAAAGGCATCATGGCACACTCACAAACTAGCATGTAAAACAACTTGTCTCACCACTGGCAAAGGATGTGTAAGCCGCACTGCCGCGCCAAGGCACGGCTTACACATCCTTTGCAGAAGACGTGTATCCAAACCTCTGTCATTGTCCTTAGTGGTGAGACAAGTTGTTTTACATGCTAGTTTGTGAGTGTGCCATGATGCCTTTCTACTGTTCTACTGTTCTACTGTTCAAAGCCCATTTCGTGTGCACCTTACTGTATAACTGGTAACAAATTTTTGAGTGCGTTTGTCGTTTGTTTTGCTTCAGCAACAAGCGAATGACGCCTGACAGTTTAACAGACTCTTTGCAAAGTTAATTAAGAGTTAAATCATCTTATCAGCCACCGTAAATGGAAATATAAAGCTGCAGGTTATTGCTTCTCTGACATTTTTTCAGCCCCTGACAGGGTTACTTTTAAAGGAGAACTATGAGGTAAGTGCTTTTCACTCACCTCATAGTTCTAGCCGACCTGTGACAATGAAACTGTCACAGGTCGGCTCAGTAGATTGGGAGGTGAGCGAACACATACCGGCGTTCGCTCACCTCTCGATCCTGTCACGGCTCTCTGCTGTGACAGGGGAGGGGCTGGATTCGCTCCGATTCGCCAGCGCTGACTGGCAGAACGGACGGGGGAGGGGCCGGGTACAGCTGGCTCTGCCTCTAGATAGGCAGAGCCAGCTGTCAGTCACGCAGCTGAGCGGACCCTGGCACAATTGTGCTTGCGGTATACTGAGCCTAGGGTGACGGGAGGACGCTAGTTTGTGTCCTCCTGTTACCCTAAGGAGCACTATGGGGAAAAGCCTTAACCCCATAGTTCTCCTTTAATGATACCTGTCTTCAAAAATGTAGGCTGCCTTCAGTTAAAAATGCTAGTGGCCTGGCTGTCTCTGGCAACCTTCTCAATAACTGACACATAACTTCTCCTGATCTGTATACTTGTTCCTAGTCACTGACTCAAAGCATTGAAGCCCCACAGCCAGGAAGATAGCATTCTTAGAAGGAGAGGTCAACAATGGCAATTTATACTCTCTAAGTCAACCTTGGAACTCCATCTGTTGTGGAACTACAAGTCCCATGAGGCAATGCAAGACACTAACAGCCAGAGCCATGACTCCCTGAGGCTGAGGCACGATGGTATTTGTAATTTTAGCACAGCTGGAGTGCCAAGGTTACCCCTGCTCTAGGGTCAAGTTCCTTGTAACCCTTGTCATGGGGTCACCAAAAGCAAACACATTTTTGGCCGGTGCACATGTCTACCGGAGCACAGGTCAGCACGGTGTTTGAGTACTCTCTGCAAGAGTACAGAGAGGAGGCTGAATGTATGCTCTTTTATGAAGAGAGATGTTGAACAACCCCTACGAGGGCAACTGCATTATTGAGAACCTTCTGGTAATATAAGAGGGCAAGGAAGCAATACAGTTTAATTTAGCCTTCTCAGTATCTCAAAGCAGAGAAAACACACCATGCTGTACCTTTAACCTGACTTCATGTGCATGACCTCTATGCATGATTTTGGGGAAAGAAACTCCAGTTTTTGAGCAGGTTTCATATGGTCGGCATCCGTAATGATCTTCAGGCGATCCATGCACAAGATCCTCTGCTGACTGGAGCAGTAAGGAATGGATGTCCACTAACAATACAAATGCCTCTTGTATTTAGGGAACATTTGTTTTGCCTGGAGTTCAGCAAAGCATGTGTAGTGTTTTGTATGTATTTATCTCTATTTTATTCATATATACAAAAACAAAAGATTAAAATATATATTGCTTTCAAATATTTTATGGTTACCTGTTCCATGCCAACAAGAAGAGCTCTAGGCTCCTTTTTACCCGTTTGACGGGGTAATCTTAGCTGCTCTGCTGAACACGGACTTGTTCACAGAGCTCAAGGTCACGTCTACATACACACCTAAATGAGTGAGAGAAGGTATTCGACCTCTCCCACCTCCCTCTGCTCTCTATGATGCAATACAGTGTGTTAATCAGAGACAGACTGTCTGAAAGGAAGCAGCTGCTATGTGCTCAATAATGCTCTGTAACACTAGCATTGTAGATAAACCTTTCATTAAACTTTTATTTTTCAAACAAATATTTTATATATGATAGAAGTCTGTTAAAAAAAAACCAAGAAACTCATACAAAACGTGAAATAAAACTGACCTCAAACCATTATTACTTTTAGTTTAGCTGTAGCACGTATACTGAAGTCATCGAGAGTTAAATTACCACTGTGAGGAAGTTATGTGTTTGTAACAGGATTCCTGCACACTTCCTCCTACATAATTCATTATGTATCACACCAGCTATGAGGTAAGATTAATGTGTCCATCTTTACTGTATAAAAGACACTACCCAACAAAGTAAAGCTGGCCATACAATCATAGCATGACTCTGTATATATGAAGATTCTGCTGGACCACTGCCTGCTGTGACCTTAGCCAGAATCTACTCATTATTATTATTATTATTATTATTATACAGGATTTATATAGCGCCAACAGTTTGTGCAGCGCTTTACAATATAAGGAAGACATTACAATCACAATACAATTCAAGACAAGATGGTAAGGAGGGCTCTGCCCCTGAGGGCTTACAATCTAAAATGTCATGGTCCTGCCATGGTCCAGCCATTTGACTCGGTACATCACTTTAGCCTTAAAAGACAATTATGGGGTAAGTGAAAAACACTCATCATTCCAGCCGACCTGTGGCTGTGAAGCTGTCACACGTCGGCTCTATTGATTGGGAACTTAGCGAACACAAACCACCAATCACTGACTTCCCGATCCTCTCCGTGCAGGGAGCAGTGACTGTCATTGGTGACTGTCAGCGATGAAACCTGCATCCCAGTCATAAAGTGATTAAAGGAGAACTATGGACTGAGTAAATTACACTCATCCCCATAGTTAGAGCCGACATGTGACGTTTAAACTGCCACAGGTCGGCTCCATTGATCGGGAAGTGAGCAAAAACATACCGCCGATCTGCTCATTTCCAGATCATCTCCCTGCAGAGAGCGGTGACTGTCAGTCACTGCTCCTCCTAGGGATTCCCCCGCTCCCCTCTCCAATCCTGCAGCGCTGACTGGAGGGATGGACGGGGAGGGCACAGCTGGCTCTGCTTCTAGATAGGCAGAGCCCCCTGTCAATCAGCCAGCTGGGTAGATCTCGACAGTATTCTCGGGATCTGTCCCGGCTGTGGCGACAGTAGATGTCCTCCCGTGACCCTGAGGAGAACTATTGAAAAAAAATGTTGCCCCGTAGTTCTCCTTTAACAAAACAATAAAAATAACTTTTTAGTTTAAAATAAAGTTTATTTCATTTATTCAAGGGAATAACTTACAGAAAACCTACATAAGCAAATGGATTCTTTTAATAAGGTCTGAAATGTATTGTATATTTAAGGCCCAAACTTTTTTTTTTTTTTTTTTAGTTTTGAGTAGAGAATGGTTAAAACTAGAGATGCACCGAAATAGAAATGTAAAAAACGAAACCGAAATAAAAAAATTGTCAGACCGAAAATGTTTTTATTTGAATTTTTTTCACATATTTAATTTTTTATAAACTTTTTAATTTTTTAAAATTTATTTGTATTTATTCATTCATGTTTTTATTAAATATTTGTATTTTTTACTTTACTTTTAGGGGCTTCAGGGAAATATTGGGGGTCTAAACAGACCCCTGATATTTCCCTTTTCAAATAGAAAAAGAGATTGAGAACACAGAGTTCTCTATCTCTTTTTCTGTATCCCGTTATCAATGAACAGGAATCCTCTATACTGAGTGTTCCTGTTCATTCATAACATGAGGACATTGTGTGTTTACTATAACCACAACTATGAATGAGCAGGAGGTGATGTAGATCACTTCCCATTCATTCATAATTGAGGATATAGTCCACATACCATGTCCTCAATTATCTACAAACACTCAGCGATCACTGAGTGTTTGCTCTCACTCTCCTCTCTGACACGCTGTCACAGGAGGCTGAGCGAGCGGTGTAGCCGGACTGTGATAGGAGGCTGAACGGTGTGGGAGGATAGACACCGGCCGCTCACAGCGCTCTCCTCCCGCAGCGCTCGGTTGGCTGTCACTTTCTCTCCTCCCCACTGGGACACAGAGCAGCGCCCAGCGGGGAGGAAAGAAACCTGGGATGCGCCGACGTATCGGCAGAAAAATTGCACTTTCGGCATTTAGCCCAAACTGCCATTTTCGGCCAATATGTTTCGGCGGCCGATATACCGGTGCATGCCTAGTTAAAACCAGGGGCATAACTAGAAATCACAGGGCCCCATAGCAAAATTTTGTATGGGGCCCTGTGATTTTTAGTTAAGTCCATCTGATAACCCAAACAGCCCACCTGAAGGTGACCCTGCAGAGCCCACCATATACTCTCTATGGTGAGCTCTGCAGGGTCTCAGATGGGCGGTCAAGTCCTCTTACCTGTCTGCTCCGATCCTCTGTGCGCCTCCTCCTCCACGATCCCTTGCGGGCCCCGCCTCCTCAGTCACTGGGCCCCACCTCCCCATCGTTAAGCCCCACCTCCTTTCGCTGGGCCCTGCCTCCTCCATCGCTGCCGACGACAGGCCCGGCCACCTCCTCCCAAGCTGTTGGTTGTCACCGACTCATCAGCGGCTGTGAGGAGGAACGCGTCGCTGCACATGTGAATAGCGGCGTGTTCCTCCTCACAGCCTCCAGTGACAGCCAGCAGCCTGAGATGCCATAGCGGCCTAGGGGGCCCGCACGGCATCAGGGGGATGTCCAGGCCAGGCCCCATAGCCGCCGTCTGGGTCGGTATGGTGATTGTTACGTCACTGGTTAGCACCAATCATTTTTTTCTTTCTTCCCTCTATTGGACAGTTGTCATTGGAACAAGTGTCCTCATTGGAAGAATTTCCTTCTATCCTTTTTCTGGTGAGATTTGTTTTCATGCCGCTTTCTGCCTTTGTAACAATGGTCACCAGGGCAAATTAAGAGGGTGACATTTTCTTAAGGAGACACAGAACAATAAAAACCCAACACAGGTTTTAATGATTTCATACTCTATACAAGACTCTACAACAAAAAAAAAAGTTTTGGCTTTAGGCGCATGCAGACAATCTGCAGCTTTAGTTTCTTGATTGTACAGTACAGGATACAGGCAGATCCATAGATGACTGGGCACCGGATATACAGTAGATCTTAGTCATCTATGAATCTGCCTGTGTCCTTTTCTGTATGGTTAAGAAACAGAGTCAAAAATCCTATTTTTTCTTCAATTCACTTGTATATTATTATTGTTATTTTAAATTATTATTATTATTATTTAATAGAAAGACTTCCTTGAATGCTGTATACGTTATGTAATGACTGGCAGTTTAGTATGGCACCCCAACCCCAAGTACAGTAGGTGCCAACGGAAACGTGCTGCAGTGCACAGCAACATACTGCAATACAAAGATGTACAGATGTGTTTCTTGTGCTTAACCTTGCATTGGCAGTCTGTTCAAAATGAATGGGATTTGTAAGGAACTGGTCCATCCCGTCTTCTTTGAACAGCTACCAGCCCTTACAACCTGATATGTTGCCAAGCTTTTCCCCTCTGGGCTGAGCATTCTGTTACTGAACATACTCTTAACTGACCTAAATGGATAAATTAGCTTAGGCGCGCACAAGAATGTCTGTCATTACCAAGGATCAAGTATTTGCGCAAGGTGCGCAGAGTGCGCTGATGCAGTTCTTAAAGTGCAACTGAAGCCAAAACTTTTTACTAAAAAGTTTTGGCTTGCTCCTGTTTCTGTTCCTGCTCCTGTTTTCAGAGTATCTTGCTCCTGTTTCTGTGATGACTCCACCCTGTCTTTTAGATTCTGCCCTATGCCATAACCCATGCATGTATTTGGACCCTTCCTAACAGACGTTGGAAGGCTCCTGATTCGCCCTGATGCCGCTATGCCATTTGTAGTTTCTTATATGACATCTCTAAGGGCTCATTCAGATTTGTCCGTTTTGGTGCATTGCATTAACATATGTACATTTATGTGCGCTGCGTTAAAGTGCAACTGAAGCCAGAACGTTTGGAGTGGAGAGAGATTGGAAGACCTGCCAGGTTCTCATTGCTGTCGTGTCCCTGTTACTCCACCCCTCACCCCCTTTAATAATGAAATCTGCTATTATGGTCATAGACACTGGTCTGCATTGTTATGATAAGGTGGAAATTATCTGATATTGTGGTTTACCAGAAATGTGATAAGGATACAATCCAGAACTTAATTTTGGTGGGGAGGGGACAGTTTTAAACTGCTGCCCGTGCAGACATACAATATGCAAATAAATTCCTCAGGATGGTCCTGTGGAAGCATTGCAGTGGTAGTTGGATGGTTTTGGAGTGATTGCCTCTTTTCTTCCTTTCCTGCAGAAAATATCTTGCATGCGTGTGCACTATATAGTATATCTGCTTTTAAGGCAGACAGCTGTATACAGAGATAAAATATATCGAATGGAACTGTTTTACTTACAATTTTTTTTATTTCTGTCCATCCATTTCTGGGATTTACATAGCACTGCCACAAAGCACAGCCAGCCAGGTGACCTACATTTTTTCTGATGCAGTTAAGCAATGCGACATTGTAATTTTCCTGCTCCTGGCCTCTGACATACTGATGAGGTCACTCCTCTGCTCACTTTGTTCTCTTCTTCTATCAGCACTAGGGGCGTCCCGAGGCTGGGTGTCACCCGGTCTCTAGACCGGGTGGCACCCCGCCGTGTCGTCATTGCGTGGATGTTACCTCGCGCTTGCGCGATGACGTCATCGTGCATGTGCGACCATCTGAGTGATGCCTGCCGGCGTCCATCACCAAGAGGACAGAGGAGGGGACATTCACCCGGCAGGATGAGGTATGCTGCCGGGTCCCCTCCTCTCTCCTGACACTGTGGACCGAGTGCCCGACTTTTTAGAGAGGGGTGACACCAAAATAACTGTCAGTCATTTTGGTGTCACCCCTGCAATGGTGACACCAGGGTGCGGGCCACCCCCCCCCTTGTGAGGCCACTGATCAGCACGTTCCTTCTTGGCACATTTGCATGTAGCATGCCTAGATGGCTACCATTGCTGCCCCCTCCTCTCATATTCTAAGCACTGCTCTAGTGGATATTGCAAAGTCAACTAGGTACTTATACTGGTTGACTTTAGTTGATATTGGTGCATATAGAGCCGCTTTAAAGCAGAACTTCAGGTAAAAGTTTTATTAACCCTTTTCAGTGTCATACCTTTAAACATCCTCCAAGTATAGAAAAATAACTGCTGTTGTGAAAGAATTATAGAATGTTCCTAGTACCTTCCTGTTTGACATGACAACACAGCTCTGAATTCACAGACACAGACCTCTCCTCATCTCCCTCCGCACTCATCTCCATAACCCGTCCTCATCTCCTCCACTTATCTCCATAACCCCATCTTCATCTCCATAACCCTCCTTATCTTCTTCCCTCGTCTCCATAGGCCCTCTTCCTTTCCTCCCCTTATCTCCATAACCCCTTGTCCTCTCCATAACCCATCCTTATTTCCTCCCCTCTATTCCATAACCCCTCCTCATCTCCTCCCCTTATCTCCATAACCCTTCCTCATCTGCTCCCCTCATCTCTAAAGGCCCTCTTAATTTCCTCCCCTTATTTCTATAACCCCTTGTCCTCTTCATAACCCATCCTTATCTCATCCCCTCTTCTTCATAACCCCTCCTCATCTCGATTTATCTCCATAACCCTTCGTCCTCTCCTCCCCTTATCTCCATAACCCCCTCTTCATCTCCATAACCCCTCCTCATCTCCTGCCCTGATGTCCATAGGCCCTCTTCATCTCCTCCCCTTATCTCCAGAACCCATTGTCCTCTCCATGACCCCTCCTTATTTCCTCCCCTCTTCTCCATAACCCCTCCTCATCTCCTTCCCTTATCTCCATAACCCTTCCTCATCTCCTCCCCTCATCTCTATAGGCCCCCTTCATTTCCTCCCCTTATTTCCATAACCCCTTGTCCTCTCCATAAACCCTCCTTATCTCCTCCCCTCTTCTTCATAACCCCTTCCTCATTCTACCATTGCATAGCCAGCTTTGGGTTCCAAGCCTCTGAGCAGCCCTTTATCTCTATTCTACCAAAATTCTAACACTGTATAGCCTGCTTTGGGCTCCAAGCCTGTCAGATGTGATTTATCTCTATTCTACCACAATTCTACCATAGTATAGCCACCTTTGGGTTCCAAGCCTCTGAGTAGCCCTTTATCTCTTTTCTACCAAAATTCTACCATTGTATTTGTGTAGCCTGCTTTGGGTTCCAAGCCTCTGAGTAGCCCTTTATCTCTATTGCCACAAATATACATTACAGTATTGTCAACATTATTATTATGTTGTCAACTAAATGAGGATGTAATGGGACGTATGATACATTATACACCAGTGTCCTATTTATATTTCCATATTATCTGTAACTTTATAAAATAATCGGCATGGTTCTGGTCACCTTGTGATGTCTAGTATTGCCCTGTATGAACTCTTCTGTGTCACAGCAATATAAGTGAATCCTCTCCAGCAAAAGGATTGATTCACTAATCTGAGAGAGATCACATTAAAGCTGTATGATCTCCTCTTCCGGCAGCTGCCTAAACTCTCAGGAAGAGGATTAATTGTAGATTGAGCCGCAATTCTTATTTATGCTATTCCATGATGTGGCTGCTTTCAGCTACCCTACCACCACCGACATAAACACACGTTCAGCTGGGGGATCCTTTAAAGCTCAACTCCAGGCTGGGCATCCCCTTCCCCATTTCTTGCCCACCTTTCTTGGATCTTCCTTCCTCTCCTGCCACCTGTGTTTTTATAATTGTATATATACTGTGAGTTGGGGGAATAAGTAGCGGGTGCAATGGCTCCCTGGGGTGAGCACTCTTGAAAGGTTTAGAGACCAGACCAGTGACCTGTCTTCAAACAGTGGTACATTTATTGGTGCAACACACAGGCTATATACAGTGCTGTACAGTGCTCAAATAAAGTAAACACTTCAAAAAACAAAATCCTAGCCGCGTCCCGGCACTAACTAAACATACGATAGTCCTGACTACCCACCTGTACAAACCTATTGTTTGTCAGGCTTCCGCAAAACACCATGACCAACTTTGTGCTCCAGCAGATTGACACTGTCTGCTCCCCAGGCTCCAGAGCCCTGTCTGTTTGCCTCACCTGCACTAAATTGCCACTGAGGCAAAGTGTACAACCTGGGGCTTACTAGAGGTTCCGGAAGGTGTAAGAGAGGAATCTGGGTGACACATAAACCCCGGACAGGACCTCTCCTTGCTCTCTACATGATGACCTGCTACAATACCTTTTTCCTGAGATCTTCATTCCAGTCAAGTCACATTACAACTTTTCTTCCACCGGTAGGCAGTCTTTAATGTCACTAACATAATGACGCAAGCTCAGTTCCCTGCAGCATTTTCCATGAGCCCAGGGTGGCTTAATGATGCACTCACAGGGTGTATGTCCATTAAAGTGATATTAAAGGTTTTTTTTTTTTTTTTATCTTCACAACTAGGAGGCCCAACCTTTCTATAAAAATGCTGTTCTTCTTCTTTAAAAAGTTTTCTCTTCCTGGTTTTCTTGTTAGTCTCTGCAGCGCTCTCTCCCCGCCCCCTGCATGGGAGCCTCTATCATCTAAGCGGGTGCTATAGAGGCACCCGTGCATGATTGTGCCCGCAGTGGCTGTGTGCGTCCATAGACACACACAGCCCGGCGGCAGGCCACACCCCTCCTCTACGACCAGCAGTTTGATTGATGGCTCCTCTGCCATCAGTATCCTTCCCCAGAACCAGGATTTTTATGACTTCTTAAAGTGACAATAAACTCAGTATTTAAATCTTAAACATTAATTTAAGTACCTTAACTATTAACAATACTGTATCCTGTGAGTGCATTATTTGAGTGTAGATCCTCAAATCATCCCTGAGTTCATGATGACACTGTCCTTCCTTCTGGAGGGTGGCTACTTTTGTTCCCCATGCTCCCTGTGTGTGTTGTAAAATAGCCACCACTCCAAACTCACTCCTGTGAAAATCGAAAATCTTATGTTTAGCTTACTAATATGTATTAAGATTGTACACAGAGCTTACACAGTGTCTGACCCCAAGCTTCAACTGAGGAACAAAGAAGGACTTGGAGCATGGACTGGGGTGGATGGGTTCAGTATTACATCAGCAGAACAGGGAAATTTCATTTTTAATCTCATGAGATGTCAGGGAAAGGCATTTTCCTCCCCTGAAATGATGTGCATGGCCACATATTTTAGTCACATGTGCCAGAGTACCAGGAAGTAAAGGGAGATCTAGTAATCTGCACCTAGTTAAAATGGCCACTGTCAGAAGACTGGGAGAGAAAAGCGAAATAAGGTATGCAAAGACTACAAACCTGCAATTATCTAGAAGTATGTGTTTGTAGATTGTCATTACTAAACATTTATAAAGGTGTGTTGTTATTTTAAAGATATGGGTATAGGTCCGCTTTAAGAGAGGGCTGATGCTAAAAGGAAAATGAAAGTCAAACGGTGTTTAAGCTATTTCAAATGCTGATAAAATCACTTACAATGGATGCTGCTCCATGATGTTTAAAGGTTTTTCGATTCCTGCACAATTAGTTGGTCCCTTGAGCACAGACCCTGATATGCTGTTTTAGGGGGGCTCCTTTCCCTTTGAGAGGCCTATGGAGTCACCCTGGTGTGTAATAGAAAGCTGTGTGTGTCTCCACAGGCACAGCAATGCAGAGGCCATTCCTCTGATCCCTGCTCCACTTTCCTCTTGCCTTCTCCAATCCAGTAGATGGATGCCTTGTGGTCTTGTACTCAACAGGAAGTTCAGGAAAGTGGAGCTGAGAAAGTTGGAGCTGTTGAGAAACATGATGACTGTTAATATTTTAGCAATTATAGAACAAAAAAATTTGCCGGGCGATGTATGTTTGATTTGGATTCAATACTGAAAAAAAAGAGTTTAATACTACTTTAAGGGAAGGACATTGCTCTATGCACTAGGAGCTCCACACACAGCATCAGCATTAACTTCTGTCACTGAAAGCCAATGTATCCATTTTGTGGCTCCATTTTTCATTATTTAAAATCACAGAATCACAAATCAGTTCATTATATTTAACGACGCAACTGAACAACACTTACAGTGCGTGAACAATGAATGCTTGGGTCATTTTTGTTGCTGAGTAACATTCTGTTGTGCTGTAACTGGCACAGACAAGCTGCTGGTCACTTGGCATTCAGATCCTGCAAAGTCAGTAGTACAGAAGAGAGTTACCACTTTAGCAAAGACAAGATTCCTCTGCCAAGAAATTCTGGAGACGGGAAAAGTTACCGCCCAATAAACACTGAACTATTTTTATTCCATCCATTAGTAGGAAAAGCCGCTACGGGCATATGACCAGAGGCCAGATAATAGAGTTTATTACAGTATAGATTATGCACAATATAGAAAATAAAACAATAAAAGTACAATAAATGTTTTACAATTACCTGCACACTGGTATACTGGCTTAGTACCTTACATTATAGGATGACCCTCATCAGGCACAGATTTGTTAAACAGCAACAAAGGGAGACAAAGGCGCAATGGGGACTACATGATGCTTTTTACTTTACTACAAATTAATTTTTTGTAAGTGCACATGTATAAAGTTCCATCTAACCAAACTGATGGTGCAGTTTTTGATAGATGCAAGTGCTGCAGCTACCATAACGGCACCTCTGGGCCAGTTTCCTGGCAGTAGAGTAAGATGGGGGGGACCAAGCCTTATAATATGTTGTATGAATAAAATATGTCTAGGGAAGCGTGATGTCTAAATCCAGCCCGGCCAGTGAGTTGATCCTTACACTGGAACTGGAATTTATAATTCTGGGACAATGGTAGCCTTATCTCCTCACTGTATTTCCGGACTTTTTTTAACCTATCTTGAAGTTTTACCACTCTAGGCGAATGTATTTCATGCAGTCCCCCCGTGCTCCTACCTAACAGGTACATGTGCACTCATTGGGAATGTATCTTTCTGTGAAAGCTCATCCATGTACAGTTGGACATCGCTGGCTAGCAGTGGTGAGATTCGGATTCGCCCAATGATACATTTTGTTGGAAATTTTCACTATTCAAATTTGCCTCAAATAGATGAATTGTGGGCGATTTCACGGTGGGTGAATTTTGTCTTTCACCCATAATGCTGTCATGAGGGGTGACTGGACTGAAGTGGTCCCTCCTGCTACTCTATAGGGGTTTGGATTTAGCTGAGTGCTGACCCCAGCTAGTAACCCCTAGGTTCACCCTACCCGTACACCACGAACTACAAGTTAGAAAGTCAACAGAAAATAGGTCTGGATCAGATAAAAGAAATGTGCATAGCAGCAGAGTAGGTCTCTGGGTCAGTTTAAAAGGTCAGGGCAGACAGTGTATAAGGATAACTAGGATACAGCCAGAGGTCAAAGGCAGGCAGTGGACAAGGATAACCAGGATACAGCCAGAAGTCAGGGTAGGCAGCAGACAAGGATAACCAGGATAAAGTCAGAAGTCAAATAGGCAGTGGACATGGATAACCAGGATAAAGTCAGAAGTCAAATAGGCAGTGGACATGGATAACCAGGATAAAGTCAGAAGTCAAATAGGCAGTGGACATGGATAACCAGGATAAAGTCAGAAGTCAAATAGGCAGTGGACAAGGATAACCAGGCTACAGCCAGGGGTCAGGGCAGGCAGCAGATAAGCTTAACCAGTGTACAAAATCAGAGGTCGGTACACAGGGATCAATGTGAGGGTGCAGGTCGGATAGCGGAACGCTCTCCAGAGGCTTGACAGGCAGCTAATAATAGTGTTGCTCAGAGAGCAAGCTGAAATCTGCAGGAGTTAAAAAATAAGCCAAGCAACAAGAAGCACCGGTTCTGATTAAAGACCGGATGACGGGAGGCGAAGCCACACAAATGGGTTGTGGCCCATCGGAAGAAGCGTCTATTACAATTGGCAGCAGGGGCAGGGAGCAGGCATACAGATGGGCTGTGATCAGTCAGGAGAAGAGCACTGCTATGAATAGCCGCAGCTGAGAGGAGGAGAGCGTTGCCCTAACTCACTGTGTCTTGTCAGATGGAGGACACCACTCTGGCAGGAAGCAACTGTGACACTCTAGCTAAAACCCGGCAAATGCGCACAGTGTAACTACACCACTTTAAATTTCAGAGTTGTCACCACAACTGGAGGTCAGTGGAAAAATCTACCAGTGGGACTTTTTTTTAGTGACAGCTGTCAAATGTTGGGTTTCGGACATTCATTGAATTACCTGTTGATTTGCTAGGACAGGAACTGAGGGGCTCCACAACTGGAACACAGACATTAATTAAGACCTGAGAAAGGTTTTAACCCACTGGGGCATAGATATGGGGGAGTAAGGGGGTCCTAGATGCAGTGGTGAATATTTGGAGGGGGAGGGTGTCTGTAACAGGTACCAGCACTTAGTGGGTGCCCCCGTTTTATTATTATTACAGCCAGCCACTGACCACCAATGCTGGGGGGGTTGATTGTTACAGCCAACCACTGACCACTGAACTAATGCTGTTTTTTTTTTTATTTTTACAGCCAGCCACTGACCACCAATGCCGTTGGGGGGTTTGGGTTGATTGTTACAGCCAACCACTGACCACTAATGCTGGGGGGTTGTTTATTATTATTACAGCCAGCCACTGACCACCAATGCTGGGGGGGTTGATTGTTACAGCCAACCACTGACCACTAAACTAATGCTGGGGGGTTGTTTATTATTACAGCTAGCCACTGACCACCAATGCCGGTGGGGGTTGATTGTTACAGCCAACCACTGACCACTAATGCTGGGGGGTTGTTTTATATTATTACAGCCAGCCACTGACCACCAATGCTAGGGGATGGGTTGGGTTATTTTAATAGTCTGCGATTAATCGTTCAATGCTGAAGGGTATTGTTGTAGCCAGCCACTGACCACCAATGTTGAGGGGGGACAGCATGCCACTGACCACCAATGTTGAGGGTGGACAGTCTGCCACTGACCACCAATGCTGGGGGTTAACACAACTACAACTGATCAACAATGAATGGGGGATTATTGAGGCCACTTACACCATCGCTGGCGGCTACTATTACTGCCAATGACACCAGTGCTGGGGCTTATTTTACTCTCACACTACAAGCTATACACTATGAAGCGACACCCACTTTTTTGGCCACGCTGCCTGGTGTTTGGCGGGCGGTGTGTTCTTCTTAATACTTTCAAGGCGTCCATCCTAACTATTTTTAAATGTTGGTAACTATGCAGGAGACAAGGTCTCTGAACTTCTGTATGTCGAATGGATTGATATACTAAAAAATGATCTACATAGTAGATAACTATTAGTTATGACTATTCGTTTTATGTAACACTGTATATTACAGCCTTTCTTTTACCTTTGAGGAACTCTTACACAAATGTTCAGGTCTCTGCAAAAACCCTGAAATAATAAATCACAATACGTGAACGTCATCGGTGAATTGTAAATATCAAAACAATTGCAAGAGTAAATCATAAAATGTACCTTTCTAACACCGAGCTTGTTTTTTGCTGCATGACATTCAGTTCTGTGGGAACACATTGGCATTAGCATTCAGTGTCAAAAAATATTTTTGCATTGGTGTTCAGAGGCTAAAAATACTTTAATGTACGGTGCCCTACAGAATATAACGGTGCCATAGAAATACAGGACTTACATTGGCAACAGGAGGAGAATAATGTCCCTTGAGTTGTTGTCGGTGAGAAAACAATGTCCCTCATATTGGTGTCAATCGGAAAAAAATTCCCTGTTGGCATGTATGCACGGGGCACTGGTATTAGTATTATGTACCACTGGCCACAAACAAAGTTAGTGGGGTGTTCGCTTCTCCCACTGACACCAGTATAAACCACTAACACTGACACAAATGTAAACTACTCCCGATGACACCAATGTAAACTATTCCCACTGACACCAATGTAAACTACTCCCATTGACACCAATGTAAACCACTAACACTAATGTAGACTACTCACACCAACACCAAGGTGAACCACTGGCACTAATGTAGACCACTCATTCTCACAGCAATATAAACTACTAGCACAAATGTAGACAACTCACACTGACACCAATGTAAACCACTGACACAAGTGTAAACCACTAACACTAATGTAGACCACTCACACTGACACCATTATAAACTACTAACACTAATGTAGACCACTCACACCAACACCAATGTGAACCACTGACACTAATGTAGACCACTCACACTGACACTAATGTAGACCACTCACACTGAACCCCCTTATGTAGACCAATCACACTGACACCTATGTAAACCATTAATACTAATGTAAACCACTCACACTGAAACTAATGTAAACCACTTACACCAACACTAATGTAAGCCTCTAACACTAAGAAGAAAGCGGTTGGGATTGACGTTTTTGCGCTGAGAGACGTTTTTGCGCTGCGTCTGGCCATTCTTCCTCCAACCCTGCCACATCCCTCAACCCAGGCACATTGGCTCTCTTGCCACCTCTAGGGCAGAACACCTGGAGACTTCTTGCAGAACCCCAGTTCAGAAACCCTGGTGCATCAGATTTTTTATCTACTTTAGGAATGACACAGAAAAAATAAGTGAAACCATTAAAGAATAATAACGTCAAACTAAGGTCTCCCTGTATAGAAAAGAATATATACTAACTTGTCCCATTGTTTGCGCCGCTGATCTTTGCATCTGCAATGTCGGGAGTGTTCAACGCCTGCCACCCCACTAAGCACTGTGGATCCATACCTCAGCCTCTAGGTCACTGTAGGGATGTAGGAACCGGTTGATCAAGTCAAAGAGCACAGAGAAGGACTAGGATTAAATAGCCTTTTGCTTATGGTTGTGGGCGTGGCACGGTATCAGTGACTTCAATGGGCGTGTTTGGCAAGTGGCACTGCCTGAGTTAAATATTGCTGCACTGTAAAGTTGTGGCATTGTGTATGGACCTGAGTGGCTGTTATGTAAATTTGTAGGTAGGTGATTGGGCTGGTGGTAAAAATGTCAATCAACCGCCTGCTTTTACCACCCATAAAAACTTAAACTAAATGTAGACTGGGCCATGCATGCATAGCTCAGTGTACAGTATCGGCATAGCTTGGTGCCAGGACAAACCAAACTAGCACAAAAGGCTATTTTTTCTTTACTTAATGCATTCTCTGCATTAAGGTAAAAAATATCCCGCTACCTATCCATGCCCCCACCCCCAAACACTTACCTATAACTCCACGTCCACCACCACTCGCTCCCAGACGATCTTTGATCTGCCCCTTAAGTTCTGGGTTGAGAGGAGAGATCCCGAGGCCACTGAAGGCAGGGCAGTGATAGTCTGCTGCACCTGCCTGTCAAGATGCTGAGAGGAGGGAGGAGGTGGGGAAAGTTGTGTGGCTTGTTAAGTGCTGTGTGTGTCAATAGATGCACATAGCACGGCTCAATTCCAGGGTCAGGAGTGCGCACACACGGGTGTCTCCTTTGCAACCTGCTAGATGAAGGAGACACCCATAAACAGGAAAAGAGTGGTTGCAGTACATGCGGTGAAAAATTAAGTGAAATAGGCAGTATTGAAGAAGAAAAAAAGTACAAATAGCGCTCCTGTGGATAATTTTTTTTTAAAAACACGAGGGTTTAATATCACTTTAACTCCCATGTGCATGCGCGGAGTCACGTCATCCTGGCCGGCCAATCAAGACCACCAGAGACTCCAAGACCGAAAGATGACAGGGCGAAGATGATAGCGCCAGCGAAAAATCGATGACGGAAATGGCCACCATCACATCGTTGGAGAAGGGCTCTATGCAATGCAAGTGTGCCAAAATATGTATCTATGCCAAACACATTCTTTGTGAGCGGTTTAGTTACACTTTAAAAAAAATAATTGCCCCCCCAATTGGAGTGAGATCACATGATTTACAACAGTGGTTGTCAACTTACAAGTGATGTGCAAGGGCCCAACCCAGTTTGCCAAAGCCGGAGTAAAACTGTGACTGAAACCCCCCTCCTTCCAGTCCAATCAGTTACGACAGGGGCATTCCACAGCCCACAGACACATTTCACCAAGGGGCAGGAAATGCCCATGCCGCAACTTATTGGGCGGGGAGGTGTGTGTGTGTGACAGTCAGTTTTGTGTGGGCCGGCTGGGCCGAACTGGGTTCACACCAAGCCCCCTCACATGACTACAAGGTATAGACTGAAGACGTCTTAGAGGAAATGGTCAGATTATTTTAGGCTGCATTCACACCAAAATAGGAAGGAAATCACAAGTCAACAGATCAGAGGGTCCGTTGACTTGCAATTGTACCCTCCGATTTCCTTCTGATCTGTTTTTCAATGGAAGGGTAGGGTAAAACGAATGGGTGTGAATGGGGCTCGTTCACCCTGGAACCGTTACGTTACACTGAAAGAAAAGTAGTGCATGTGCTACTTTTGTTCAGTGGAACGGAACAAAGCCAACTAGCTCTATTCACACCCATTAATTTTCGGTGCCCTTCTGTTGAAAAACAGATTGCAACGCGTCTGCTGTGAATGAACCCTAAGGCTCCATTCACACCTGAGCGGCTGTCCGCGTGTATTCGGCTGTACGGATATGCGCTGAGCCGCTCTACACAAGGAATTCAATGCACAATGTACATCGTTTAGACCATTATGGGGGCCACTTGGATAAAAAACAGCGGGGCCCCCGAAATAGTCCAAGCGCGATAATCCGGCAGATTCTGCACGTTCGCAGCTATTTAATAAATCCGTGCAGATTTTAAAATATTAGCGTTTTCGTCCTGCAGGTCTTCCGCACAGAACTGCAAACGCTATGTGTGAACGCAGGAGACTAAAGTCATACTGTAGGGGTCAGTTAGAGACTGGGGACATGTCACATAAAAATATTAGCGATTACTGTCATTGGAGGCCCCTTTTCAAATCAATGCTCCCTTTACTGACTTCTGGGGCCCCACTTCAAACATCAAAGGGCCCTCGGGGCCGAAGGTTAGGGACTAGGGATTTATAATCACGTGGCAAAGTTGTGGACCTGCAATGTCAGCCTGGTCTGGCACAATGCCACCTCTCTGATGGCCACTGCAGAGTCCACCAAATCGCCTGCCAGTCACACTCCGCTTAGCAGCCGCTCAGCTCTGGCACGGAGCGCTGATGAGTGCGCCGGCAGCACGCGCCTCCACACCACCCTACTGCGCGCTCCCGCGCTTCCTTCGCTGACGTCGTGAGGGCGCGCGCCTCGTTCACGCGCACACGGGAAGAACGAGAGAAAGAGTGGAGGGGGAACAGAGTAAGAGGAACGTGTAGGGGAGAAAGTGAACCGGACGGGACCGGGAGAGCGCAGGAGGAGGACGGCTCACGAGCACAGCCTCAGCTGCGTGTCTTGGAGGGGAGGACGCCTGACCTTCTCGGTAAGGGATTAGGAGGAGGAGGGGTCTCCGGTGTAACGGTGAGTGGTGGGAGGGCCAGTGTTCGCATTCACCCTCCCCTCCGCGCCTGCGGTGCCTGGTGCTCTTGCCGCAGTTCTCTCCGCGGTCCGCGTTCTACACATAACCCAACGCTGACAGGGGCGCCCCATCTTACCTGTCATTCCCTTTCTGCCTCTGTGCCATGCTCAGGAGCAGTTCGTGTCACGTTGGGCAGATGTTCCTGATTTACTATTGACAGTCCCAGATTTAGCAGCTTTTGTCCCTGCAAATGTCCCTGGCTGTCCACACTGATCAGTGACACAGGGAACCTTTTTCTTCTGCATGCTAAAGATAAGGACTGAATCAGTGCCTATCCAGGGCCTCTTTTGATCTGTGATTTGGAGTAGCTTTTAAAAAAAACTGGAGAAAAAATATTTTCCATCTGAAGAAAGTTCTGAGCGAAAAATGTTCATTGGTTCTCCATGGCAGCATTGAATGTGTCAAGCTGAGATGTATGAATCCGGCTGCAAAGTGTTCTTTGGAAGATCATTTCAAATATTGGCAGCTGTGCAGTGCCACCCTGGCAGAAAGAGCAGGGCCCTTTAAAATCCACCGGGCAAGTGTAGGATGTCAGATTTTGACTACGTTGATGACAGAAGTGCTGCCATTTGTCCCTCCTGGCATGGCTATTCCTAAACGTGCCTGTGCCAGTCATTAGGGGTTAACAGTCTTGCAGATGTCACCGTATTGTGGTGTCTAGCCATCTCATTTTTTTTTTGTCTTGCATGATGCAGAGTTTTGTCTCCTATTGTTTTTTTTTTTTTTTTTTTATTCTGTTGTTTATGTTTGTTGGAATATGATGTGCATGCCAATTGACTTTCATGCTGTGCGCAAGATCTGTCAGGAGTGGGAACTTCCCAAGAAACTATGCGTTTCGGCATGTCTTGCTATGCAGCAGCTGGCAGGCTTGCTGGAATTTATAGTCCGCTGGCTCTTGCTGGTCCACATAACTCCCAGATAAAGTCTGGCCACAAAGCTATAAAGCGTTCTTGTAGCAGTACTTTCTGTTTGTTTATTCTTTGTTATTGTGTAGTTCTTTTTTAGTGTTATGTGGTGTATATACTTTGTTTTGCACCAGAGATGTGATGTGAGCTGTCAGATAGTTATTGGACCTTTGACCAGTTTCCTTCCAGCCTTGTTAACACTGAGCTCCCTCTTGCAGTGCAAATTACTCAGCCGGCTGGTTGGTGTGTGTTTTTGCTTTGGATGCCGGAATTTCATAATATTTGTTATACAGGAAAGAGGTTATATGGGTGCCTAAGAGGTAACTGGAGCCAAACCTTTTTTATTTTATTTGAAGAAAATAATCTTGAAGTGATTTTAAAGTGACACTTATCTCAGGAATTCAATCTTAAAAATACATTAAAGTACCTTAACTATTAACAAAAATGTATCTTATTTGTGTATCACTCGGCTGTAGAATCTCAGATCATCTCTGAATTGGTGCTGACACTGTCCTTCCTTCTGGAGGGTGGCTACTTTTGTTCCCCATGGTCCCTGTGTGTGTTGTAAAGTAGTCACCGCTCCAAGCTCGCTTCTGTGATGGCCTGCAAGCTCAATTTGTATTGAGGTTGGGGATAAGGATAACACAATGCTTCAAGTGTGTACCTGTCATTTGCTTAGTCTGCAGGCAAATGTTGGGCTGACAAGAAGCGAAACTGTCAGGTCGCAAGAAACTGCTTTCTTATCAGGGGATCATAGTCAATTAATAGAATCCTCATCAGTATGGTGGCCAAGGTGATGCACCAGGCGTGCTTGTTTAAAGGGTATGACAAAGCAAAATAAAACAAGCCAGCCCGCCCTCATGTTTTTCACACGTCTGCTGCAGTATTTGCACAATGGCCATGCATTCAAGTACCCTAACTCTTAATAAAAATGTAGGGCCGCAACCAACTAATCGATAATGAGAATAGTTGTCAACTATTCTCGTTATCAATTAGTTGGTTGGATCTCCTTGCTCTCTCCTCCATGCTGGGAGGAGGGCACAGCAAGCTGTGGGTGGGTGCAATGGCCAGCCTGCTATTGGCTATTGCACACGCCCACTACCTGTTGTATTTACATTCAGCTGCTGCCTGTGGAATCTTGCCACTGGCAGCTGTCATTCCCGGGCTGAAGCTATTCAAGCGCCATGTGCTTACAATACAATTTTTTTAAATAATATATAAAAGTCATTTTTGGTTTTGGCCTGACAAATTCTGCTGCGGGAGGTGCGTTGCAGTGCCATTAATTTCAATGGCACCCCAAACGCACTTCCCACCCACAGTGCACGCGGTACCGCCTGCACTGGAATGCACGGTACTGCAATGCTGTGCATTCCAGTGCAGTGAATATTTTAGGTTAAGGATTATATTTATTTAATTTTTTTATTTGATCGAAAAAATAATCGGCCAACTAATCGATTATGAAAATAATCATTAGTTGTAGCTCTATGAAAATTTATCTTATTTGTGTATCACTCAGCTGTAGATCCTCAAATCATCTCTGAATTGGTGCTGACACTGTCCTTCCTTCTGGATGGTGACTACTTGTGTTTCCCATGGTTTCTGTGTGTTGTAAAGTAGTCACCGCTCCAAGCTCACTTCCGTGATGGACTACAATCTCACGTTTAGTTTACTAATTTGTATCGGGGATTGCAGTCTATCACAGGAGCGAGCTTGGAGCGGTGACTACTTTACAACACACAGAAACCATGGGAAACACAAGTAGTCACCATCCAGAAGGAAGGACAGTGTCAGCACCAATTCAGAGATGATTTGAGGATCTACCGCGGAGTGATAAACAAATAAGAAACATTTTTATTAATAGTTCAGTTACTTGAATGCATTTTTAAGATTTAACTCCTGAGTTTATTGTAATTTTAAACATGTTGCAAGTACAGGAAAAATAACTGTTGATATGTCATAATCATAATGTTCTCCTACCTTCCTCTTTGGAATAACAACACTGTATTTCCAGCTCTGAATTCCTAAGAAAATTGTGTCAGCCCTGCATACTTAAATTCTGATGCATTAAAAAGAACTGTGTTCTCTCTTCATCCCCATCCCCCCATCTACATACTGTAGCCCCTCTTGCACAGCTAGAGAGCACAGCAAGTTATCAGCTCACAAAATTTCTGGCAAGGCCAGCAGGATTTTTTTTTTGCAATTTGCAAACAGATATGCCCGAACAGTTACAATAGTATATTTATCAGACCAAAGGGAACAAATAAGAGAAGTCAATGAGTGAGACACAGATGGGAAAAGAATGTCCAGGGAGTAAATGGAAATCTGAATGGGACACAGATGGAAGAAAATCCCCTACTGTATACAAAAAAAAGTTTTGGGTTTAAATACATTTTAATTTCTTTTTAAAATTACATGAAACATTAAATAAGAGAGTGTAACAGCTAATGATTACAAAACACAATTTGAAGGGTATGTAAACCCTAACAATTAAAGAAGAGCTCCAAGCAGTTACAAAAGTAACCCTTGCAGTCGGGCTACCCCCGCAATGCAAGTGTTAGGTGCTTGTTTTGGTTTAGGGTCTAAAACAAAAAATCCTCAATCCTGCCTGGCTGCTAGACCGGTCCCGGCAGCCTCTCTCCCCCTCCACTTGGGTCGAGGCTTCTTAGGTCCTAGAGAAAAACAAGCCCCTTGCATTGTTGGGGGTAGCCCCACTGGAAGGGTTTATTTTGTTTTGTTTCTTTGTTAGGGTTTATATACCCTTCAAATTGTGTTTTTTCATTGTTCGCTGTTGGACTCTCTTATTTAATGTCTCGTGTTATTTTAAACAGAAATTAAAGTGTATTTAAACCCAAAACATTTATTTGGGGATAGCGTAGGAGTATTTTTTCTTCCATCTTTGTCCCATTCAGATTTCCATTTTGTCCCTGTCCTGTATATACAACAGGGCAGTTGTCACCTGAACAAGTGTCTCTATCGGAAGATTTCTCCTCTATTCCTGTTCAAATGAGAACTCAAAAGTTAGGCTGCCCCTTCGTGTGCGGCCGTCCCCGCACCTGGCGGAATCCTGACCGTGCGGCAATCGTGCACAAAACCACGCGGATTGCCGCACGGAGTCGCCCACTGCAGCTGATAGCGCTGTGGGTGCCATTATTTTCTAATGGAACCCCAGTCACACCGGGCGGATCGCGCAGTTTCCCGCCGCAATTCCACCCATGCAAGTGAACACAATCGTGGCTAAAAAAAACCCCTGCGTTGTATGATCGCAAAAAAAAGTACTTTTTGTAGCGATTGCCGCGCGGATGTCACCCAATTTGAAATCAAGGGGGCCGCGTGGAAACCACTGTATGCACTAGCACACAATTGCGCGTCCCGGGCGTCGCTGTGGTGTGGACCTAGCCTTAAGGCAGCATTGCAGTGTGAACAGGGCACATTGAAAATAATGATTTTCTATGTGCCCTTGTGGTGACTGATGTTGATCAGGTGCAGAAAAACACCAGTCACTGCACATAGTGTAAACTGGTCCTGAGCGCCCATTCACACAGTAGCATTGCTCTAAATGCATGGTACGCAGGGCATGTAGCGTGCGGTACTGTGCAATTGGTGTGTTGCATTGACATTCATTTGAATGGCATACCAACACGCCTCCTGGCGGCCGGTACCACAATATTGTGCGTTGCAGTACCATACATTGTGCTGCTCTGCAATGCACGTCCGCCAGAAGATGCATTGGGGTGTCATTCAAATGAATCACATTGCACCTAGTGTGTGGTACCGTGCATTTAATGCAATGTTAGGGTGTGAACAAGCCCAAATTCTTCCCGTGTGAAAGTGCTGAAATCTTTTCTCTGAAATCCAGTTTGTCAAGGCTTGGCCCTCCAGTAAGGCCTGGTTCACACTTGGGCGTTTTACAGCGTGTTCCTACGCTCTTTAAAATGCTCAACATGTGAAAACCAATGATTGCCTATGGGCATGGTTCCCACCTGGGCGTTTTACAGCGCGTAGGAACACTCTGCAAAACGCCCTACGCCCAAAGAAGTACAAGGAGCTTCTTTGGGGCGTATTTGCCGCGTATCCATTGGGATACAGCCAGGTAGCCCTCGGAAACGCGCGTTTGTCACACTTTTTTTTGTCGAACCGTGGTAAAAACACGCTGCATGAAATGCGTGACAAACGCGCATATTCAATACGCCTAGGTGTAAACCCAGCCTAAAGGTGACATGAAGCACCATATCATGTACAGTGAAAAGACAGACCAGGCTTAGGCAGCCTCGGCACTTCCAGCTGTTGAAGAACTACAAGTCTCATGAGGCATTGCAAGACTCGGACAGCCACAGGCATGAATCTCAGAGGTAGAGGCATGGTGGGACTTGTGGTTTCAGCACAGCTGGAGGGCCGAGGTTGCCTATACCAGAGGTAGACCGGCTGCTCTTCAGTCCTTGAGATTTGTTGACGTGCTGGAAAATCTCTGCAAGTATCATCATCTCATTTGCCTTCATTACCAGACCATTTCAGAAGATATTATAACATCGTTTATGCGTTTCAGGCCTGGCATGGGCAACTTTATAAAGGAATGTCCAAAGAAACCGATAATGGAAGTAGAAGTAAATAAAGACTTTTGGTGACACACGCTTATTATTTTGTACATTGTATTTGTGTTACTTGTTACATTTTAGTAGAATATTGGATGTTTAGTAGAATATTGGATCCCATGTCAATGTTTCTGAGAACCAATGCAGAGTATTTCCTTTTTCTATTAGGAGAGATGATCCTTTACCTTCTTTCTGTCTTATGTAATGATAGCAGTCGGTATGGTGACAGGTCTACGGTGTGATGTGAAACTGAGACCCATTATTTTTTATTGTCTAGTTCTTTTCTCAGATACAGAATATGGAAGTGAAGTAACCATGCGGTAGTTCTAGGTCTGGTGCTGGCTGTAATGTGATTCTGGGAACTCTGGATGATACTTCCACTTCCTCATGGTGTGCAGAGGTTGCTGGCAAGCGGCCAAGGTTCAAGATTATATCCAAAGCTTTACAGTGATGTTAAAGTCAAAAGGTTTTTTATTAGGGATGCACTGATACCGATACTAGTATCGGTATCAATGCCGAGTATTTGGGAGAGTACTCCGATGCCTAGCCCGATACTTGGGCTTCCGGTATCAGGAAGCCGTGTAGCACGTCATTACACGCTGCTCGGCTTCCTGATTGGCCGGGAAACCGGCTCCATGCTCTCTCGTCACTTGTAGTGATGGGCTGGATGTTCGAGTCGAACATAAGTTCGACTCGAACATAGCATGTTTGAGCGTCGTCGAACGCAAGAACTTTGTGGGATGTTCGCGGTTCGTTCGACTGCGCAACTTCCCACAAGGCAATGCGCCTTCTGAATCTCTAATTGGGTAAAGGCTTGCACCTGACCACAGGTCAGGTGCAAGACTTTGCCCAATCAGGGCTCAGTACTCTGTTAGAGCCACGATTGGGCAAAGCCATGATGATTTTGCCCAATCATGGCTCACCTGTCAGATGACTTTAAACTACACAATTGGGTGGAGCTAGCTGTCACATTGTTTACGTTTTGCCGGCATCTGTCAAAATGCCACTGGCGGGAGTCCGCGGGGAGAAGATGGGACGGGGATCGGCGTTTAAAAAAATTATTATTATTTATGTTTGTTTTTTTGTATTTCGTTATTGTCGTGCACAACGCTGGACGCCATGATTGACCATGGATTATGTTGTTGGATCCATTTTTGGGGTTTAAAAAAAAAAAAAGACTTGTCAAAAAGTCTGGACTTTTAATAACTATTGGGCATGCACGCCGTACGGATGTGCACGATTGTGTGAATGAGCCCTAGAGGCCTCAGTTAGAAAGTACAAAGCAATCTACCTTCTAGTTCTTTCTCATCACTTAGGTTGTGACAAGCATAAGAGACATTCCTGATATCCCGGCCTCCCACATTGGCTTCACTGGTGGTATCTCAGAGACTTGGCTGTACAGACATACAGTTGTACATTCTGCTGTATGCCTTATCTTTTAGATACTGTTTCACTTTCGGTTTGAGCTAATAAATGATTTTGCATCCAACAGCATGACTCAGTCAAACCACAGTGGGGAGGAATGTCCTTACTCCCCTATATCAAATTGGCAATTCCTATTTGTCATTAGAGAAGAACTCCGGGTAAAGAAATAACTTACCCTGCACTGCAAGGGTTAAAGTAGTATTAAGGTCTGGGCGTTTTTTACCTTAATGCATTCTCTGCATTAGGGTCAAAACAAAACGGCACAGCACCTTTTTTCTACCCCAGTCCCCTCCACACTTACCTGTCAGCTGCGCTCGTCCCTGCCGCCGGTCCCGAAGCGATCCTCCGTACCCCGAACTTCCGGGTTGCGGGAGGGAGGATACTGATGGCAGAGGAGCCACTGGCTCCTTCTGCCATCAGTCAAAGAGGGAAGGGGCGTGGCCTGCCAGGGCTGTGTGTGTCTATGGACGCACACAGCCACTGCGGAAACGAGCGCACACAGGTGCCTCCATTAGAACAATGGTGGCACGCGTGCAGGGGACGGTGGGAAGAGTGCTGCGGGGAGCCACTAGAAAACGAGGAATTATAAACTTTTAAAGAAAAAAAGCAACAGCCTCCAGCAAAGGAGGGTCTCCTTAAACGAGAAATGAAAAAATAAATAAATGTTTTAATATCACGTTTTGTCCAGGGGGGTTCAATTATAGCTATATTGCTTGCCTGATCCTCGGTCCTGTGACGGTCAGCACTCACCTGTCTTCCCCTCACCTGTCTTCCCCTCACCTGTCTTCCCCTCTGTTCCAGCTATGGAATTTTCCTCAGCATTCTCACATCTAATGCAAGTCAGTGGACCTGCATAAGATGTGATGATGTCAGCAGTCCATAGACCGTGGGAGCCTGGGGAAGAAGAAACTGTGGGGACCGGTCTAGCAGCCCGGAGGGAGTCGGTGGGATCACGGTTCAGGTAAGTAAATCTGCTGTATTTGAGCCCCCTAGACAAAATGAATACTTAACCCTTGCAGTATGGGGGTAGCCCACACAGGCTTTTTTTTATTAGCCCGGAGTCTTCTTTTAAGTAATTCCCATTAACGTGTGCAAAAAATGTGGAAAACAAAGGGTTAAGGAATGATAATCGTGAATTCACTTTACAGTCAAATAGCCAAAAAATTAGGGATGCACACCTCGTACTCGCCCAAATGCTCTGATACCTTCCCCAATACTGGAACTTCCCGTCAGAGGAAGATTTCTTCTGACCGGCAGTGCTGTAGGGGAACATAGAGCCAGCTACCCGTGCGATCAGGAAGCTGGGCGGAGAGTAATGACACGCCTCCCGGCTTCCTGATTGGCCAGGAAGCTGACATTCCGGCCAATCAGCATGGAGCCGGCTTCCTGGCCAATCAGCATCGAGCCGGCTTCCCAGTCAATCGGGAAGCTGGGAGGCGGGTCATTACGAATACTGAAAGCAAGATTTCGGTACTCGTACTCGATACCGAAAAACCAGTATCGTTGCATCTCTACTAAAAATCAATCAAATGCACATGCAGCAACACCTTTTAATCAAATTGTTTACACATTTTTAAAATACAGCATACATTTTGCATTTGTGAATTGAGCCTCTAATACATTATTATCAGAACGCTAGTGCTGTCCCTTGCATATCTTCATTATAAAGTATCCAAATGAAACGTCTATTTATTGATGCATATTGTCCGACAATCAAGCGCTTTTGGGGCCGCGCAGGGTCCCCTTCATCAGGCTCAAGAATTAAAGGGGAGCCTGTGCGGCCCCGAAAGCTCTTGATTGTCGCACAATATGCGTCAATAAATAGACATTTAGTTTGAACACTTTTTACTTTAATGTGCTGGTGACATTCTTTGTCAGATGTGTTGCAAGCGGCGCCATCTGCGGTCACTTCTACCACCCAGCACATTGATCTTTGGGATATCCGGTAAGGAGTGCAGCAGGGAATCCATATATTGCTTTCATTATAAAGAAGACTTGTCATGGATGACACATTGCACTACATCCACCACAGCCATATAAACAGATCTTGAACAAGCCTTGTTTTCTACTGAGCTCTTATCTGTGGGCCTCGTACGAGGCATGCGTTCTGTACAGATGTGATTACACCATCACTATTTGTGATAGAAAATTGCATCACATAAATACTGGACTATAACCACGGCTGACTAAAGCTGCTGGTCATATTATTGAAGGAATCCGCCTAGTAGCAGTTATGTGACTTAAACACAAACAGTGTATGCGGCGGGGTGAGTCATGGATGACAAGTCACTGGGCTGCCATGGCAGAGGCCTGGGACATTACTTATCCAGCAAACCTCATCATTCCTATGAGAGCCTGCTCTGAAAATGTAATTACTTTATAGAGCGACAACATGCACTGAGAAATCTGGTTATTAGACGAATAAGAGTCATTTTAACTGCATGTAATGATCAAAGCAGAACACAGGGTACACATTAATATACGTACATTCATCCAGCTTTGGCCAATCTAAAGTGACACAAAACTCAGGAGTTACATCTTAAAAATGCATTCAAGTGCCTTTTAATTATTAACAATAATGTAACTTATTTGTGTATCACTCAGCTGTAGATCCTCAAATCATCTCTGAATTGGTGCTGACACTGTCCTTCCTTCTAGAGGGGGGCTACTTTTGATCCCCATGGTCCCTGCGTGTGTTGTATAGTAGTCTTCGCTCCAAGCTCACTCCCGTGATGGACTACAATCTCAATACAAATTAGTAAACTAAACGTGAGATTGAAGTCCATCATGGAAGCGAGCTTGGAGCGGTGAATACTTTACAGCAAGCACTGGGACCATGGAGAAGAAAAGTAGTCACCCTCCAGAAGGGTCCACACCAGTTTGGAGATGATTTGAGGATCTACAGCCAAGTGATACACAAATAAGATACAGTTTTGATAATAGTTAAGATACTTAGCGGCATTTTTTAGATTTAACTCTTGAGTTTAGTGTCACTTTAAAATGGCATATGTCATACCTGAGCGGCCCAAAGGGATCCTGTAAAGCACTTTAGTAGCCACAGCCACTACAGTGCTGCTTACGGTCTTCCAGGTGATGGTACATCTCTGTGCTGAGCAGCTTTTTCTGAAAGCACAGGAGTTGGCTTGCTGGGCACATCAGAGAATGCGTAGTTATTTTTTTTATCAATAATTACAAGATGTCCTCTGATTGGACGAGGGATGGAAATGTAATGTCATCACCCCTCGTCCAATCAGAGAACGGCTAGTATTGTGTATGGCTACCATTTACAAAACTGTTGGGCAAAGGGATCAAGGTCCAGATTACCAGAAAATGGCAGTAGGGAGGACTGCTACACTGCATCAACGACTGAACAGGAAATTGAAGTAGGAAGTTTTGAAGGACTGGAAACAAAATAGTGTATTTATCGGACCTGTTTAGCATTTTTTTTTTCTTCTTTTTAGTCAACTGAAGTTTGGCTGTGTTGTTGATTGTCTTTCCACTAAAGTGACCGTATCAGCAGGGAGAAAAATCTTCCAACAGCAATACCATGCAAAAAGAAGCTTTAAATTTAGCTTTTCAGCTGGTGATGTGTTAAGGGATCCAGGGGCTGATGTTATCCAAAATTTCTGGGTGTGTTGAATAGCACGTCTCCCTACTGACTGCTGTGGTTCCTTCCTCTGACCCCAACATCACTACAGAGCACAATTGTGATGTAGGGGTTGGTGGGAGAAACCACAACAGGGTGCACACTATCCGATACACCCCAAGAGTGTCAGATAGTGGGGCACTGGAGACATTTCAAATTTCACACTGCCCACTGGAAAGGTAACCCTAACTCAAGGCTGCACCAGTGCCCGGAGTCAGGTAGCCAATGCTCCTTACAAATTACAGCTGGCACCTAACTTTTGAGGGTTTTTTTTAGTTGTCAATGGAATTTGCTGGATTGGACAGACTGGCTCCTGAATTCCATATTATTTCTCCAGCCCTGGTCTAACAGCCTTTTCACACCAGGTGTGTATTGGGCAGCCTTGCCCTTAGCAGTCACAAGGGAAAACCAAGGCAATTTGACTTGCTTACAATCGGCACAGTTGATGCCACCATGCTGTGGTGGTGTGCGCTAAAATAAGTACAGCGTGCTGGTGTGAATTGGACCTTCTTTTGCATGGCATTGTTGTTGGAAAATTTTCCACCCTATGACCGGATCACTTAAAAATAACCTTGCATGTGTAGTTTCCTTGTCATAATGCAGCTTCAGAATTCAGTTGTTTTTCTTCTTTCTATGGAACACTGTTGCGATATATAGTTTACTGGGATTCCCCTCTGTCAGCAGTTATCACTTCACTTTTGCCTTGTTGCTTTTATAAAGGAAGCATTATGTTACCTTATTTTAGTTAGGCTATTTTTAGAATGCCTTTTGTCTAATTACCAGAATTATTGCTGTATAGGTCTGCTAGGTCTTAGGCAGAATGTATGTCGGCATTGTTTTTCAGAAGCTTAGGTTATTTCTTACAGATTAATACATGCAAACTTGCTGTGTGTTACTGCAACTTCCCTTTCTCCTAGCAGAACCTGCTGCAGCTTCCCGTTATCTTAATAGAACCTGCTGTAGCTCCCCTGTTGATTACTACAATCTGATGAAGTATGTTGGTCCCCTACTTTTATCAAGGAAGAAATGATCTCAGATGGCCCATGTAAGCCAAAGACTGATTTTATTCTCCTCCCTTGTGCTGTGCTGCTGCTTGGGTATTAGAGCGGCAGTCCAACCCTTCAGTGTGACAACACATTGGAGAGTTGGACTGCTGCTCTAACACGCAGTGGCCCGAGTCTCCAGCAGTCTGACTTGCTTGCCTGCACACTGCTCCAATCAACAGCACTGATCATGGAACTCAGGAAAAGTCTTGCTTTTCTCAGTTCTTTTATTGCTCCCCAACATTGGTTGCAATCCAAGGAATAGGCAGCAGGCTGCACAGAAGGCCGCTGCTCTGTTAATCTGGCCATACACCTATAGATTGTCTGCAGATTTTCTATGGTCAGATGGAAAAAGTGCAACAGATTCCTCCATCTATGCTAAACTGTGTGGATGGAGGAATCTCCCACTGGGCCAAGCTTCAGTATCTTGCTAGTCTGCCCCACTGGCTGTTAAAATACCTGAACAATCTGATTGGATCCAGGCATTATTACAAAAACAAAGATATTGTGTGGCCCTTTGGACATGTTGGGAGTTGCACTTGAGGCCCTCTATATTTACAAAGTTAGCCACCACTGAATTAGTTGCTGCTTTTTCATGCAGTACTGGCCTGGCCTTAAGACAGGCCCGATATTTCAGTGCCCAGCTTCCTGAAATGTTGGGAAACACCCCATGCCCAAATTCTCCCTCCATCTTCTCAAGCCGACAATTGTAAGCTCCAGGACCATGACTTGTCTGCATTGTGGGAGACAGACGCAGCTAGCGCTGAGCAGGCGTGCCATCGTGTGTGTGGAGGTGTAAGGGTGCCTCCTCCAGCTGACTGGCTTTCTGGTATAAACTTCCATCCTCCATAGATAATACTTTTACCTGGTTTTATGTTGGGAACGTTAAGCACTTTCTGTTTATTGGTATTTATGGTTTATAGGAAGTTGTTCTACTGGTATTATTAATCTGTTCTGTATTTTTATTGTTAAAATTGCTCAAAGTTAACAGAACAAATATTTTCCTTTTAACTGTTTCTTAACTATGTATTTATCAGCTACATATATATTTATAAGCAGGTTGCGTAGTGCTGGCTCCTATCCATGCCCCCAAAAAAGTTCATAAAATGAAGTGCAGTCTTACCACTGTCCCTCTCTCAGTGGACCATTCTATAAGTTCTGTGATGGGAAAGGTAGCGGTTCAAAGTTTAGCCATATTGCAGTTCTTGAGGTACTCCTAGGGGTATTGGCATAGGGATGCATAGATACCAAGGTCTGCTATTTAGTACAAGTACAGATACTTTTCCAGCTTCAAGACTAGACTAGGGAAAAACTGTAAAGTTAGGAGGCAGCTGCCATTTTTAAGGTGCATTGGCTACGGGGCTCCTGGGATCTGTGCATCCCTGTTTTAATGTATGATTTGTCTTGTATACATATATTTTAGGAATGCACCGATACCATTTTTTCCAGACCAATTACAAGTACTGATACCTGTCCAAGTACTCACAGATACCAATGACTGATACATTTTTGTTTAGTGTCATGTACAGTTTTTCTAGAACACTACAGACTCATGATTTCAGGACAGCAGTGGAGCACAAGGGCCCAGTCGCAGCTGCAACCGCTGTGACCCTGGTATTTCTTGCAAAAATGCCAAGTATCGACACTGGTATGTGTGCCTCCCTAGAACTGGTGGAAAGGGACCCTGCACAGAAGTACAGAGAGGTTATTATGTACCCTTGTTGGAGAGGAGGTTAACTTTTGAGTATCTGCCTATTGCAATAGGAAGAAATGTTCCTCCCTTTCCTGAATACTTATCTTCTGGTGTCTTTCTGTGCTTACTCATCTGGAAAAAAATGTTGAATTTATATTTTTCTATCTCCTGGTTTGCTTTATTCCCTATCTATACACTGTTTTCAGTGTTGTACATCTCCTGTAAAAGTTAAGAAGTGATGGTCATGTTTATGCTAGAGAAGTCATAATTTGATTTGATTTTCTCTAGAGCAGAAGTGAGTAGAGTCTTATGATGTTGTACTGATAATACGAAAGTAATTGTGATCCTTGGGGCATTGTATGGGGTCAGCCATCTGTCAATGGGCATCTCATCTGTGCTAGTGGCACACCCTTTGTAGTAGGGTCTACTAAAAAGAGGAAGTAAAGTGTGTTTAAAACAAAATATTGCAGACAGGCAGGTGACTAAGTATCATCTGCCAGAAAAAGCTCCTACCTGCCAGCTGGTGATTTTTTTTTTTTTCTTACTGTGCACTGAGTCGCGCATGCGTAACTCAGTGTACAGACTCGGCAAGGGGGTATGCCAAAATTAAGTAACTTCCGTATGCATGTGCTGGAGTTACATCATGCCAGCCCAGCCAATCAAGAGATCGAAGATGCTTAAGCTGGAAGAAGACTAGGAGGACTGGGAGAGCAGCAGAGGGGAAAGTAGATAGAGCAGCGCTAGAGGGGGATCTCTTAAAAGGTAAGTTGGACGTAATGTGCTTATATGCTGTGCATATTATGGCAAACGCCTCCGAAGTATTTTTTTTCTTTAATTTATTAACCACTTCACTTTCGCTTTAAAGTCTATCTTTGGGTGAAAAAAATTGCACATTTAGGTCTAGGGTAATGGGGAAAAGTAGGTTTACCCACCTGATCCCTGCTACATCAACAGTAGGCGTTCACCTAGCTTCCATACGCTCTGGCTTGTGGACTGTCCCTCAGTGTTCACCCATATAATGCAGGGCTATGGGCATTGTACTTGATGGCGTCAGCTGTTTTCTGGCTACCGGAGCGTTACGTTTTGTACCCAGGAGCGCTGTATGCTCCGTAAAAATGACAGCTGCCTCCTAAATTTTTAATTTTTCTCTAGTCTAGTCCTGGAGCTGGAAAAGTATGTGTACATATACTTGTATCGAGTACGATACTTGGTATCTGAACATCACTAATGCAGGGCAATTAGTCCTGCATTGTACTTGATGACATCAGAGTGCAACTGTCGTCCAGAGCATCTTAGGGCTAGTTCACACCAAGCGCATTCCAGGAGCAGAGCAGTTACAGAACGGACCAAAACTGTGTCCAATGTATTCCAATGGTATTTTGGGTTCTAGTTCACACCGCAGCGTTCAGTTCCAGAGCATGTAAAACAACTGCAGCAAGCCCTATTTTACCTGCTTTGAAACACATGCAAACCCATCAAAAACACATGCAAACGGCCTGGAACGCACTGAAAGCCCATTTTAGGTAAAAACGGCTTGGAATGTGGCAAAAACACGGCAAAACACTGCACTGCGTGTGCAGAAACTCATGCAGATCTGGTGTGCATTTGGTGTGAACAAGCCCTTAGAGAAGAAGCAACAGGGGACTGGTCAGCGAGGAATAAGGTAAGTATTATCCCGGTTTCTTAAAAAAACCAAAGTGGCACTAAACCCTTGCAGTGCAGGGGGTGGTGGATGGGAGGGGGTTCTTCTGCCTGGAGTAGGGTTTTACTTTAACCCTAATCCGTTTTATTGTTTGACATGCAAATTATTAAAATTTGCATTTGTTCATTTTTTGTTTCGTCAAAATGAAAAAAAAAGGCTTCCAGGATCAGGTATACATACACACACTATAATAAATTATACATTTCTCGTGTGGTTATAGATATGACACACTCTTGTTGACTATCGAAGCTTTAACAGAATATTTCTACTTTTTTTTTCTTAGTAAAGGAAAGCAGCGCTTATTTCTCTGCTATTTTTGTGAGCGCTTCCTCTGCCAGGTATTAGAAAACACCATCTAATTAACTTCCTGTTTCCTGTTTAGCCATTTGTTCCATTCCGATCATGAAGGCTCTAGTCCTAAAAATATATCTAGACAGAAGAAGATCTGAGAAGTGTACGGATTTAGGAGCAACCTGCATATATAGTGGTGGTGGTCAACTTGAAAGTTATAGAGGGCCACACAGTAGCAGCTCATTTACATTTGTTGAAGAGCAGTGCAATGCGATAGACGGACCATTTTTGATTGGGTGGTCTAACTCAATGCAGCGTTCTGTAATGCGGCCTCAGTGGCCTCATCCTCAACGGCCAAAAATTCCTATCGTGCTGTATTTTTTACCCTAACACACAAAGGAGAAAGTAAAATAATCCCCATCGTTGGTGTTGGTGGCAGTAATAATAGCTCCCAGCATTGACGTCAGTGAATGCATTATTAACTCTCTTTAATAGCATCAGTGACCATATCAATAACCCCCAGCATTGGCGCCTGAGACCACAATTACAACCCCCAGCATTGGTGTCATTAACCATATTTATAACCCCCAGGACTAGTGCCAGTGACCACAAAAATAACCCCCCGGCACTGGCGTCAGTGACCACAATAATAACAACCCCTATCATTGGTGTCGGTGACCATATTTATAACCGCCCAGCATTGGTGTCCGTGACCACAAAAATCACCCCCAGAAATGGTATTAGTGGCACTAATAGTAACTCAAAAATTGATGTCAGTGAATTAATTAGTAACCCCCAGCGTTAGTCTCAAAGAGCATAATAATAATCCCCCCAGCATTGGTGCCAGTGGCTGCAATATCAACCCTCAAACCCCCCCGATTTGTGTCAATGACCACAATAATAAACCCCTCATTGGTGGTCCCTGGCAGTGCTATTTAAACCACTCTCAGCATTAATGATCAATGGCAGTGTTATTTAAAATGCCCCTGGCATTCGTGGTCAGTGGCAGATTAGTAGCCAGTAGTAATGCAAAAGTGAATTTCTCTGGTCCTACAACGTGTGCTAGGCCTGTCAGAAGTCATACAGCATGTAATGTTGTACTAGCAGTCCTCCGAGACAGGAAACAGGAAGTTCAGCTCTCACTAATATTCTGGGTGTCACTGTAAAAGGAAATGGAGGGAAATTGCCTCCAACCATCAAACAGATAGCTCTCTAAATGCAAAAATAATCAAGGTTTTAGCTGACAGTGTTTCATTATTGTCAACATGCAAAGCTTATCAATTTCCTCTTATTCACGATACATAGTTCAAGAGCTCCACTTGAGGAACTAGATACAGTCTCAGTGTTGATGACTTCACTGCCCTGCCTTACAGTATCACATTTTTCAGAGAGGTGGAGTTGGGCTTTATAGGCTTCATTGTTGTCTCTGGCATTGTTCAATCGCAACTGCTGTTTGGACAGGAGCTGTTTGCTTGGAAAAGTTGTGATATGAACCATATCAGCTTAAATCCCTTTATGCTTTCAGAGTCAAATGTGATGAAATGTGAGCAAACTCGGAGAGCGTGTCAGTGGAGGCAGTGGAGGCATTCAGACTCCTCTAGACAAGGAAATAGGAACTCAGCAATAAGTGGGAGAGATTCAAAGTGAATTCTAATAAAGTGTACACCGCATATATGAAAGGATATGGTGTAAGTGACAACAGATGTATGGAACTTAGGAATAATTCTGCCTGGAGTTCTTCTTTAAACTAACTTTACTCATGTGACCCAGCAGAGAAGTCTAGCCCAAAAAAAAGGTTGGGCATTACTTCTCTTTTAATCTAATGTAAATGCAATATGTTGAGGAAAACCTTCCATCCTAGTTGTCCTGCAGCAGCCAATCAAATATTTATTTTCTAATATTAAAGCCGAAGTAAAGTCATCATTGCAAGTTGTCCTCATTGAAATATCATAATGCACATACTGTTGTATCCATCATCCCCATCTGCAAAAGCCTTTTCGTTCCTAAGTTATTCTGTTTTTCCCCTTCCAGTAATTTTATTTCCCCCTGTGCAGATTGCCGCACATTCTCGCCAGCCTTACATGTCAGGATGTAACCAGCGCATATGCCAAGATGACAACAGCATAGATCTCCAGCATAGGGTCTATGATACCCCCCTGCAGGGTAGGCTTTACTGTTCTGTGATTTCAAAGGATTTCCATAGAGGGGAGAAGGCACAGTAGGGAATGAAACATGGAGAAGATTGCAACATGGCACTGGCTTCATCCATTGGAGTGGTAGAGCAGGGGATAGAGCAAGCTAGCAGTCTATACCATGTAATAAAGCAAGTGCACATTTGCGTGTTTCATCAGTAGGTTGCATGCATTAACTTAACTAAATAAATGGGGTTATGAGATTTTTTTTTTGTGTGTGTGAAGGTCTGGTATAAAAGAGAGAAGCTGATTGTACGATGGCACAATGGACTGGGATATTGGTAAACGAGGCTCTAGTATAATAGTATGGCGGTATAATTACCTAAATTCTATTTTTTTTTCCATAATAGTATTTATTGAAATTAAGTGAAAAACATTGACAATAAGGTTTAGATACAATACAGCATTCAAAAGGCATAAATGCTATCTTTTATACGAAATAGCAAAGATATGTACATCACAGCTCAATCTGCTAATGGCGGTAGTATTACTGTAAGTGAATTAGGTACTATTGAATTGCATAGTGTTGTCACCCTAACATGTTTCAGTCATCGCTGGCTGCAAGCAGAGATTTGTATATGGTCCAACAGGGCATAAGGAACACAGTGTATGTGTGTTTAGCAATTGTCATTCAGAAAGGTGAGACAGGAAGGTGAGACATTATACCTGTGTAGGTATAGTGTGACAGGGGTGTGTGAAACACAAGAATGATTGCAGATATGTCAGGTGAAACTGTTGACCTATATGTATTTCAGTTGTGGATTTTGCTCTTTTGCTCTACTTTTATTTTAGACAATAATGGCTTACTTTGTAGTCTTTCTACAAGTGGGCCCAGAGGGAGATCTGCCATAAAAGAAAGGGCACCCCTCTTTTCTGACCACCTGTATCCCCTTTGTATTGTTGGACCCGCATGCCGCAGCACGAACTTTATGCCCATCCCAGACTGTATGGGAAATTCCAAACACGAAGCCTAAATATCATAAAGTTAATAACAGGGGTGACAAATTATTATAGAATTCAGGAGCCAGTCTGTCCATACCAGTAGCCAGCAGGTTGTTTTGTTTTTTAGGAGCCAGATCCATTGACAGCAATTAGAAAAAGCCTTAAAAGTTGGGCACCAGCTGTTAAGGAGCATTGGCTACCTTGCTCTTGGGATTTGTCCAGCACTGGGCTATATGGACTACATATGACGTCATGCTATCTCAAAACCTAAGTAACAAAGCATTTAATAGGTTGGACTTGATGGACTAATGTCTTTATTCAACCTCAAATACTATGTAACTATGTGCTGATTTTTTCACAGATGGTCAAGCTTTGGGTCAATATTATCGTGCAGCATAACAGCAATGGATGACAAGTCCGCTCTACAGAATTCCAGCATCTCAGCAGATTTCCCACCAACACTAAACAGTGAAGACTTTGTACTAGTTGATGGTTCCTCAAACTTGGATGACAAGCCACAGCTCAAGGTTCGACCTGTCATGATGCAAAATACTTTAACCAGTTGACATCCGCGGTGTTAAACCCCCTTCCCATCCAGGCCATTTTTCAGTATTCAGCGCTGCGGTACTTTGACTGACATTTATTCCGTCATGCAGCGCTGTACTGAAATGAATTTTATACCCTTTTTTGGGGACAGATAGAGCTTTCTTTTGGTGGTATTTATTCACCACTGGGGGTTTTATTTTTTTACTATATTAAGGTCCCGCCGATCGCCTATATGTGAAACACCCGGTAACGGGTGTGTGCATTTAGCGGGTCTTTTCTGCCCGTGCGTGCCCGCTAGGGGGCGCGCGCGAGCAGAAAAAAATTGCCGTCTGGAGACGGCAACCCGCAGATGCTGCAGTGCCGTCCGTCCGTTTTTTTACTACGGGCGGACGGCAAGAGGTTAATAATTGAATCAAAGCCTAGCTTATTTCTCCCCATTTCCTATTAGACAGATTCAGAAGAGGAACTAAGGGGAAATTAGGACAATGAGTGCACACACAGGCAACAATAAAACAAACAAATTTTTAGTAGAGCATTATACACCTACCTCTGGAAGTCAAGCCTGTGGCTGCTAGAGATTTGCAATCCCAAAGGGCTCATTCACACAGGTGTGCATATCCATGTAGCATGCACACCCCTGTAGAAACCCACTCCTGGTAAAGAAAAGTTGCTGCGTGCAGCTGCCTGTAGCCGCCTGTAGCTCCCTATGGGAGGACACGGCGGCAGGTGGCTATACACCAACCTGGACCTGCATGAATGTGTAGGTTCGGGAAGACATGCAGCTGCATCCTCCCATAGGTAGGTACAGGTGGCTGCACACAGTTACACGTAGCATCTGTCCCTCCTGGGAGCAGGTCTGTGCAGGGGTGTGGATGCCGTATGCATATACACGCCCATGTGAATGAGACCTAATGGGATTTGCAGTTTTACAAGTTTGGAGGGCCGGAGGTTGGTTACCCCTGGTTTAGAATGTAAAAATGTATTGCTGTCTGTGGCCGTAGATCTTCTCTAGTAATGGATGCTTAGTTTTCTGGAACGTTGTGAATGACTATCCACAGGAACCCAACTCTCTGTATCCGGGGATAATGGTTAGAGGTATGAGAACGCTATAAGGGCCCGTTCACACCATCCAGTACATTCTGTGACATGAACGCACTGGATTGCATAATCAAAGGCCTCCCCGCGTTCTGGGTTGGGAGGGGGCGTAGTGGTGGCATTCATTGTAATGGCACCGCAGAAACTCCTCCCGCCCTGTGTGATTGCCAGCACCAGAATGCATGCTACAGCAATGCTCGGCGTTCTAGTGTGATGTCATCCCAAAAAACGTGCATCCACGTTTTTTTTGAGATCGCACCGCACTGGAACGCTGGGCATTGCTGTACCACGTCTTCCGGTGTAGGTGATCTCACATTCATTTAAATGGCACCGCCATGCCCCTCACACCCCAGGACACGGGGGGCTTTTTATTATGCAATTTAGTGCGTTCATGTCACCGAACTGTGACATGAGCGGACTGGATGGTGTGAACGGGCCCTTAAAGTAAATTTGTTTTCACCAACATAGTTGGCCAAGTTTGCAAAATAAAATGGAGATATGTTATATACATATTTCACAAGTGGTGTCTTAATTCCTTTTCTACAGTATTTTCTTCTTTTTTTGTTGTTGTTTTCTTTTTTCTCATCTGGTGATTCTGCCACTAACACACTTCCTGTCCTAGAGTGACAACATGCACTCACAGAACTGTATCTATAGAATGAGCTCTCCCGATTTAGACTACAAGCACCTCATCTTGCCCAATACATAGAGGACAGGGGTTCTGTAGTTTACAGAAGATAGCTGGAAAAGCTGATGACATAGCTGGAAAAGCTGATAACATTTATGGGGATTCAGTTCAGTGCATAGGAATCTACTAGGACATGTAGTATTCTTTCTGAAACTAAACTTAGCCATAAAAAGAAAACTAATGCAGCCACCACATCTAAGGAAAGGTAAGCTTCAATATATTACATCTTTCTTCTTGTTCTTGGATTTAGATAGCTTTAAAACCATTTTGCTTTAATATCACTATTTCAAATGCTGATAAAATCACGTACAATGGAGGCTGCTTCTTAATGTTTAAAAGTTTTATTTCCTGGAGAAGCAGCTGGTCCCATGAGCACTGGCCCTGATGTCCTTTAGGGTGGCTCCTTTCCTATTCAGTGTCCTGTGGAGTCACCCTTGTGTGTGCTAGTAAGCTGTGTGCGTTACCACAAACACACAGGTAGACCAAGGCACCCCCCTGTTCCCCACTCTCCCCTCTTTCCTTGTCTAATCTAGTAGGTGGACGGCAGCTGGAGACTGTGCTATCCCTTGTGATCTTATACTAGACAGGATGTTCAGGAAAAGAGCTGAGAGCGTTGGAACCAGCTGTGCACAAACACAATGGGGGGGAATTTATCAGAACTGGAGCAGACAAAATCTGGAGCAGCTGTGCACAGCAACCAATCAGCTTCTCTCTTCAGTTTGTTCAGTTAAGATATGAAAATGAAAGACAGAGGCTGATTGGTTGCTGTGCACAGCTGCCCCAGATTTTGTCTGCTCCAGCTTTGATAAATTCCCCTTGATGACTGTAAGCTCTTGGGCTTAATTGTATAGAAATACTTTGCTGGACCATGTACATTTGTTTGATCTGGAATCATTACTAAACAAATGTTTGAGAGTTTAAAACTACTTAAAGTGGACCTTTAGGCCCCATACACACACGAATCGGCCTGCGCGTACAGCTCCGTGCTGCATGCGGGGCCGTACCAAGCAGCTGCCGGGAAGGACAGGTGCTGCGTGTGATTAGTACGCAGCCCCCGTCCTTCTCTATGGGGCCACACGGCCGTACGCACCCCAACGCTGGCCCGCCCTGCACGTCCTTAGGGGTGCGGGTGAACGTATTCATACGCCGCCGGAATGGATCCTGTATGCGTCCCGGCCAGAAAACCCGCACCCCTACGGACCTGCAGTTGAGGTGAGCGTAGGGGGGCGTACGTCCGTGTAGCCACATAGAGAAGGACGGGGGCTGCGTACTAGGTCCACTTTAAGGGTATTGGCTGCTGGGATTTGGTGCACTCCATGCGTAGCTCTTTGGTTTGATGGATAAAGTTCCACTTTAAGGGTATTGGCTGCTGGGATTTGGTGCACTCCATGCGTAGCTCTTTGGTTTGATGGATAAAGTTCTGTGTGCTTTGTATATCTGTACGTTTAGTTTGAGGTCACAAACGTTGGTACTCATGCTATTTGTTTTCAGATAATGTCAAATGGAGATGAACAGCTGGAGAAAGCAATGGAAGAAATTCTCAGAGATTCAGAAAAGAAGCAGAATCTCAGCTCACACACTGGTGACGACCCTGCTGAGATGAGTGCGGCGTCCTCTACTTTCAGTGCCAGAAATCCCCCACTAACATTAGTCTTGGACCCCAACAATACAGGTCAGTCCTAATGTATACATATTGCACCAAAAAATACAGTGCACAGCCCTAGTAGGACTCTGTTTACATTCGGCAGGCCCAGGGCCTTCACTTTAATGAGGCAGTCTGAGGCCATTGCGGAATCTCTTCGGGTCATGTAGGGGGGGCTGCAGCAGGCAGAGCAGCATGGATGCTCTACTGCACAATGTTTGCAGTGTGCCTGCTGCCCGCTTTCCAGCCAGTGTGTCTCAGGTTGCTGAGAGCCAAATGAGGAGATGTGTACGGGCCATACACATCTCCCCACCCAGCTCTTAGCAACCTGGGACTCTTTGGCGCCATTGATTGCCAGAAGCTGGGCGGGACGCCGTCCGGAGCACCCCAGGTTGCTAATAGGCGGGCGGAGTGATGCAGAGCCTGCAGAGGGCGGCGTCACTCATGTCTAGCAGCTCTGTCTCCTCTACCCACCTCCCTCTGCTCTGATTGTGTGCACCCCCCCACGCCTCAGGCGGCAAAAAGACTAGGGACACCACTGCGCCGGCCCATAGAATTACATCAGGCTTTCAATAAGCATAACGCCATGTTGAACGCTTGTTTCTATATGTTTACTTATGTGGACACTGACTGCTTCCTTAAGTGTAGATTTTAAATGTAAACATATTCATTTGAAGTTGTTGGCACTAATAGAACCCCTGACTATGGAAAGGAGGGTGACATCAGTGAAATTGCCACGTTTTCCTCTTTTTTATTATTTATTTAGTCAGAGGTGATTTATTGGTTTACACAGCCTGCCTAATCTTGATGTAACTGAACGTATTATTATTTCAGAGGTTCCAGCGCAGAATGGCAGCACGTCAACAAACCCCCCAGAAGAGGAAAGCGTCTCCTTTCACAAGCTGTCCTATTTAGGCCACATGAAGGTTTCGGCTCCACGCAGTGAGACGGAGGCCATTCGAGCTATGGCTTCAATGAGAGCGCATTGTTCCTCTGCTGTCACTGTCACTCTCTATGTCCCCAATGTTCCTGAGGGTTCTGTCAGGTGAGCGCAGCGCGGAGTTCTCTGCTAAGGACATGGACACACAATGGGGTCTGCCTAATAGGATGAAGCTGGGAACTAGAGCTAGACCTGAATTGGTGCCCTTTACTGACCGGTCAGGTTCCTTCTTATTTGTTTCTCTTTACTGCCATTTTATTTTATTTAGCCACAAGGAGGCGAATTTATCAAAACTGGAGCAGACAGAATCTGGAGCAACCAATCAGCCTATCTCTTTCATTGTCAAAGCTTAACTAAACAGAGAGAAGTTGAACGGTTGCTATGGGCAACTGCTCCATATTCTGTTTGTTTCAGTTTTGATTAATTCCCCTCTTTGGTTTTCATTATGCAACCTAATCCCTCAATGTTTTTAGCTTGCTTCTCCCTATAATTAATTTTAGGAAGTCCAATCACATGTAATTAGCTGTGCTACCTGTTTAGTAGTGTTGCACAGTGATTGCGCATTACTGTTTATCTCCGTGTCAAGGAAAACCAGCTCAGACAAGATGAAAACACTAGACTGTCTGGGTAGTTAATTGATTTTTATCTCAACATGTAGTAAGGATGCTGACCAAGGGCCTAATAACAAGGTAGCCATTGGAGGCAGGGCCAAAGCTGGGGGGGGCGGGGCATGTGCCCTGCGTGCTGCTTTAGGAGCGGCGCCACTGGTTGTGTGAATGGAGAACTTCTCCCTTGGGGTGGGGGGAGCAACTCAGCCTTTGCCCCGGGTGACAGAATGTCTAGCTTCCCCAGTGACTGGAGGAACTATTTGATCATTCGGATGATCATGTTATATCTGTAGAATCTTTAAATTATTGCTGTACTTGTGTGCAGTATCATTTCTGCTGTCCTGCAGATTACCTTGGTGAGTTGAATGCAGCAAAAAAGCTGGCCGTATGCTATTTGACTTTATTCGTTCAGCCTGCAAAAAAGAAATCTAAATGGCATGGTTGGATAAATCTCACGCTGTGGCAATTGAATTCTGACCGTGGGCGCCTGCTGCTGTCAGAATACCCAAACAGTGACTGCAGCTGTTCGGCTGACAATTTTCAGCTTGGCTCCTTCAACAACCTTTTGTCGAGCCAGCAGGGAAACCCACACCAATTGTTGCATATTGGCTGAAATTCTAACAGTGTATGGCTAGGTGTAGCTGCAGTACACTGACCCTTTAAACCGTCACAGCCAGGCACTGTGTGGTGTTTACATGGCCATTATTCTGAGTGGCAGTGCTTGGTGCATGCATGGCTTTATAGAAAACAAACATGAACATACGGCTCCTGGCTAAGCATGTTCAGTGCGATGTGCTCCTGGCATGTATCTAAGGTCTGTGGTTATGTGGACAGAAGGGATGGTGATAGGAAAGGAAATCCCATACTCAAAAAAGCTTTGCACAACTTAATGATTTTTCATTTTGTTGCAGAATAATGGACCAATCCTCCAATTCAGAAATCGCATCATTCCCAATCTACAAAGTTTTGTTCTGTGTGCGAGGACGAGACGGGACATCAGAATGTGACTGCTTCGCGTTCACATCCAGAGAACCTGACTCCGATGACTTTCACATCCATGTGTTCAGTTGTGAGATCAAAGAGGCGGTGAGTGCTTCACTTCTCTGATGTTTACACTTCTTATTGACAAGGTTATTTAACATGGATTATATATTAACACATTATTTGTTTAAAGATATCATTGTATTGATATTTGTTTTACTTCTGTGGATATTAAATATAAATTCTATATTTACCAACAGTTATTACCAGATGACGAGCCTGATTAAAAAAGCAGCCACTTATGTGGCCTCAAAACGCTGCTTACAGTAACAATGGCTCTGATCTGGTTCAATCCAGTATAGCCAGACTAATTCATAAATACTAGCTGTGGCCTAAAAAGACCCTGTGACTAACTAAAATATTGCAGGTAAATGTACATACAAATCAAGTATTTTAAATGCTTACTTGCAGTGTTTTTGATTTTTTATAAATCATTTTATTTTGTTATTCACAAGCAATGTACCTTTAAACTTGCTAGACAAATTGGCTAGTACGTTCTCTAGCACAGCCCTCTCCTTCCTTACATATACGTTACAGTTTTCTGGGAGTTTCAACCATTCTCCTCCTGCCCTCTTCTGGGAGTCCTAGCCCTGCCCTCTTCTGGGAGTCCTAGCCCTGCCCTCTTCTGGGAGTCCTAGAGAGTCTGGAAGTCCTAGTGAGTCCTAGAGAGTCTGGAAGTCCTACTGAGGCAACTGAGATATGGTAAAAAAAAAACTATATATATTATTATACAGGATTTATATAGTGCCAAGAGTTTGTGCAGCGCTTTACAACATAGGGAAGACAATTACAATACAATTCAAGACACAATGGTAAGGAGGGCCCTGCCCGTGAGAGCTTACAATCTAAGAGGCAGGGGAAAGTGATACATGAGGAGGTAGCTGTGTGCGCATGAATTGTTTGAGAAAGAGATAGTTCAGTGGTTAGTTTGAGGTGGGATAGGCTTCCCTGAAGAGATGAGTCTTTAGTGATCGCCTAAAAGCAGTCAAGGTGGGAGATAGACGGACAGGTTGAGGTAAGGAGTTCCAAAGAATGGGAGACACTTTAGAGAAGTCCTGAAGGCGAGCATGGGAGGAGTTGACCAGGGAGCTAGAGAGCAGAAGGTCTTGGGAGGAGCGGAGATAACGGTTAGGGTGATACTTTGAGACAAGGTTGGAGATGTAACCTGTGTGTGTGTGTGTTTTGTGAATGAAGCCTCCAGCCTGCATGTGATCAGACGTTAATCTGACATGATGATCAGATGATCAGGGACTACTTTGATTGGTTCCCATTTATTTGTGGGTCTAAACCTGTCAGTGTCAGCTGCTTCCCATTAAAGAGGTAAGATAGATTAACATTCCCTCAGCACAGGACATCATTCATGGAAACAAATATCTACATTAGGGGTGGGCAGCTCTGGACCACCAGCTGCTGTGGAAGTCCCATAAGGCATTGCAAGACTTACAGTTAGAGACATGACTCCCAGAGGCAGAAATATGCTGGGATTTGTAGTTAAAGCACAGCCGGAGGGCTGGAGTTGCTCACCTCGATCTACATAGTGAAGGCAGTGAGTGGTTACTCAGTGCAAACAGGAGAATATTCTGAGAACTGTTTAGGGAAACAAATGTGACTTGTTGCACACTTTTGTTGACAAAATTGAACCGTTTTCATTTTTCAAATTTTTCTCTTTTTTCCCCCGAAACAATAAACATAAAATGTTAAAATATAAAAATATTATTTTTCTAAGCATTTGCTACCGAAAGAAAGCAAAATCAGTCCCTAGCAAAACAGGTCACATAGAAATTGCCCTGGTCACATAGAATTGGCACTAGTCATGAGGGGTTTAAAATATTTGAAAATATGACTTAGATGATCAGAATATCGAAACACCTTCTCTATCATCATAAACATATTGCAGTATTTTAGACTCCAGTTCACACAATTCACAGTATTAAAGGGCTCGTTTACACCAGCAGCATTGGGATGTTTTGGGCACCAACGCAGTCCAAACGAAAGATTAAGGCAAATTGCTTTATGTTCTAACGTTTCAACTCACAGCAACGTGCCACGATGGTATACATTGAAAAAAAAACCAACATATTCCCTTTTGGCACAGTGCGTTCTGATACAATGTTATGCAACACAGCGCAGTTCAATGCATTGTAATATCAAGTAAAATAAAAAGGTTTAAAAAACACACCGCAACAAATGTGCAAAACGCATTGCAATGCAACTTACAAATGCATACCAGCATGCTCTATGGCATGAGAAAGTCCCTACAGTGAGCATATGCTTTGGCCACAAAGAGCAAAGCAACAGGTTTATTTGAAAGTGGGGAAAAATATATATCAAAGCGCTAAAGGTATAACTAATATGAAACTTAGTACGATCAAGTGATATAGTGAAATTAGGGTTTAGGCAGTCTAGCCCTAAACCAAGTGCAATAGTTTGCAGGTTACCTCCGAGGTAACCTGCAAACTATTGTGCAGCTGAGCAAAATAGCAGAAACAAGATTTTCTAACCTGCCAGACTGCTACTGCACTCCATAGGCCTCTGCTATCTGTAAGAACAAGAGGTTCCAGAGTGGTCCTGCCAACGTATTGGAGTCCACACGGACATTCCAAAAGGACCACGGCAAGGAGTTTCGTTGACACTGCGCCTGAGACGATCCAGCTTCACTTCTGGGATACAGCCAGCGCTACAAGGAAGAAAAACCAAACACTCACCTTGCAGGGACTGAGAGTAAAAACAACTGGGTCCAAGTTTGAAAGCACGATTGCAGGCTCAAGTGTCACTAACTAAAAGCCTTCGATCCAACTCCATTTGGTGAGTACCCACCCAAGAGGGGCTGTCGGACCACCGCTACGAAATATATATCACCATCAATATATATCATTAACAACTTCCTTTGTACACGTTTTTTACGTTTATTTTTCGTTGAACATTTTATCCCAATTTTTTTATATATATTTTTTGCACGGATCGTTTATATATTGTTATATATTTGAGGTCTTTACACAGTGGTTGAAATTTTTTATTTGTCCCAATCATTTTTTGTTTTTCCACAGCACAATTGAACTATTAATTTTATTTTTTATTTTATGATCCTATGTAAGACATATCACTTGGTTTAGGGCTAGACCACCTAAACCCTAATTTCACTATATCACTTGATCGTACTAAGTTTCATATTAGTTATACCTTTAGCGCTTTGATATATATTTTTCTCGACTGTTGATAGGATTCTTCTATCCTCTTTTTAGAGCTGCTTTAGGTCTTAATTTATTATACATTTCCAATTTAGTCTCCTTTCCAGAAGCGCGGATTATCTATTTCTCACTTATTTGAAAGTGGAAGTAAAGTGTGAAAATAAACAAATTGCTGGGAGATGGCGATTTTTGGCAGAAGAAAAAAAGATTCTACATTTTCCCCCAGCTATTTTTTTTGGGGGTACATTGTGTGGCACACGCGCAATGCAGTGTGTACACTCAGCTTATTCACGGCATCATAGAGATTGGCCAGGTGCCAGGGTGGATGCAACTCCTGTGCACATGTGCAGGAGTTACCTCAGTGACCACCCAATGACCAAAGAGGAATTGCACAGAACCTGAAAGTGACCATGGCGATGGCAGCAGTGGGGGATGGATCCAATAGGGCTGGAGAAGGACACACTTGTAAGGTAAGTGTGCCAAAATGGGCAGGTATGCTGTGCTGCGCATACTTGCACATTATGGCAAAAATCTCACCCGTCGCAGATCGGTTTACTTCCGCTTTCAAAAAAATATATGTAATTGAAATAAAAAAAAAAAAAAATCTATAGTAACTATACACTGAGTGGCCAGATTATTATGACCACCTGACGTTTGTAGGCAAATTAGCTATAATTTCGCACTGAAGTTGCTAGAGGGCCAGACCATTATAAATAGGGAAGCAGGTTGTTTACCACGACAGTAGAAGTGATTTGTTTCTGAAGATATGGGTAAACAACGCGATTTAACAGCCTTTGAACGTGGGATGATTGTTGGCGCTCGGAGCCATGGAGCGAGTAGCAGCAAAACGGCACAATTCGTTAAATGTTCACAAGCAGCTGTTGTTAAAGTGTTTAAAGACTGGACTGTCAGCCAAAAATCTGGGTCTGAGCGTGTGAATTGTGGCCGTCAGCGACTAGTCAATGTTAGGGCAGAACGGAGACTGGCAAGACTGGTACAAGACAACAGAAGGGCAACAGTGCAGTGTCAGATTCCTCGCATCACCTTTCAACATCTCGTGGAGTCACGAGGCGGCCCAACGAAGTACTGATGGGGTGGTCATAATAATCTGGCCACTCAGTGTAAGTATAAAGTGCACCTGAAAGTCCCCATATATACCCTCCATATATACCCGCCATATATACCCACCAGAGTTGCCCACCCCTGGTCTAGCAAGTGCAATATTGGGAGATTTATTTAAAATCAAAGCACAAATACAGTACATCAGACTTTTTGCAAGTCTGGACAAAGCTCAGGTTGCTGGTGAGCATGTGGAGGGCACCTGGGTTCTTAGCAGTAGCAGTGGCGTTTGCTTGTCTCAAAAATTAATGCTTTGTAGAACACTTTAAGTAAAACAGGATTGCATTACTTAAAAAAATGCAGTTTCCCCTTTACATTGTTAATGTTTTCTCTCTCTGTGCTATACACATCCTGTAGTCTTGTTGTATGCACTTCCTGTGAATGTGCACACACTCCAGCTGCAAACGAACATCACAGTTTTACCATGGTGACTACTGCAGAATGTGCCAGCACACTGTGCTTTGGCATGGTTACTTGTAGTGCCCCTCTGGGTGCATAGGAAAGGGTGGCAACACTGCAGGTGAGCTGTAGTAAGTTTTGCCAACCTAGAAAAGGAATTGCTGTGATAGACTTTACAGGAAAATGTACAATAAAGTTTTCTGGTCAAGTTAAGCTGCCTATACGCTTAAAATGGACCTTTACCCATTTCTTTGAAATAACAACAAACAAACTGTTAGACATGTTTATTAATGACAATCCACCAACACATACTTATAGATAATTGCCGGCTTTGTATTCTTTGCATACCTCATTTCTCTTTTCTTCCCCAGTCTTCTGACAGTAGACATGTTTACTAAGGGCAGATTGCTAGCTCTCCTATTACTTCCTGAAGTTCTGGCACATGTGACTAGACATGTGACTAGAACATGTGACCATGCACATCATCTCACGGGAGGAAAATACCTTTCCCTGAGATCTCTTGAGATTACAGATGAGATATCCCAGCAATGCTCTGCTGATAAGTCAATCCCAGTGTGCATTGCTTTGGCAAACAAGTCATTTTGCCCTTTCAAAGCAGGAAGTGAATGCTCTGCAAGTGTAAATATTTACAAATTACAGCATCTTACACCTGACATGTCTATGTTATTATTAATCATCATACATAGAGGGATGCATTGGTAGAATTTGATTTTTGAGTTTAAAGGTCCGCTTTAATAAGCTGACCAAAATTCGTTCAGTGGGTGGCCCTGTCTGCACCCTTCCGTCCGGCTCTCTTCGATCAGAAAATCGAAGAAGCCAGATGGAAAATATTTGAGTGAACAGTGACATAAGCCTCAGAATACCAGAACAGTGATGGCAGTTGATTTACTGCCATCACTGTTCTGGTATTCTTAGAGTGGCATGCCCACCCCTGTCAGAATAAAAAAGACCACCGCGGGGGATTCATCCATTCATGCTGTGTAGCAAGGATGGAGGAATCTGTTCTATTTTTGTAGTTCAGCCTGCAGGTTGAAAAAAAAATATAACTATGGCCAGCTTTACACTTTAAAGGAAATCTTTAAAGAAAATGTTTTACCCGAGTAGTTATAATTATGTTTTTTGTGAAATTTGCAGCACACAGTTTTGTAACACACGTCTGTCTGAGAAGTTGTTACACAGAACTGCCATGGGATTTGATTAACATACTTGTGGTTTTCTTATTACATTTTTGCACTCATTAAAATGAGATGTGAAAGATATTTCTTTTTGTGACTGAGTGCCTGACAAACACGACCTTTACTAGTATTTTACAGTAACGCTGCTTAGAGTGTGCTTATGAATTTTAACTGGGGTGTTATTTTATATAGCATCATCTGTCATAGCTCTGTGTAAACGGGAATAAATATTACAGAGACCCACAGAAAAAGATATAAAGAATATGCACACAGCTACTTAGCGTGGCATGCAACAGTATGAGATCAAATGGAGAGGACCCTCCCTGTACAACATGATAGAAAACCTGAAATACACTGGCAGCCATTGCTGGTTCTCTGCTCAAATTGTCAGCGGAATGTTTGCCTTTGGCTTAAAGAAGAACTATGGGGTTCAGACTTTTCCCCATAGTTCTCCTTAGGGTAACGGGAGGACACAAACTAGCGTCCTCTCGTCACCCTAAGCTCAGTATACCGCGAGCTACAGCTCGCGTTATACTGAGACGCCACAGTATACCGCGAGCTACAGCTCACGGTATGCTGAGACACCGCAGCTGAAGCGGATCCCGACAATTATGTCTGGATCCGCCCAGCTGCGTGAGTGACAGCTTGCTCTGCCTACCTAGAGGCAGAGCCAGCTGTACCCGCCCCTTCCCCCGTCCGTTCCGCCAGTCAGTGCTGGAGGATCGGAGGGAGGGGGGAATCCAGCCACTCCCCTGTCACAGCAGAGAGCTGTGACAGGATCGAGAAGTGTGCGAGCGCCGGTATGTGTTCGCTCACTTCCCGATCTACTGAGCCGACCTGTGATAGTCTCATTGTCACAGGTCGGCTAGAACTATGAGGTGAGTGAAAAGCACTCACCTCATAGTTCTCCTTTAATTCCTTAGTCACTGACCTAGAACAACCATGCAGCAAGTAAAATCAGAGCAAACTTAGAACTGTTCCTTGGGATACTTGTTTTGGATCAGTGATACAGAAAGCACGGAAGCCAGATCAGCCTTTCAGATATAGAGACCAACAAAGAGCCTCCATATTTCTCTTGGCACAATCGTTCTTTATATATGAGGCACCAGGTGAGCTATTTAGTAGGTGAAAGTGTGAACCTTTTCATAACGTGGACAAGGAAGCGGTGATAGGTCATGGACTGAAAAGTATATTTGAGGCGTGTCTGAAGAGTTTCTGAAGAGTTTGGAGTGCAAATTAGAAAGTGGAAGTTCCAGAGAAGTGCATAAGGACGTGGGAAGTCTCAAGCTGGCCATAACCTTGTAGTAAACGCTCAATTTCCCCATGCACACCACAAAGAATGGAAAGGGGAAAATGTCTATAAAATGTGAAATGACATGGATTATAAAACAATGTGGACTACATAGTTTGTGGTGTACAGTCACTGCACAACAAACACTTGTCCCTTCAGACACAACAGTTCTGCTTATCTTCCAACTGATGGCTATGAGATCAAAGCTCAGAAGTCATCCTACTTATATCTGTTTGCTCTGCATTGAACAAACAAGATATGTGGTTGCACATGAGAAGTTAATCCTCAGTGCCAGTTTGTATGTTTCACATTTATTTAAAGGTTAAAGTGAATCTGTGATTTGTCCTTGTATTGCAACAGAACAGGTTTACTTTAAAGTATTGTCACTTTTCCTTCTCTTCCTGCACTTTGTTAAGCCAACAGTTGGGAAGAAAATACATGTTTTAACCCAGGCATGGAGACAGCCCTGGTGCCTCGCGATTGACCTAGTGCAGAGGTGGACAAAAGGCTATAGAATTTAGGAGCCAGTCTGACCAGTCCAGTAGCCAGAAAGATTTGTTTTATAGGAGCCAGCTTCATTGACAACAACTAGAGAAAACCTCAAACGTTGGGGGCCAGGTATGATTCTAAAAATCATTGGCTACCTGGCTCCTGGGATTTGTCCAGCCCTGACCTAGGTCTGTGACATGGGAGTAGGCTATAATCTGAGAGGAGAGAGGCATTAAAGTGAACGTGTTGCTTTGCCCTTGCAGGAACACTTTATTCTTTTTAAGCGTCACAACCTGATTGTATAATCTTTGTACAGTTTACTTTTAGATTGACCAAAACTGTGTAAGGTGAGGACCGACCTAAACAATCTGTTACAGCTTTTCACAACTTTTTTTTACCCTGTAGAAGCCTTTGAAATAAGGTTCAGGTTTTCGAAGAACCCCTGCTAAAAGGGGTAATACCTACAGCTCATGGTACTTTGGAATAATCAATAAGCTGAAGGAATTTTTTAATTAAAAATTGGGGTGTCCTCTAACATTAGTGGTCCGTGTTAAAAGTGGCCTATTACATTAGTGGTACCGTATATTGCCTCCTTGCATTGATGGTCCGTGTAGGGAGGAGATCAATCCACTGTTGCCCCTACCAGCCTCACGAGGAACTGGTGGAGAAACAATTATCTATTCCAGGGCTGGATAAATCCCAGGAGCCAGATCGTGATGCTCCTTAAAAATTACAGCTGTGCCTAACTTTTCAGGTTTTCTGTATTTGTTGTCCAAAAGAGCTGGCCCTTAAAAAAAAATCCGGCTGGCTCCTGGATTGATATACTGGTTTCTGAATTCTGTATGAATTTGTCCACCCCAATCTACTGTATTCTATTTGCATCCAGTCATATAGGTCTCATGTCCTAAATAGTTATTGGTAGATCTAAAGGAGATTTTACAATCAGATTGTAGTATGTATGTATGTATGGTCATCTCTACAATTTAGCAAGATGACAGGGCTAATCCAGCTTTTCTGTGATACCTTTCTTTATCCTTCATGGCTCTTGCAAGCAAATGGACCTATATAAAAAAGCTGCTCAGACAGTAATACAGATTTGTAAAGTGCAGGAATTGCACTTCGCTTATTATCGAGTTCTCTTTTAATGAACACTTAAGGAGTTCAGTAACCCCCTCATTGGTTCTGGTGGGTATCTTGTAGACTGAATTTGTCCCTTTTTTAAAGGTAAATCATGTACTTTTTTCTGATCTCTCTGTAGGTGAGCAGAATACTGTACAGCTTTTTTACAGCTTTCAAGCGGTCATGTAAGCAGACGTCCGACGTGAAGGATTCCACCCTCCCCACCCCAGACAGCGATGTGTTCACCTTCATGGTCTCTCTAGAGGTGAAGGAAGATGATGGCAAAGGCAATTTCAGGTAACGTCACGCTTAAAGAAAAACTCCTCCAGGCTATCTGAAAAGCTGGATATTGTTTTAAAGGGAAACACCAGGCAAACAGCTAAATATGGTGTGTGTGTGTGTGTCAGTGTCATAGACATACACACTGTAGTATGTATATGAACGTAGGTTGGATGAACACAGTAAAGTTGAACAGTGCATCAAGTTCATGTCCCAAGTCATATAGTGTTGATCCAGAAGAAAGAAAAGCAAAAGTGTAAGTGAGGCAGCTTGTAAATTTATCGCCACACTGGGAGGCGGAAAATTATTTCTACCTCTATGGCAGTCACATTAATTTTGTAGATCAATCACTGCACTGATTCCTTCTAATTATAGCTGGAGATGCCTGTTATAGCAGTTGGGCATCTGGCATCCTATGTACCCTTACACTCGCGTATTTTCATCATCACTTGGCAGAGGTTTTCAAGGTCTTCTAACAGTAAAAATTGTTTCAAGGTGTGCCACGGACACTTGCTGCTATTTAAAAAAATTAAACTCTAAATTGACAATGTTACCTATTTTCTAGAGAGGTCTTCCTTTTCCATAGGCGTATGCATAGGGTGTGCCTGGGCACAGACCCTCATCACCCTGAGCGCAACACAGAAACTGCAGCAGCGGGCATCGTGTTTTTTAGTCACTGAGCCGGTGGAGAGATCATAAAGATCTCTGTGATCGGCTCAGTGATACAGAGCACAGCAGCACTTGCCACCTACATTTCTCACATAACAGCCGCAGTCCTCCGGGCCTGGGAAGCTGTGAGGGATTGTGGCTGCAGCTTCCCATCCAATCATGAAGGCAGGCGGGTGGTCACATGCCAGGCTCCCTGCTTTGTTACTGCACCTCTTTCTAGAAGAGGTAAAGGACAGTTGAAGAGATGGGAATCTGTGATTCCCTAAGGCAGTGGTTCTCAACCTTTCTAGGGCCGGGACCCCTTGGTAACCATTTGCCAAGTTGTGGTGACCCCCAAAGGTAAAATTTAGGGATGACGCGGCTGCTGCAGCGACATCTGGAGGCGTGGCAGGAGAACTGACACTGCTGCGCTAGGAGAGGGCTGAGGAGGACTCTCACCTTGCACAGTGACCCACAAGTTGAGAACCACTGCTATAGGCAAAGACAGGACCGGGCTCTGCAGCTGGAACTAGAAGAATTGGATTTAAAGTGTGTGGCTATATAACGTATGAGGTACATACTCCGCAGTACTGTCACTGATAGGGATGGGCTCGGGCGTGTTTGCAGCTCCACGTGCCGAACTTCAGGTCCCCCTCTGCTGATTGGCAGCATCAGAGGGCGGTTGCAATAGCTAGTTTGCTATTGGCTTTTGCAAAGCGAAATAGCCAATAGGAATCTAGCTATGCATTCCTATGGTGTTTTTTTTTTTTTTCTGACTAGGCGACCCCTGGCAAATCGTCATTCGACCCCCGAGGGGGTCCTGACCCACAGGTTGAGAACCACTGCCCTAAGGTCTGTGTATGTATGTAATATATACTGCGCATGTGTTTGTACTTTTGTGTGCACACCCTAATGCAATAGGCTACGCACGCCTATGTCCTCTTTCCTTCACCTTTTGGGTGTAGGGGTGGGCTTGATATTTGTGAGGCAGTGATTGGGTGCTCAGGCAGAGACAGCCAGTCAGTAACTCTGTTTTACACAGAACTTGCCTCCAGCAATGGTAGACGTATAAAAATGTCAGACGTAAGCCCACTCAAGAAAAACAGCTTCTAGAAAACTCTATAGCTGAGCAAATGCCGTTCACATGACACTATTACACCTACATGGCTCTGAGGAGCATATTAAAGTGCTTTTCACTCACCTCATAGTTCTAGCCGACCTGTGACAATGAGACTGTCACAGGTCGGCTCAGTAGACCGGGAAGTGAGCGAACACATACCGGGTTCCCTGACCCCATAGTTCTCCTTCTAAATTCCTATACTCTTCAACGCTAGGGGTGCTAGTGCCATGCGAGCGGCTTCTGCACAACTGTACGCTTGGTGGAAGTTTTATAAATAAACCTGAAAGTATTTTGGAGTTCTAACATTTTTGACTGATTCTTCTTTAAAGTGCACCTATCAGATTCATCAACACGTCCCAGCGTTTAATGCTGCCAAGCTTGGATACCTTGTGGTACCAGCAAGTGCCTCTTTGTAATCCTCTGGAGCTACCCTGTCCTTGATGTTTACCCAGTGTAAGAGATTCTGCTAAAAGTGGAGCTCAAAAAGTATTTGCTGTTATAGGGAACATCTAGAAGTACTAAAGTTTCCAAAGCTGCTTCCACACTTTGAAAATCTGCAGCTTTTTTTTTTTTAGAAAATGAATTGTTGATCTTGCAGTGAGGGTCCTTGTTTAGGCACTTCCTGTTGTAGGGTGACAACCGCCTCCCAGTTGTGTTTCTGTGTAGTTAACCTGTCATATATGCCCTCTGGTATAGACTACAAGCTGCCATTGTGCAGACATGGACCACCATTGTCTCCATCAGAACGTCTGCTCTGAAATATGAGGTGAAGGTGATTCTGGAAAAAGAGTACATGTAGACAGGATGTGGCTGAAAAATGCTGGAGTAGATCAGGAGAACTGAAATGCAAACTGCTCTCCTTACTGGAGGCCTTGACTAAGATGGCCACTGTCATGCAGAACACATGGCTGCCAAACCAGCTGCTGAGAAGCCTGAAGTTCTCCCATCACAATTCAATTCAGCTTTCAAGCTGCAGAGATTGTAGTCCACATACATGATTTTTTCTCCTTAAGCCCTGATGAAGGGGGTATGTTTTGGACTCCCAAAATGCAGTGGCTACTCTACTTGAAGGTCCCCTGACCCTTATGAAATAAAGTTGTATCTGGACCTTTTTTTTTTAAACATTTTATTGAGAAACAAAAAAGACAATGACAAACATTCTTTAGTGTACATTTCAAAAATATTGTAAAGAAAAAATAACATAAATCAACGGCAAAAAAGGGGCACACCCAAACAACTAAACAAACCGATATAAAGTAGTACAGCAGCGTCGTTCGTCCAGCTCCTCGGGACCCAAGACTAACGTGAAGAGAGAAATAGAAACTGCTATTAAATCAGTTATAATTGAATCAGAGGATCATTAGATAACATGCTGGTGGTGCAACATGAGGTCAGTGTGAAACATTGAACAAGCTTTTCTTTCATGGAAACTGATAAAATTCAATAAAAGACTCCTAGACATCAAAAAAATGTATCTGTGCCTATCTCCTTCTGAAATGTAGTTTTAACCCAATGCATTTGGAAGACAAACAACAGTTTAATCAACAAAAGAGATACGGATGGTGGCAAATGATGATTTGATCCCCTGCAGATTTTGTAAGTTTGCCCACTTAGAAAAATTATAGACCTTTCATTTCTTTCTAATAGGTGTATTTTAAATGATAGCGACTGAATATCAACCAAAAATCCAGAAAAAAAACCATGATACAAATGTTATAACTTGAGTTACCAATGGTTTGTTAGATGACTGTGGTCCCATCTTCCTTGAGATAATTCACAAGCTCCTCCCGTGTAGTTCTGAGCTGATCCCTCACTTTTCTCATAATGATCATCCTTACCCCATGAGGTGAAATCTTGCATGAAGCTCCAGACCGAGGGCGATTTTGGTTATTTTGTATTCCTTCCATTTGCGAATAAGCGCTCCAACAGTTGTTTCCTTCTCACCAAGCTTCTTGCTGATAGTCTTGTAGCCCATTCCAGCCTTGTGCAAGTCTACAATCTTGTCCCTAACGTCCTTTGACGGCTTTTTGGTCTTGCCCATGGTGGTGAGGTTTTGAATGGAAGAAAGAGATTCCGTCTTTTATATACATAACGAGTTGTCGTTAGGAGCACCTTCTTAAATTTGAAAGGACTAATCTGTGTACCACATAGCCAGTGTGTGGGAGCCAGAATTATTGTTGGTTGGTAGGGGATCAAATACTTATCTTACTCACTGAACTGCAACTCAATTTATAACTTTTGTGTTATGTGTTTTTTCTGGACTTTTGCTTGATTTTCTGTCTCTATCATTTAAAATACACCTATGAAAAAAAGTATAGGCCCTTCATTTCTTTGTAAGTGGGCAAACATACAAAATCTTCAGGGGATCAAATAATTATTTTCCCCACTGTACGTCTACTGGTGGTGTAAGATGGTGTTTTTTTTTGTTTTTTTTTGGGGGGGGGGGGGTTTTTTTTCCCCCACTAATTAACCAATAGTCAGCAATTCCCTGCAGTTCGAGGGGATTCTGGAATCATGCAAAGTTAGTGTACCAAATAGCACCCAGGACAGAGCTAGGGGCATATAACTGACCAGATAGCACTGCACATAACCCACTACCTGTTTCCAAAAAGATTTACTTGTATCCCAAAGAGCATGATATAGATCCGATGGGCCATGACCACACTTGGTATACTGATGATGAACTGAGATAAGATCTATGCTGGAGATGTGTGCCCCATGATATACCCAAAGCACCATTTCCCTGTAAGTAGAGGCAGTAATTATACTCTTTGCAGGCTCTTTGCAAGGATTGGAGAATGTCCAGAACAGACACATCCAGAAAGCTCTGTAGCCATTCCGAAAGGCTTATACAGCAATTTGTGTAATCCACTGGTGACCAATAACAGGGGTGGGCCTGGAAGGTGGCTCCTATATCTGGACTATTTTAAACGATGTGGTGCTTCAGTTGCTACAGCTGCAGTACGGGCAAGTAAGTCAGTAATGGAGAAAGCTGAGCTTAGAGCCTACAAGCAATATTGGTGTCTAGTCCTTTGCCCTTAGCTTGCCTTTTTCATCACGTCTATACGCAGTGTATAGATGTAAGGACGCTGGGGAAGAGTCCAATGTGCTGTGGAGGAGGGTACAGGCTGGAATGAGCGCTGTGATAGCTTGCCAGCTTGGAGCTTTGGTTGAGTACCGGTAGTCCTCAATTTACGTCAGGTTTAGATTCTTGAAGGAATGGTTGCAAATAGAAACCGATGGAAATTGAAACCCAGTATATAATGTAAGTCAATAGGAGTTAGATTCCAGGCCACTCTAAAAAAATTCCATAAGTGACATTATATTTAAATAGATGAATGAATGTTATGAATGCTAAACAGTATTATACACAGTATAAAATAACTACACAACACAGTATGTATCATCAAACTAAGTTTAGAGATCAAAAAAAGGAGAGAGAGCGAGGAGAGACAGCCACTGAAGAACCTCCATATGTCTCAAGCATATCCCCGTGCCACCAGCATGCACCTATGTGCCTGTGTATCTCCAAGTGTACCCCTGTGTCACCAGCATGTCTCTATGTGCCTGTGCACAGTATCTCCATGTGTACCCCTGTGTCACCAGCATGCACCTATGTGCCTGTGTATCTCCAAGTGTACCCCTGTGTCACCAGCATGTCTCTATGTGCCTGTGCACAGTATCTCCATGTGTACCCCTGTGTCACCAGCATGCACCTATGTGCCTGTGTATCTCCATGTGTACCCCTGTGCCCCCTGCATGTCTCTCTGTGCCTGTGTATCTGCATGTGTACCCATGTGCCACCAGCATGTACCTATGTGCCTGTGTATCTCTATGTGTACCCCTGTGTCACCAGCATGCACCTATGTGCCTGTGTATCTCCAAGTGTACCCCTGTGTCACCAGCATGTCTCTATGTGCCTGTGCACAGTATCTCCATGTGTACCCCTGTGTCACCAGCATGCACCTATGTGCCTGTGCACAGTATCTCCATGTGTACCCCTGTGTCACCAGCATGTCTCTATGTGCCTGTGTATCTCCATGTGTACCCATGTGCCACCCGCATGTCTCTATGTGCCTGTGTATCTCTAAGTGTACCCAGCATGTCTCTACGTGCCTGTGTACGGAAATCTCCATGTGTATCCCTGTGCCACCAGTGTATCTCCAAGTGGGCCCCTGTGCCCCCAGCACTGCTCTAACAACCTCCATATCTCCAAGTGTACCTCTGTGTGCCTCTAGGTCTGTAAGTGTCGACAGTTATCTTACTGAGGAGAGCCCCTAAGCCGTCAGAGACTCTGTACTGTAGCCACGTGGAGTTGTAGAGAGGTCCCCTGCGTATCCTTCCGCGGCTGAGGTTTTCAGAGGAAGGATACGCTAGACACCGCTGACTCTGCAGTGATGGTCACATGACCACTCAAAGGGGCACTATTTTCAAACGGTGCAAACAGAACTGGCGCAAACCAAGGGCTACCTGTATTTCTTTATTATTTTTCTCCCTAGACACTGCAGGGGTTAATAAGTAAACATTTCTTTTAGTTCTTTTTTAAGTCTGCATAATAGAAGGAGCTGTGAGCTGAGATGGTTTTGATTTCCAGCTTGCTGTATAGAGTAATTCAATGTACGAATGCCTCTGAGTTTATTCTCTGTGTTTCCTGATGGGTGCTGTGTAATGACTATAATGTCTGACTTTGTTGTTATACTTTGTCATTACTGGTTCCTTTTCTGCTCCTGAAACCGAGCTGGAAAAGCCATTCTGTCAGCGAGACAGTGCAATCTTTTTATATCTGTGGCTTGCCGAAGCTGTGCCTTAATCGACATGCTAATGTCACAATGGCAGATTACAATGGCTGTCATCTCGGCATTCACAGGCCTGGGTGGAAAATTGCTGTTTCTGCTCTCACATAAAAATGTTGTGAAAGGCTTTAAAAATAGATTATTCAGAAAGGATCTTTTATTTGCCGCTTATTTGTCTATTAAGGATAAGCAGCTGTATTCACATTGCAACATGTTTCCTTGTTTCAGCACTCTGCTGTCAAATTGCACTTCAATGTGGGAATCTCAGAATGAGCTCTTTACAAAGAGGATTATAAGAGCACATTGTTCCTCTTTCTGAAATTAATAGTGAACTGCGTGCCAGCTAGAACCCAGACATCTGCCCGGGCCCACTTCTAGCTCAAAAGCCTCTTCTTAAAGGCACTGGGACTCAACAAATGAGACGGTTTTGTCCTGCATCTTATTCTTAGTCCGTACATTTAAAGTGTGCCACCTGAAATATCAAGGTAGAAAGGCACACAGTGTGGCAAAATCTTACAGCTGTAGTTTAATCTGCTTTTATTTTCCTCTCCCCGATTCCTCCCTAACTCAATTTTTTAAAGAAAACCTTTCCGTTTTCATTCCATGCCTTCTCTGAGACTCGGTGATGTCATCGCTGGGTCTCTGTGGTTCTCTAAGCAGTGCATGGCTGGTGGAAGGGGTTGCAAGGTGCTGTACATAGCTTCCTGAAAACAATACAGCACCCTGCCTCATTACTTCTCCCTCAGCTTTAATGCAAGCAGTGTGCTGTTATGTTGGATATCAAAATGCCTTGATGGGTGGATAGCAGACTGGTTCACTGGGTCAGTGGGTGTTTCTAGGCAGGCTGTATTTCCATGTTGACCTCCCTAGGAAACGCCCACGTGTAATGCTGAACTTCCACGATTGAAAGGACTGAAATCCCGTTAGTTAAGGGGATGGCAAAATAGGGTAAGGCTGGAGAGGAAACAACTCAATTATGCTGGATGTACTTCAGATAGGAAATATGGCAGGCTCTATCTGACGTTCTGCAACTTATAATGCATGCGCTGAGAAGCTCTCAGTGTGTGGTGCAATCAGAGTAAGTATTTTCAGTACAGGAGAGGAGCCGGTACAACTGTGCAAGACTGAAGGTATTTCTGGAGTTCAGCTTTAAATTATTTAGTATGTCCAGCCAAAACTTTTCTGTCTTTCTCATTCATTGAGGGACACAGTATTCAGAGACAATTGGGTTATACTGCCGACCTACAGAAGGATTTTGACACTGGCAAAAAAAGACCGTTACTAACCTGTGTAACATGGTGCCAGTAAAACCTGCCAGGTTGGCAGGAAAAGTGATAGATGGTAGATACATTTCTCCACGGATCCTTAGATTCATCATCTAAGGTAATGCCAGCATAGAATTGGAGGTAAAGAAAAATAGCTCTTTACCTTGTATTGGTAAAACAAATCCTGGGGCTGGTGTTACTAGGAGTCTGATAGAGCTCTGGGTGGGACAGACTCCTAGTTCCATGGACCGTAGTTTAGTGAAGACTGCACAGAACTTCATTAGTGTGCAGCTGCACCTAGCTTGGGGGGGGAGTGTGTGTCTCAGTGCAAGGAGAGACAGTGTGCTGAATGCAGCAAGTTATGTTTTTGGAGCCAAGCCTGTCAGCAGGACAGGGTTCTGTCGAAGGACTGTAAATGTTCCCATAAAGGAAACGGGCCCAGCTCAGCGGACTATCGCTAATACCCAGCAAGGCTCAGTGGAGCAGACTTTTATTTGTTTATGACAATTTACATTTTTTGGCTGGATGCCTGTAACCTTTTTTTTTTTGTCAATTGTTTGCTGTCTGGAATTAAAGCTGGCATTTTTGTTGAAGAGACTGCGAGTTTGCCTCTACATTGAGACTGGTTCCCTACACCTGGTATAACCCTTCCCAATCCCAACATGTTTATTGCTAGTGTCCTAAGAGGACGGACATCTCTTCTGTGCTGCAAATAGTTTAATCGTTTTTTTCTAGCCATTTTTTTTCATTCTCTTAAGATTATTTTTGTTCCAATCAAGACCTTGCTACTTGAACAAGTTTCCTTTTGCAACTATTTGGATTGGTGTATCCTCAGTCATAGTTTAGGAGGCCATATCTGATTTTGCGGTTTACAACCACTCCTTGCTTCATGACTTCCAGTCTTCCTGTGTCACTGATTAGATTAGTAGACCTCCATGTAGCCCTTGTGGGTCTTCTGGAGCAAGGGGTTATTGTCCCACTTCCTGTATCGGAAACATATTAGGGATTCTATTCCAACCTTTTTACAGCTCCAAAGCCAAAAAATTGGGCATACGCTCCTCTATGGTTCTCAAAGCCCTGAATGTCTTCATTCGGTCCTAAAACATTCCATATGGAATCCACCAAGTCTGTCATAGCCTCCCTTCATGAAGGAAACTTCTTGGCTTCTGTAGACATCAAGGATGCATACTTGCATATCCCTGATTTTCTAGCACCTCAGCAATTCCTTAGCTTTGCTGTGGGTGCTCGGCACTTCTTTTTTGTGGCACTGCCATTTAGTCTCTCTTCACCAAAGTTCTAGCCTATGAGCTAGCCCTCCTATGTTCTAGGGCATCCCAATTGTTGAGTATCTGGACAACCTCCTGTTGAGAGAACAGCCGATACAGGGTCCTGACCAACAATGTGGTGCGCATAGTGCGTACCTTGAAAAGGTCCTATTTTCTAGTTTTAGATGGTGGGGAAGAGTGGGGACGGAGTAGAATTCCTGACCGAAATTATTGCTATCTTTCTATTTATTGCAGCAGGGAGCGTGAGCTTTGGCAGTGAATTTACTTTTTTTTTTTTTTCTTTGAAAGTTTTATTAAGTTTTAAGATATTCAATAGAACATGCAAATAACACAGAAGTCGCATAATTGGCAACATACAATATATAAAGAATTTATAACGTGAGCTACTGGAGTTATTGGACGGTGTGTTCTAACTCAGCACAGCGTGGGTCAGAGAAGGTAGAAAAGTAAAAAGGGTTGAAGAGTAAAGTAGGGAGAGAATAAATTGGCATCAGAATAATTGTCTGGGTGAGCATGTGTTATCCAAGGGTCCCAAACCTTTGTCAATTTCTTCTGGGTGTCCAAAAAAACACTGGACAGTTTTTCATTGATGAAAAATGAGTTGTGAACTGACAATTTTAAATGGTTGCAGAAAGGAGTGGGAATGAGGAGCGGTTAGAAGACTCGGCTGATTTTTATTGCTGTTCTTGGTCCTGGTATTGGCAATTAGTTGGTCTAATCATTTTTCTTTCTTTCTTTCTGCAGTCCTGTACCCAAAGATCGAGATAAGCTGTTCTTCAAACTGAGACAGGGAACTGAGAAGAAAGTGGTCATCACTATCCAACAGGTGTCAAACAAGGAGCTGGTGGTGGAGAGGTGAGGGCAATGTGTGTGATTTTGTGTTTATAGTTTTCACTTTGTGTGTTTTATTCCGAGAAAATGAATTGAAAATGACTCCATAGCAGTAGTACTTCTAGCATGAGCCTCTCCCACCCATGTGCCATCATTTTTTATAACCAGTTGCTCCTGCCTGTAGATCTGTTGATTTTTCACTTGCTGTTATAGGTTGACAACATTCTGCAGTGATGGGCATAGTCTAAAATTAATATGTAGTTTTAGATGTAGTTTAGGTTAGGGGCAAATAAAGCCTAAAGCTGCCCATAGACAAATTAGATTTATTTTGTTCAGCCTGGGGGCTAAGTGAATGAAATTAAATGGATTCCTCAATCCACACTAAACAGCATGGATGAGCCGATCGCTCCTGCTGGCTATTGTATTCTGACACCATTGTGACATCCATGTCTGTCAAGTTTTTTTCCTCCTCATGATGGAAGACAAAAACTGAACTTACTGGACCAATGTTGGGTCTATGGGGAGTCCGATGTAAGCAGACACATGTCCATTCACATCAGATTACTCCTGATCCATCACGATCAGGTCCGCCAAAATAGAACTCCTGTTCTGTTTTGCTTTCCAGACTTAGACGGAGTACGGGTAATCAGAACACCTCCCCCTCTCATCTTCTCCATAACATGAGGAGGGGTTCTGTAATCCCAAGAGATAGCTTACGAACAATGCAATAACTGATAACTGTGCAGGACAGGCAGAGGACACAGAACGTTTGGTGTTCACTGGATTTATGGCAGGATCAGCAGTTGTTTTTTTTTTCAGATTTAACAGATAAACAAAACACTTTCAGTAATTAACAGACCAAAAGGGACCGAAAAAGAGAAGTTATTTGTTGGGTTACATAGACATGTAGTATGTGTCACCAAACCTGATTTTGTGTCATTTCCTGCTCACTCGACTCTGTTTTTCGTCCCCGACAACCCTGCAGTCAGTGTTGGATGACTGGAAGGTCCTCTAGAAAAAAGATGGCCTGCAGTGATTGCAGTGTAGTAGATTTTGGTCTCTGTCATTTTTCCGAGTCGGTCATAAGGCAGATTCTTCATCCCATCTATATAATAATTATAATTATGGTGCTTGTGATAAAGCTCTTTGTTTATAGCTTCACTGTCACCATCCATTAATACCTGCTCTCGTTGCCGATGATCCTTTCATGTGACACCATGCAATTATTTTAATATTGATAATTAAATGTTAACTTTTGAAGTTTTGCTTCATTGCAGCTTTTGTTAGTCTTGTCTGACAGGGCATAGAGCAGATATTTTTGGATATTGGATATGACAAAATAATTGGGTGCTTTGGACATCTTTGAAAAAATGGATTTTAGAAATTGCATGACGGACAGAAAAGACTCCTAAGGGAGGAACGGGGTGAATGCAGCCTGGGTAGGATAGTAGGACCATTTTCTTGCCTTCAGGGAAGAGTTACTGAGGAAGCAGGCCAGAGTCCACACCACTCTCCCACAGGTGAACCAAGTGGCGGGGTTACACAAGGAACAAGTGTATGGGCAGTGGCGGAATATTTAAAGAATTCTTTCAGGGTAAAGTGAAAAACTCTTTAAATCCCATCCCTGATCTGCTTATAGTCGCCTTTCCCCTCTCCCCATCACTCCATCAGTTGGGACTGGTGATTGGCTGCTAGCCCTGAGCACTGCATCATAGGAGATGGTTGCATGCTCCCCCATACCTGGATGTATCTGATATTTTGCAGCAACTGCAACAGGACTGCAGGGGAGTGTAGGGAAAGTAAATTGAAGTGGTTTAAGGAGTGGACTTTCAAAGGAATCTTCCACCATGTCACACAGAGTGTTTGTTTGTTTTTAAAGAGGACCTAACTGTAAAAACTCTGCCAAAAAAAGGCTAGTATAGGGCAGTCACCAGTATTGCCTTTTAGGCTCTATTGCAACTAAACTTTTCCCAATTTCTGCCTTACCATGCCTTGTTCCATCCCGTTTTTTAGTGTGGAGACAGGTATCTTGGTAGAGATAGAGACAAGGCTTTGCTTCCTCATGTCAGAGTTTACACCCTGATTCCTGGTGATCTGATGACTGGTGGAAGAAAATTCAATAATTATTCAATAAGCAGGGAGATCCTTATACTGTATCCTGAAGTACAGATTCCACTCCAGCAATCAGCACCGTATTGCCTAGGGATACACAGATACCGATACTAGTATCAGTGCCGATCCCGAGTATTTGGGCGAGTACCCGTACTCGCCCAAATGCTCCGATACCTTTCCCGATACTGAAACTTCCGGTCAGAGGGAGATTTCCTCTGACTGGCACTGCCGCGAAGGAACATGAAGCTGGCTCCATGCTGTTTTGCTGGGAAGCTGGCTTCCCGGCCAATCAGCATTGAGCCAGCCAAACAGAATGGAGTCGGCTTCCTGAGCAATCAAGAAGCCGTGCGGTGGGTAATCCTTGTTCCATCCCGTTTTTTAGTGTGGAGACAGGTATCTTGGTAGAGATAGAGACAAGGCTTTGCTTCCTCATGTCAGAGTTTACACCCTGATTCCTGGTGATCTGATGACTGGTGGAAGAAAATTCAATAATTATTCAATAAGCAGGGAGATCCTTATACTGTATCCTGAAGTACAGATTCCACCCCAGCAATCAGCCCCGTATTGCCTAGGGATACACAGATACCGATACTAGTATCAGTGCCGATCCCGAGTATTTGGGCGAGTACCCGTACTCGCCCAAATGCTCCGATACCTTTCCCGATACTGAAACTTCCGGTCAGAGGGAGATTTCCTCTGACTGGCACTGCCGCGAAGGAACATGAAGCTGGCTCCATGCTGTTTTGCTGGGAAGCTGGCTTCCCAGCCAATCGGCATCGAGCCGGGCAAACAAATCTGATAATATGGTGACACGACCCCCACCTTGCAGACAAATCATTCCCCTCGCATAGATCCTCAGCAGCAGTCATTATGGTACCGGCTGGGCAGACACCGCACTCGAAGCTGTCCCGGATTTGCCCCCGTCTGCTGTGTGCACAGCGCCAGCACCGCCTGCTTGATGCTGTCAGAGTATGTGTGAATGAGAGCACTGGGCAGTCTGCGCATGCACAGTAGCAGGCTGATGGCCGATTACCTGGGCGCTGTACACGCAGGAGACGTGGGCATATCAAGGAGAGCTTGGAAAACGGTGTCTGCCCAGCTGGCCGAGGGACATCTGTGGTACGGTAACGAATGCTGCTGAGGATCGATGTGAGGGGAATGAGGTGTCTGCAGGGTGGAGGTTGTGTTACCATATTGTCAGATCTGTTTGGCTAGCCTCGATGCCGATTGGCTGGGAAGCTGGCTTCCCGGCCAATCAGCATTGAGCCAGCCAAACAGAATGGAGTCGGCTTCCTGAGCAATCAAGAAGCCGTGCGGTGGGTAATGACACGCCGCCTGGCTCCCTGATTGCCTTGGAAGATGGCTCTATAGTACCGGAAGTACAGGTATCGGTACTCTGTATCGGTGAGTACTGAAATATAAATATCGTTACTCGTACTCCATACCGAAAAACCGGTATCGGTGCAACCCTAATATTGACATCACCAAATCTTATTCCAAATTTCCTGAGACAGCAGTGTTAGTAACTATGACAGCCTGAGCTTACAGTACAGTAGTCTAGAGGACTGCCTACTGCTAGAGGAGTTTAGAGGAAGAGGTTCCCATTGATCACATGACCAACCAAAAGACCTGGAGAAAAGGTATGTATCTATTTATAATTTTTCAAAATACATGCCTGACGGGTGCTCCAGGATAGGAGAGGAAAACTGGGGGCAGTGCGTGGGGGTACCAGAGTTGGGCTTTAAGCTTTAGCCCTTTAAAATAAGAATGCTTTGTTGAATATGGCTGAAAACATTGATGTGCTGTCATAGTTTTTCCAGTCACAGCCACGGTTATGCAGCATGTCAGTTATGCAATACATGTCTAATATTAATGTCAGGTATTGAGTTTATTTGGTTTCAGCAGTCAGAATTTATTTGCTATTGTGAACATTGGCTGGTGAACGCAGCTCATATCACCGCCTTTCCCGCATGCAGAAGCTTCACTCGAGTGACACCGCTGTTTTATTCTCTGTCCCTTGGCCTCTGTTCCCAAACCGTCTGATCCGGCCAAAGGAATGGCGCTTCTATCATTTCATCAGCTCGCTTGTTCTTGATCCTCTCCTCACCCCAATTATGTTCTGTTCATTTCCTGTTCCACGCTGTGCAACACAAAGAATGACACGCTTTCAAACAGTTGTTATCGTTTTTCCATTTATGTGCCTGCAGTCCGCCCGTTCGCCACATTTCCTCATTATTTTGTCAGAACTCTAAGTGCTCACTTGAAAGTGGGAGCGTATCTGCTTGTGGTATTTTAGTTCTGTAGCCCTGAACCTTTCACGCTCGCTGCTTGCTTAATATTAATGCTCCACAGAGGCTCGGACGGTGAAGGATGTTAATACCGCGGTCCGTTCCCCTTTTGCGTAATTACTCTACAAAGTTATGGAAAAGAACTTCAGGAGGCCTTTGAAGTGTCCAAAACTGGGTTTTCAGTTATAGGTAGATGCTGGTCACCCACTATCTTTGTAAATCAACGGAGAGATCCTGTCAATGGAGGTCTTGCCTTTTCCATTCCCGGCCATGTTATTTTGTTGTCCATGACGTCGGACTTGAAGCCGCAGTGGTGTTGGCTTCTCACTTTTTGGAGCTGGCTGGTAGATTTTTCAAGAATTTCCCAGGCCTGACCTATAATAAATTGAAACTGCATCAAAGTGTAAGGTGTCATCATTATCCCCACTGCAGGTTAGCAGACTCTAGTATTCACCTGCAGTTATCCCGCATCGTCTGCCCAAAACTCGTGTCACCTTTAAGAGGAGCCTGTAATTTATGCAGCATATAGCATGGGGGACTGCTGTTGATGACATGTCATTCTGCAAATGCTAGTTGCCTGGCTGTCATGCCTCTTGCTTTAATAGTCTGTCACTGATACAAAACAGGTTTGCATACATGTTTCAGGCTATAAACCCAGAAAGTATGGAGGCCATTAGGTCAGTATGACAGCCAGACAACTAACATTTCCAGAAGGAGGTCTGCAGCGGCAGGTCCCATTTTGTTTGTAAACCTTTAATGTCATTCTATTTCAAGAATCAGTGCTAAATATAGTAACATATGTCTCTGTAAAGCAGAAAGTAAATACTAACCACTGTCACCGACGGTGCCACCAAACACAGCGGTGATGAAGAGAAAGCCTCCACTTAAAGTGCATTTCCACTTCAGCAATCAAATTAAAAAAAAAACTCACTATATATTCGTTATGTGTTCCTATTCACACAGCAAACCTAAAAATAATTCAAACAAAATACTTCTTACTTTTTAGATGCTTCTGTTAATCAGGCCTTTGGACAGACACTGAGCTTCTCTACAGGTTCAAAGTGAAACTCTGGCTGTCCGCATAGAAAGACTGGGGACACGCTTCCTCTAATTAACATACAATGGTTCCAGATCTTTAATCCTTTGTTAGGGCGCAGATTGTTCTTATCTAATTTGCAACTGATAAGGAAATCTGCTAGCACAGTACTGACTTACATTCTATTCTGAAAATTCAGTTTAGAAAAATTATTCGGGTCAATACTTTTTCCCATTTTTTTTTTGTAAAATTAGGTACCTCGGCTTATATTCGGGACGGCTTATACTCGAGTATATACGGTAGTAATATAACAAAGTTTAAGTTATACTATGTGAATGAGGACATGTAACAAATACAAAATTGGCATTATCCAAATTTGACAGCAAACGTGGAAATCCGCTGTAAGTCCAATCAGGAAGTGACACTTCCGGGAGCGCTGTGTTTTTTGCAGTTCTCGATGGTTCCTCCAACTGACGACGTCAAGGCAGGACACAGTGGTGACATAGAGGTGGGTGGGAGGAATCGCAGAACACAGCGATGGACATGAGTGTCACAGTCCCGGAAGTGTTTGTTTCTAAGAAGACTTCAGTTGGTGATTTTTATCAATCACAGCAATGTTCGGTGGCATGGGCAGTGGGAGAGGGACCTGCTTACTTTCTGCTTTGCAGGAACACCTGTTAGTCTGTGTTTGATTTTGCAACAGAATTACTGGAACGTATTTGTAGCACGTAGATAAATAATTACCCTATTTTATATGCCCTTTGTAACAGGTGCTTTGGGATGCTTCTCAGTCCAGGCAAAAATGTTAAGAACAGTGACATGCATCTCCTGGATATGGTAAATATATTGTGTCCTTTACTGTGTTCTATGGCATAAATTGTTTTTGTTTCATTGTAGGGCATGAGGTGTAAAGTGGACCTAGCAATAACTTTACTAGTCTGCACAAGGATCATAGGCAAAAAAAAATATCTACAGTACTTCCTATGCTTCTCAGCTCCATCTAGTGGCTATAATGTATTATTACAACACACTACATTTGAACTGGGGAAAAAAATATATTAAAAAAATAATAATTATTATTAAAATAATAAAAATAAATATATTAAGAGCATTAAGTTTTCCCATTATTTGCCCAAAATGAACGTTCACAGATATTCAAAGGGCCAAGGACAGTGCAGCTGCCTTTTAGGTTGCAGCACTTCTCTGCAGGACCATAGCTTTAAAGTGACATTAAACCCTCAGATGTTTTAACATAAAACAATACTGTAATGTGTGCCTTACTGTAATCCATTGTAGTTTCCCTTCTCTTTGCTGCTCTTCCTTTTACATCATCATGTCTTCTCATGCTGGGGGAGAACTTCCCTTTGCAGCTGAGTGCTTCTTCCTGTAGTGCTGGCTCAGGTTGCAAACGTACACACAGACACCATGTATCCATTCCAGAGACAAGGCAGTCTGCTGCAAAACAGAAGTTCTGCCCAGCATGAGAACAGATACAGATTTAAAAGGAAGAGCAGCAAAGAGAAAGGAAACAAACATGGATTACAGTAAGGCACACATTACAGTATTGTTTTATGTTAGAAAATCTGAGGGTTTAATGTCACTTTAATCCTGTAATTATCAGCTTGCAGTATTAAAAATGAAATAAAATAAAATAAGGTAAAGCATTTATTTAAAAAGAAAAAGTGTAAGCCCATAATTAAAACACAGAACATGTTTTTTTTTAGATTTAATTTTATGTAAAGCCCTTTAAATATACTGTATACATACGCTTCAGCTACATATATATTCCAGGTACAGCAAAGCAAAAGTTGTGCAAAGGCCTAAAGTTTTTTTTTTCTCTAAAGCAGCTCCAGCCTGAGTAGAAAGGCCTGTCCTCTGCCAGCAGATCTATAGTGGAACCCTTGCTTCTGTGGGGAAGTAGTGACCACATTGCAAAGGTGTGACATGCCCTGTACTGAGTCAAACCTATAGCTCTGGCATCGGCAAAGCTCATGCTCCCTGCTGATTGGAGAGCTCTGTCTTTGACTCAGTATGGGGCATACCAGACCTCTGCATTGTGAACACTGCTTCCCCACTGAGAGCAAGGGTCACACACTGCAGCTGCTGGCAGGATACAGGCTTTTCTATTTGGGCTGTGGCTGATTTCTAAAGAAAACAAACTGTATGACTTTGCACACTTTTTGTTTTGATGTGTCAGGAATGTGTTTAGCTGAATTAAACTGAGGTTTCAATTAGACTTTAAACGGTTTACCAAATAAAAAGCCTAATATGCTTTTTTTTTTTTTTAATTTATTTTTTTTTAAACATTTTTCAAACATATAACTCAGGTTACAGAAAGGAGGTTTGTCACAAATAGGATACTTCAGGCATACAATGTGTGTGTGTGGGGGAGAGGGGGGGCAATTCAGAGCTCCACGCAAGGACTGCTGCACAAAAGAGTCAAAAAACAGTATAAAAATAACCAAGAGCATAGTCCAAAAATAACCAGAGGAGCGGAAGCATAAACTAGAGTGACCCCCAGTAAGCCAAGAGGAGAGGAAAAGAGAAGAAAAATTAAGAGGGTTTAGGGAAATGAAGGGGAGTACAAGGAGCAGTAGAAGGGACAAGGAGGGGATGGACACGGCAACACATGGAAGTGAAAATTTATTTAGGTATGCCAATTAATCATAGGGTTGTTGACGAGTTAAACAACACTTGAAGCTGGTGAAAATGGCCCCTGGGCATGAAAGGGCTAAACTACAGTAAAAAGAAAAACATTTTTACATTTTAGAAGCTAAAGTTCCATTAGCACAGAAAGACATTTTCCTGCACACAGTTGGCTTCTTGGCCAGTGCATCTTGTGAACAGTTTTTAAATATTTATACAGTATTTGGTTTATGGCCTCTGCTCCATCCCAGGATACGGACGGTATTATTACAGGTTTATTTTTTTTTAATTCAGTTTGTTTATTGAGAGTTTGAAGGAACTACAGTCACAGGGAGAGTTTAAATAAATAGGTCTATTCACTAAAGGTTAAAGGGTTTGGAGAAGGCAGGAGAAGTGAACAATCTAGGGCAGAAAATTATCTTATTCAGCTCACTTTCCAGTTCGGCTATGTTGTCCTAGATTGTTCTCTTCTCCTGCCTTCTGCAAACTCTTCAGCCTTTAATGAATAGCCCTGAAAGTATTTTTGCAAATTTATAGTCGCACATCTTGGTTGTGCAATGCAACAAGTGACCACGAGAGGGGAGATAGACCACATGCTAATTTTACTTTGGTGACTGATTTGCATTGCAGATATTTTGTGTGATCTTGTTAATTTCCATTGCATAAATGGAAGCTAAGCACGCATAATTCGGATTTTGTGTCAGAAAGGGATCCTTACCATATGAACTTGTAATTACATATTCTTTTTATCCAAAACCTTTCATGTAACATACTATATTTTATATCTATTTGCTATGGGCAACACTTCCACACTATATTAAAGGGAATGTAAAGGTTTTAAAAAAAATATGTTTTCTATGTATGTACTTTATTCAGGACTAAAAAAAATGAACATGCTTAAAAATATGTTTCATTTTTGAGGTCTGATAAATGTAAAATATTACTTGTGAATATTTCATGTTTACCTATTTCCAGCCAGTAGGTAGAGCTGTAGGCTCATTCACCTGCTTATTACTCTAATCTTAACTGCTTTTCTGTAAGAAGAAGCCGGTTTGCAGAGCTCTATAGAATAAAAAAGAACTCCAGGCAGAAGAAAACGTAACCCTTGCAGTTGGGCTACCCCCACACTGCAAAGGTTAAGCGCTCATAAAATAACAAAGATATACTCACAGGAACCTCAGTCCCACCTGGCTGCTAGGCCGGTCCCCGCATCCTCTCTCCCTCTCTGCTCCGGAGGTGAAATGTCCGTCAATGTCCTCACATCTAATACAGGTCTAACATTTGTAGACCACAAAGGAGCGAGAGAGGGTAACCCCACTGCAAGGGTTATGTTTTTTTCTGCCTGCAGTTCTTCTTTAAGCTTACATTACTCACACAGCATGTGCAATGTTTTCACAGATTGGTATTTAAAGTGCTAGTTTTAATAAATCAAGGATACCTGATTCCCTTATTATACTTAATTAAATAAAGGCTAAGTTTACTTTTCTCCCCCTGTTTCATGTTACACTCATATTTGACAGCAGAGAGACTTTTAGTTCTCAATGGAATACAAGTGCAGTGTCATCACCACACTTGTAGTCCATTCATTCCTACACCCATCCATGTTGTCTGTACCTCAGTACAAGAGACTGCAGGAGCCATAGCATTGCACCCATGATCCTCGAATCGCAGCTGTAATGCCTTACTGGCTCCAGTGCAAACAAATAATAAATGCACATTTTTTTCTTTTAGAAGAAGTGTGC
>NW_017306469.1:424453-478888 GCF_000935625.1 Nanorana parkeri | reverse complement strand
AATAAGAAAAGAAAAAACAAAGACCTCAGTGTGACACCTAAGAAAGGGGGAGCAATCCCCTGATTAAAGTTGTAACAGCAATCAGGTCAAACACAAAAATACAAGTGGGCCAACGACCTACACATAACCAGCAGGCTCAAGCCAATATACATAAATAATGCACAAGGCACTACATGCAAGTGACACAAATAGGCACACGGAGTTCCCTTCAGCTCTCTAGTGGAAGAACATAGCAGGAAAAACATCATCTCATATAATCATGTTAAGCAGCATGTAAGGAAGCAAGTCAGGTGTTTGGGTCCCTGAGAATTTCCTTTTTAAAGAGTTTTCCTTAAAGTAAAAAGACTGAGGGAAAGGGGGTCAAACTGCTGCTAGTCTGCTGCACCTAAAGGTCCCTGCACATACCATTAGCAGCCGCTCAAACCTTCTTGTCATGTCTGAATGCTGGTCCAATCTGACACTTTTGGATAGTGTTTTTACAATGCTCCAGCCATACATATTCTTATTGACCCATCTCTGTAATGGGGAGTCTCAATGACCATTAAGAATGTGCAGGAGGCAGGAAGGGGCATGCAAGCTTCATCTCCCAAACCCCGTGTAAAGGAGATGAACAAAGGCAGACCTGTTTGTAATACAGTCTGGGTTGCAACCATAGCTCCCTCCTGTGGATGTAGTGGAGGATTGAGTGTAGCCACCCAGGGACAGGAAGTGTTTTTTGCCGGATCCCTAGGTGACAATAAAGGGGAAAAAACTTTTTAAAAAAGAATGCAGCTTCCTTATTTAAAAGAGAACTATGAGGTAAGTGTTTTCCCCCATAGTTTTCTTTAGGGTCATGGGAGGACATATACTAACCTCCTCCCGTGACCCAAAACTTGGTATATAGCGAGCTATTGCCTGCGATATACTGAGAGCACCGCAGCCGGGACTGATCACCACAATACTGTCTGGATCCACCCAGCTGCCTGAGTGACAGCTGACTCTGCCTATTTAGAGGCAGATTTAGCTGTGCCCACCCCCTCCTTTGTCTGTTCCTCTACTCAGCGCTGGAGGATCGGAGGGGGCAATCCCTGCGGGGGGCAGTGACTGACAGTCACCTCTCTCTGCAGGGAGATGATCGGAAAGTGACCAAGCGACAGTATGTGTTCACTCACTTCCCGATTAATAGAGCCGACTTGTGACAGCTTCTTTGGAAATAACTCGCCTCATAGTTTTCCTTTAAGGACTGGTAGGCATTCCTTTTTTGTTTTTAGATACACTTTAAAATAGTGTTAAACTCTCAACCTTTTTTTTCAAAGTAAATCAAGATCAAACATACATATCAGCAAAGCATTTATTTACAGTTTTGCTCAATCACTTACAGTCATCATGTTCCAAAACATCCGGCTCCATCTCTCTCAGCTCAGCTTCCCTGAACTTCCGGTCCAGTGCAAGATCACAAGGGATAGAGCAGTCTCCAGCAGCCCTCCTTCTACCAGCCTAGAGAAGGGAGAGCAGGGAAGTGCTTGTGCTTGTGTCCTTTCTGTGTGTTTGTGGAGACGCACACAGCTTACTAGCACACACAAGGGTGTCTCCATAGGTCCCTGCAAGGGAAAGGAGCCACCCTAAAACAGGATATCAGGGCCAGTGCTCGGGGGACCAGCTGATTCTACAGGAAACTAATACTTTTAAACATCAAGGGGCAGCATCCATTGTAAGTGATTTCATCAGCATTTGAAAAATCTTAAAAACCTTTTGACTTTAATATCACTTTAAGTTGCGGATGTTTTAAATTGGCAAAAGGATAACAGTGACATTTGTTTATACATTTTCTAGTGTTTCCTGTGAATATATTCTGTGTGCTTTTGCAGCTTTTTATACCTTTTCCCGTTCATGTTAACAATGCAATTTTCTACTCTGCGTCTTTGTAGGAGTCCATGGGGAAGAGCAGTGACGGTAAAGCATATGTGATCACAGGGATGTGGAACCCAAATGTTTCTGCATTTCAAGCACTCAACGAGGAAACTCCTAAAGGTACGATTCCACATTACAGAAGATAGAACATGGAGAGCGGGGCTTGTGTATTTGTGGAATAAACTCAATACAATCTTCATGTTTAATGCTTCTCTCTGGAGGCTCCCAGTGATTTACATGCACTAAGTGTTACTTGTAATACCTGGTACTGAACAGTATTTACAGACAAACATTTATGAACGACATAAGGAAGCGCTTACACCTTCAGAAATGTTTTGCTAACATGTATTGAATGACTTCACACTTGCTTTGGTGGTGCTGCAGATTGATTTAGTGCATGCCCTTATCCCAGAGATTTAGATTTTCATGGAGTGTAAAGTGGAAGTCTCTGTTCCTATATCCATTGGGGATTTCTACTAAAGTATTTGCCTGGCTTATATAACAAATTTTATAAATCCTTTTTATGTGGTTTCTTAAAACTGTAGTACAAAACAGTACAAAACAGAACAAAAAGCACAAAAAAAGGCTGTTGATCTGACAGAAATCCAATGAGGTTCTAACATCCTCTAGTGAGCTGTCTCTTCAAACAAGTAGTCTCTTGTTTGAACAAGGCCCTTAAGGTGGCCATACACAATGCAAATTTCGGCTGGTTCTTGATGAACCGACTGAAATTGGCACAGTGGGTGCTGCTGTCGGCACCCTTTCGGCCGGCATCCCTCGATCAGCTGATTGAAGGAGCCTGCCAGAAAATCTTCAAACAAACAGAGTGGGCAGCCAATGAGCTGCAGCTCTGTTCGGGTATTCTGACAGTGCCATCAGCAGTGAAGACAGCAGGAGATTCCTCGATCAACGCTGTTAAGCATTAAATCAGGAATCTGTTATATTTTCTTTATTCAGCGCAGAAAATATTACAGTGTATGGCCAGCTTAAGGCTTCATTCACAATATGTGTGAATGTGCGATTTGGGGTTCCCGCGGCAGGAATCCCACATCTCCCGTTTAGTTAAAGGAGAACTATGAGGTGAGTGGTTTTCACTCACCTCATAGTTCTAGCCGACCTGTGACAATGAGACTGTCACAGGTCGGCTCAGTAGATCGGGAGGTGAGCGAACACATACCGGGTTCCCTCACCTCTCGATACTGTCACGGCTCTCTGCCGTGACAGGGGAAGGTGCTGGATTCCCCTTTACCCGCTCCGATCTGCCAGCGCTGACTGGCAGAACGGATGGGGGAGGGGGCGGGTATAGCTGGCTCTGCCTCTAGATAGGCAGAGCCAGCTGTCACTCACGCAGCTGGGCGGATCTCGACGTCCATGTCGGGATCCGCTCCGGCTGCGCCGTCTCAGTATACCGCGAGCTGTAGCTCGCGGTATACTGAGCTTAGGGTAACGGGAGGCCGCTAGTTTGTGTCCTCCCGTTACCCTAAGGAGAACTATGGGGAAAAACACTGACCCCATAGTTCTCCTTTAAGGCTTCATTCACAATATGTGTGAATGTGCGATTTGGGGTTCCTGTGGCAGGAATCCCACATCTCCCGTTTAGTTAATGACTGGGTAACAGTGGCCGCATCTGTAAGTGGCAGTCCTCATATAATCATATGTGATTGAATAACATTCGGTTTGGAATAGATCACTTTTCCTGGCCGCTTGGCAGATGCATCCAGGGACAGTGATCTATTCCAAACCGCATCTAAACGGGAGATTTGGGATTCCGGCTGCACGAATCCCTAATTGCACATTTACGCATACTGTGAATGTAGCCTAACATTCCCTGTTGAGGATGTGTAATTTTTCAATGACTGAAAGCAAAAACACCAAACAGAAGGTTTCGCCTCCACAATTTGATAGTCCAGAACAATGGTTTATATAAAAGGATCAATATAAAAGACAGCCAACGCATTTTAGGGGTCCTCAAAATCCCCCTTTATCAGGGCTTCGGTAAAATGATACTTTGTTCTCTTCAAGAGCGTTTGGACTCAAACAAAATGAATATTGTTTTTTTCACAGTATATGCATTAAATGAAGATGTCTGCAAAGGAGGCAAGATTGCAGGGGAGATTCCTTTGTAGACATCTCCACTTAATGCATATCCTGTGAATTATCAGTATTCATTCAAAAATGTTGGGAATAGATCCACTTTAACCATGACCATCTCACATTTTTGGCTGCCTGTGACTGGTTATCTTCTATTAGTGGCAAGGCTGCCAGAGCATGTTCTATTTAATTTACAGTTGTAAAGATTTGTGCAACCAGGAAAACCATGGGCATATCTTAGTTTTTAGACCAGGATTAGGCAACATTGGCACTCCAGCGGTGGTGAAACTACAAATGTCATACTTCTAGTCTCTGGGAGCCATACCTGTGGCTGTTGGAGTCTTGTAATTCATAAAACTGGTAGTTTCACAACAGCTGAAGTGCCAAAGTTGCCTACCGCTGATTTAGGCAATGACAAAAAATTAGATCATCAGAATGAAAATATGTTACCGATGATAAACTGATGCCGTTGTTGGGGTTTAATATAGTAATTAGGGTATATCTAAACCCACATATTGCAGAGTGCAGTTTACTAGACCTTAGATGTGGAGGCTGCGTTAGGTTTCTTTTTTCAAGCTTTTTCCCTGTATTTCCACCTGGTTATTTTACAAAAGATAACAGATATCCTCTCCTATGGTGACATTACTTACTCACTGTGCTGTATCTGCAGAGCAGCAGTGTTGTAAGTCTGATAGGAAGTGTTTTAGGACAACAGAACACCTCTCCGTCCCTATTCCTACTGCTGCTGTTCACAGAGAGTGGCATGGCTGATAACATTGCTTGAGAGAATGATGGAGAGTGCGCTTTTTGTGCACTTATCAAACAGATTAAAAAAAAAGGTTTTCAATTGTATATTTAACAGACTAAAAGGTAGCAAATAGAAGAAGTTCATTATACATACATACATACATACATACATACATACATACATACATACATACATACCCTTGCATCATTGATAGTGATTCTCCATTATTACCCTTGCCCCAGATAAACGAGTGCACATGACAGTCGCTATAGACATGGTGGTAACGGAAGTGGTAGAGCCAGTCCGGTTCCTGCTAGAGACAGTGGTCCGCGTGTACCCCACCAACGAGCGATTCTGGTATTTCAGCCGCAAAACCTTCACAGAGACCTTCTATTTAAAGCTGAAACAGGTATGTGAAGCTTTAAAGTGTCTTTCTCACCCTATTGTATAGAGTGTAGCACATTGTCTCCTATTCTTCACCTTTGATGTGATCTTGTCCTCCTTTTTCTACTAACCCATCAAACTAGCACAGTTGGCAGCTACAGATCAACTGCTAATGTGGAGGGAATCTGCTTTAACATATCAATTGATCTGCAGGTTTTTTCCTGTACAAAGGCTTCAATTATTATTGGCAACCTGCTTTACAGCTCTTATGTTAACACTAACATAATAGGAAAGGTATCTTTTTACTGCTCGGTATGTAGTATACATTGTGTGTGTATAAAATATAAGAAAGGTACGCTGGCTGTATCTGTATGGTGTCGCTATATATTAATAAAGAATAACAAGCCTTTGGCTTTGAAAAGAGAGAGTGTTTTGAGGAATTGATATTACTGCCAGACCTTTAGTGTTCCCAGTCCTTCTGAATGGCATGATTGGGTCTTAATAGAAACTTGTCAGAAGAATTCTGTCTGCTTATTGTAAGGTGTCTGTTTGTTTATATATGTCCAATGTACCTATGTCTCCTTGTTTTAGCCTTGCTTGTTTGTTCAGTTTCTTAAACACTATCTCTGGGTTAACTTCTCATTAATGTCTAGATGACCTATGCAAAAAACGTTCACTTACCTGATCCCCACTTCCAATGGCTCTAAGACTGGAGTCCGTAAGCTCTTCCTTACTCTGCTCCCACGGTTGGAGGCCTGCTGATATTATCACATTCCATGCAGGGCCCATAACCCTTGTAGTGTGGTGTTTTATTCCCCCTGAAGATAGAAAATAAAGTCACTGTCACAAATTTACATATTGGCAGCCTATCCAGTTGTAGAGACAAAATTATTAATAGGTTATAATTACTGATCTAAATATCTCTTCTATTAGTCAATATACAGCATTGTTTAAGCCATAGTTCTTATATTCTTGTAAGTATTTATCTTCTTTTTTTAAATATATTTCATACTACCATTTAAAGCAATTCATTTTCTCTTAATTTCTATAGTCTGGGAGTAAAGGAGCTGGTGATTCAATCTACGAAGTTTTGAGCTTGCAGCGGCAGTCGGAAATTGTTGAGGCTCCTACCAGCCCAGGAAGCACAGGTGGAGTCACGTCCCCACAGGAAGAGGAGGAGGCGGAGGAAGGCAAGTAATTTATCACACATACAGACATCCCAACTCTCCCGGACGCTCCGGGAGTCTCCCGCTATTAGATAGCGGCTCCCGGGTCGCCCGGGAGAGAAATCCTCCCTGAAATTGATTCTTTCAGGTTGGGATCCCTGCACATATATTGCTATCTGCTCTCCATACTCTTTAGATTAGATTATACTCTAGACTAGATTTCATTAGATTATTCACACCTTGGCCCATTTACTGAATGCTGGCTGAGTTGTGGAGCCTGCGTTGCTCTCCTGTGTTCTGCCTGCGTAACACAGCAGAGAGAAAACCTTGAATCCTAGAGAGCTGGTCATGGGACCTGACCAGTGAAAGCAGATTTCTGGACTCTTCTTTTTTGTCTAACTTTAAATACCATGCCATGTCCATATTACTGCTTTATGAATCAGCGACAAAGTTGTGGTGAAGTAAATCTAAAGAATATTATAGAGCGGTTGTACAGTAAATGGTGAACTTCTGTGTGACAATGATGTTGTTTCCCATAACTTTTCTAACTATCCACTTGTAGTGGTCAGGACGAGCTTAGCATCTTTTTAATTAAATTTAACCAGATTTCACATTTATACAGGCCTATTTTAATTTTATTTATATTTTACGAGTCCCCCAGATCATATGATGGCATCAGGGAAGGCAAAAATGGCTCATTCACAAAGTTAACACACTAGAAGGATCCATATTTTCCAAAATGAGACAGTTATTTTCAGCCAATGAGATGTGAAAAATACTGGCTAAAAATAAAAATCCTTATCCTGGTGTTAAAGCTATAAGAATTAAGTTTGTAAAGTTATGGGTCACAATTAATTACATTTTATTAAATACATATAATATTGTTTATATAACATAATATTAACTTCTTTTGTAGAAAGTGACAGTGAACTCTGGAGTGGCTCCGGTGACGTTTCCAAAGAATGTCCAGAGAAGATATTAGGATGTTGGGGTCAGCTACTCATCAAATGGTCAGTTGGTTTGACATTAGTTTGACATAAGATGCATGGGGCTCAAGTAAAATGTGGGTCTAGTGCCAGAATTTTTTAAAACCATGTTCTCCCCCACACCTCTAACTTGCAGATGTACACAATGTAATTTTTGTTAGGTGAACTTCTTCTGTAGCAACAAACTTCACTGTTTGATACCTTCACGTGCACTGTTGCTCCTCTTTGCTTCTGGAACATATCTAACATACTGTATATTAGTATGGTCTCTTATGCTTTCTTCCCAAGTTGATTGCTGGTGTCTATGGATTACTCCTCAGAAAGAAGACAATACACAATATACAGTGTAAAACCGTTCATATTATTTATTAATAAGCAGCACACTAACATTTCATGAGGTGCACAAAATCTTTTGCACAATCTCACTGTGTAAAATCTTTCACCCGGGTATTCCTCCACTCTCTCCTATCTTAATACTACATCCACATTGCAGTATCCGTTTGTGTTGTCAAGCTCCACCCTAGCTTGATGGAGTGTGGCAAGTTTTATATATACTGTATATTTTCTAAATATAAATATACACAACATCTAATGAAATAAACAAGCAATCTAACTCAGGCATGTCCAAACTGCGGCCCTCCAGCTGTGGTGGATCTACGAATCCCATGAGGCTTTGCAAGATTCTCATAGCCACAGACATGACTCCCGGAGATGCTTCATGGGATTTGTAGTTTCACCACAGCTGGAGGGCCGGAGTTTGGACATCAATGATCTAGCTGAATAACAGTAACAATAATGTCTTTCTTGCCCATTAAGGGACACAGGATGTCTTTCACCTTAGCGTCATACTGCTGCCTTTAGACGGATTGGACACTGGCACACAAAAAAAACTGTAAGCCCATCCCAGGATAACACCTCTTACTACCAACATCCTTCAATTGTTTGCTAGTGTCCTAGAAGGAAGGACATCTTTTCACCATGTGATTGTGTACAGTCCCACTGTGTTGGGTGCCCCCAGCTCACGCTTTGCTAACAGCTCTGGTGCTGCTTGCAGTGTGCCCACTGATGTGGCCAATGTCTGCATCCTGGAATCATATGTCCCCCTGATCCTAGAATCTATTCTATCTTCCGAGTCTTCCTTAGATCTATCGGGTGTGGCCGGCGACTTTGCCTTCTTGGCTGAGTTCTTTACTATGGTCATGCATGACCACATCACCCCCGCGCCTTCCCCTGCAGATTCTGTATCTGATCTGCCCGTGGCTTTTTAACCTTTAGCCAATGAGACTGGTTCATAGGCACTCCAGTCCTTGCTGGGTGAACATGCCTCCGAGGAGTTGTAGTCTTCTGCCATTACTTCCAAATGAAGAGACTGTTTTGACTCGTATTGGTGTGGTGCACACCAATTTTAAGTTATCAGAATCAGTCTGTTGCTTCTACCAGGGCTTTTCCTAGTCCGGGGTCCTTTAGAGCCCCTAAGACTGCAAAGTCTTTCCTGGTGCACCTGCTGTTCCAAGTGTTCCTTTATTGGGAATGGAAACACATTGAGAAGATTTTTACTACCCCAAGTCTTGTATCTGATTGAAGAGACATTTTTTAAAAACTGGTCTGCCCCCACTGTCGTTCCAGCAGTGTCCTGTCCCGCCTTAACAAATTGATCATCATACCGGGGAAGGATGCACCGATTATAATGAACCAACTGATAAATGGTTGGAAGCCCTCTCCAGAGCTCTGTTCTCATTGGCAGACCCTGCTCTTCATCCCATCTTACCCATGACTTTGCTTTGCCAAACTTTGGCTGATTGATCAATATCCTTTAAAAGGAAGCTTGCACTTTGATCATAGGATCTTTGTAGCAAATGGTTGTGGCTTTAAGCTACAGTTGTGATGGGCTGCTGGAGGTGTCTTGGCTCATGTACCACATGGGTCTTTTGTCCTTACACATGCAGAGGACATTTTGAAGTTTAAGATTGAGAAATCAGCATCTAAAAGTGTCCGCTCCACATGCCTTTGAGGGCCACTCTGGATATCATTATTAAGTGTGATATTGGTAGTTGGAGCACCCATTTTCCTAAGCCAACAAAGTCTAGCGACAGACTGGGAAGGCTTATCCTTCGCTAGCAGTTAAGAAACTTCCAGTTAGAAAAAGTCTTTCTTGTTGCATCACTCCCACAACACGGTCTAGGGCTCGAAGTTTTGTCTTTAGATGCACTTAAAGCAACAGTTTCATTTTAGAAATGCAAACCATGGCACATTCACGTTAAACGTTATTTTCACCAGGGAGGTGCTTTAAATGGAAATCAGCAGTATGGTTGATTTCTTCTGCTACTGCATTCAAAGTAGGTATTTTATTTGGGAAGTGAATTAACACAACAGTACAAAACGTCTTTGTTAATCACTGTGAGACTGAGCCCGCAGCGTGTGAAATGAAATCATATATTGAAGCATGTTAGCCTTTCTTTCACTTTGTCTTTTGATTAGGTGTTAACTGAGTACTAACCTCCCCTGCAGCATACTCTGACTAATGCATTGTTTATCACACCTGCACAATTAGATTTCCCTCTCACTTGTCTCTGTTCAGCAGGGTTTGCCATTGGTTCTGAAATAAACACTTATTAATTCTTTAATATGTCAAGAACATATAGTGTATGATTTCTGAAATAAACAATTTGGAGTATATTTTGTGAATTTCCTGGTGATGAAAATAAACAGTGCAATATAGGTCATAAAAAATTGACCTGGTATCAGCCCCTTGCAATTCCCTAAACAGCAGCAATCAGACTGGGAAAGGGAGGGCAGGACAGGGAGATAGTCTGGTGTTGACAAGGAACATGCTGATAGAGTGAGCATAGGGATGCCCTCATTAGACTTCTGCTGCCCATTCACTGTCCAGTTAGCCGACTGGTGTGGAGAGAGAACATGTGTCCTTCCTATCGTCTTTAACCGTAACAAAGAAAGTCCTTCTGGCTCTGCTGTATGGCAGGGCTTTGTAATTCTCTTAACTGGATAAACAGAAATACAACTCATGATATTAAGAAGTAAACTATGTGCAGAAATACTTGATCACAGGGATAGGCAAACTCTGGCCCTCCAGCTGTGGTGAAACTACAAATACCATTAGGCATTGCAAGTCTCTGACAGCCACAGGCATGACTCTCAGGGGCAGATGCATGAAGGTATTTGTAGTTTCACCGCAGAGGCAACAGAGTTTGCCTAGCTCTGCTTTAGGGATACAGCATTAGGTCCGTCAGTATTTGGCCACGTGGCCATACACCCAGTATGGGGCATTTATTAGGGCTGCAGTTCCATTTGAGGTGCATTACTGTATTGGGCTGATTTTGGGCCTAGATTGTTCTTAAACCAGGCTGTCATGAGCCCACCCCCTGGGGGGACATGATAATGCCAACCTGGTCTCAGATTACTTCTCCACTGAACCTGTCCCAAGAATAATTGCATTATCACCAGCTTTTTATAGCATTACTTCTTTCATTATATGGCATCTTTTAAAGCAGTTTATTCCAGTATATTAGGGCTTAAAGTAAGGTAGTGAAATAGATGGAGGTCCACCGAAAGAGAAGTGCTAAGGTCTGCAAAGTTGGCCACTCACCTTATTGAAGATTATATATATATATAAAATAATTGGTACCGTCTCTGTACAATCTCCTTTAGATTTACCAAGGACTGTATTGTGCACAAGGACCGACCTAAACAATCAATTTTGTTTATATTCACTCAAATAGGTCTTCTAACTACTTAGAGTTTCATCTATGAAATGCATTCTTACTTAGAAATTGCATTATTTCCCCACAGTTACCAGTCAGATTCTGCCTTTCAGAGCAAGCCTTATGCTAATTGGTGACTGAGAAGCAAGGCCCCTTTCACACTGGTGGTCCGATTGGGCCCGCCTGCGAGTTTTTCAGGCGGACCCGATTGGATGCTCAATGCTAGTCTAGGGTCTAAATGGATGGGCGTCCATTTACATCCGGTTACCCCTGACTCTGGCCAGGCCCGGAAAAACAAATGGAACAGAGTTCTTTTTCACAGGGTCTGATCCTGCTGGATTAGCGGTAATCTGATGTAAACAGACATATGTCTGTTTACTTCCTACTCCCCATAGACCGACATGGGGTGCAGTAGTTTTAGTTCTTTGCTCAATCGCAAGATGGAGGAAAAAACTGGATGGACAAGGATGTCACAGCAGTCACATCCGATCCGTACTGCTCTGATCAGGAAGGGATCCATCAAGCCTGTGCGAAAGGGGACTAACTCCAGTTCATAGTAAGAGCACATGGACACATTAAAGTGACACTAAACTCTGGAGTTAAATCTTAGAAATGCATTCAAGTTCCCTAACTATTAACAAAAATGTATCTTATTTGTGTATCACTCGGCTGTAGATCCTCAAATCATCTCTGAATTGGTGCTGACACTGTCCTTCCTTCTGTAGGGTGGCTATTTTTCTTCCCCCATGGTCCCTGTGTGTGTTGTAGTATCCACCGTTCCAAGCTCAATAGAGTGATATTGTGTTACTGGAGGAAGTTCATCCTATGAGCATCTTCAATAAGTACCTAGATCGATATGGTTAGGAGTAAGATTAAACCTATGGAAATTCATAGGACTATTCACAAAAGTGTGAAGGGTTTGGAGAAGGCCGGAGAAGTGAACAATCTAGGCCAAAATAGATGATTTGGAAAGAAAATTCTCCAATTCAGCTCACTTTCCAGTTCAGCTATGTTGTCCTAGATTGTTCACATCTCCTGCCTTCTCCAAACTCTTCACCCTTTTGTGAACGACCCTGTCAGGACAGACATACAGATTGATATTTAGTTTTTGACCATAGATACCGTTTAAGCTTGTAAATGTAGTCGGGACCCTATATAAGCCAGTTTAATTTAGAGTTTTTGTCCTATTTTTAGCTGTTAAAAGTTCTAGGGTGTTGCTCCGTCAGACAAGGTAACGGTGGTATGCGCTCTCTCCGTTGGCTGTCATTCTGCCTTGTTCGATGCTTTTATCATTTTGCCAGTGCAATTAGCTGACAAATTTTCAGAGGCTAGGATGTTATTTATTAAAACTAATGAGCTTTTTACAACCTCACTCTTCTAGAAATGTGAAAGAATTGTGTGTGCTCCTGTGTCTTACAGGCAGGCTAAACAGAGGTGTAGAGCAATTAAAATGTTCTGCACTTTTTTATTAGCTTTGATAAGCGACTAGGTTATGAAGCAGGAACTTACATTTTTTTGGACAATCGTTTTTTTTTAGTCTTGTGTTTTTGAGGGCTCGTTCACTCAACAGAGCTTTTTGCAGTGGTGAATATTTTTTACATGTTACGATGCATTGGTGTGTCTTTTTTTTGTCGTCACTTTTTTGTGTATCAAATGTTACAATGCTTTGTTACAGTTATTACTCCAGCTGGCCACTGACACCAAGGCATTTATTACTGCAGCTGGTGGCTGACACCAAGATATTTATTACTTCAGCTGGCCACTGACACCAAGGCATTTATTACTCCAGCTGGCCGCTGACACCAAGGCATTTATTACTCCAGCTGGCCGCTGACACCAAGTTATTTATTAATCCAGCTCGCTACTGACACCAAGGTATTTATTACTCCAACTAGCAACTGACACCAAGGCATTTATTACTCCAGCTGGCCACTGACACCAAGGCATTTATTACTCCAGCTGGCCGCTGACACCAAGGCATTTATTACTCCAGCTGGCCACTGACACCAAGGCATTTATTACTCCAACTAGCAACTGACACCAAGGCATTCACTATTCCAGCTGGCCACTGACACCAAGGTATTTATTACTCCAGCTGGCCGCTGACACCAAGGCATTTATTACTCCAGCTTGCCACTGATACCAAGGCATTCATTACTCCAGCTTGCCACTGACACCAAGGTATTTATTACTCTAGCTGGCTGCTGACACCAAGGCATTTACTACTCCAGCTTGCCACTGACACCAAGGCATTCACTATTCCAGCTGGCCACAGACACCAAGGCATGTATTACTCCAGCTCGCCGATGACACCAAGGCATTCATTACTCCCAACTAGTCACTGACACCAAGGCATTCATTACTCCAGCTGGCCACAGACACCAAGGCATTTATTACTCCAGCTTGCCACTGATACCAAGGCATTCATTACTCCAGCTTGCCACTGACACCAAGGTATTTATTACTCTAGCTGGCTGCTGACACCAAGGCATTTACTACTCCAGCTTGCCACTGACACCAAGGCATTCATTACTCCAGCTTGCCACTGACACCAAGCCATTTATTGCTCCAGCTGGCCACTGACACCAAGGCATTTATTACTCCAGCTAGCCACTGACACCAAGGCATTTATTACTCCAGCTCGCTACTGACACCAAGGCATTTTTTACTCCAGCTGGCTGCTGAAACCAATGGCATTTATTACTCTAGCTTGCTACTGACACCAAGGCATTTATTACTCTAGCTTGCTACTGACAGTCTGACACCAAGGCATTTATTACTCTAGCTTGCTACTGACACCAAGGCATTTATTACTCCAGCTGGCCACAGACACCAAGGCATTTATTACTCTAGCTTGACATCGACACCAAGGCATTTATTATTCCTACTGACCACTGAGGCCAGGTCGTTTATTACTTTAGTTGGCCACTGACGCCAAGGCATTTATTACTACAGCGGGGTCACTGCTGTGCTGTGAGTTCAGCCGACTGACGCAGAGCTACGTATCCAGCATAGGAATCCGCACGGGTCCAGGAAGAGTCTAGAAGGGGCACGAGGAGTAGCTTTTTCTGTCACAATCCATGTGAGGAAAGAAAAAGAAGGGGAGGGGCGTGTCACAATCCCATGGAAGCGGGTTCAAATAAATTGTTGCCTGCTTAACCATTCTTATTCTGCTTGTATGGACCTGCACAGTAGAACTCCATGTTCAATTACTGGGTGCAAATGCACAAACTTGAGATGGATGGATAGATAGATATTTCTTGTAAGCTTTACGAAAGCTTTTATAGGAACATGACACCAGACATTGAGGAACAGTATGAACAAGCGAAGTCTGATTTTGTTCTTGGACTTAATGTTTCTAGTTTCCATGGGGACAGTACGAGTTTACAGCCACACAGAAAAACTTTTGCAGAGGCACAGATTTTTTATTACAGAGTAGTTTTGTTTGAACATTCTGCCTTTTACCACGCATTATTTGTCTGTGTCTGCCACACAATCTCGGTGGAAAATATGTAATTACGGTTTGTTAAAACGTCGCCAATTGAAGAGTCGTGTGAGGTAAACTATTTGTAATCGCCTGTCGTCGATAGCGCATTTTGTTTCCATAGCACATCCGTCCCCAAAATGGCTGCCCGTGTCATCAATCCCTCGGCAGGAAGCTTCCTCATCTTTCGGGCGAGGCGAAAACCTTTTTAGTTTCTCATTTTTTAATGCAGCTTAAAGTCCAGCCTGCCTGAAAGAAAATGAAATGTCAATATGATTTATAAAACTATTAGAAGACGTTCTGGTGCTGCCCAGGTGTACAAGTACGGAAATAGCTGTGGGCCTTATTTAAAGATCTCTGCCGAGGTGCAGATCAGTTTCGCTGGAGGCTACAGTATTTTTGCTGTACACACCAAGGTCTGGCTGCTTCTGAAATGTGTTTGAGAGTTAGATGAAAAACGTAAACTGATTATATGGAAATGAAAACAATAAAAGGATTCCGATAATAAAGTGAACCTTTCCATTCCTCAAACATGTAAACATAATGTCACCGTCATAATCCGCTATTCAACATCAAACACATGTCTACTGCTTGCAAAACATGCCATGGCATGGAATTATGGGTAGAATAAGGAAGGGTTAGAGGCAGATGCATGATGGTATTTGTAGTTTCACCGCAGAGGCAACAGAGTTTGCCTACCTCACTTTAGGGATACAGCATTAGGTCCGTCAGTATTTGGCCACGTGGCCATACACCCAGTATGGGGCATTTTATTAGGGCTGCAGTTCCATTTGAGGTGCATTACTGCGTTGGGCTGATTTTGGGCCTAGATTGTTCTTAAACCAGGCTGTCATGAGCCCACCCCCTGGGGGGACATGATAATGCCAACCTGGGCTCAGATTACTTCTCAAAGAATAATTGCATTATCACCAGCTTTTTATAGCATTACATTTTTCATTATGTGGCATGTTTTAAAGCAGTTTATTCAAGTATAAACAAATTAGGGTTTAAAATAAGCTAGTGAAATAGGTGCAGGTCCACCGAAAGAGAAGTGCTAAGGTCTGCAACGTTGGCCACTCACTTTATTGGAGATTATATAGAGCAGGGGCGGCCAAGATTTTTTGTCTGGAGATCTTCTTTTCAAATGACTAGCTCAATGAGATCTACCAATGAAAAAACACATGCATTCAGGGGCGGGAGGGGGCGTGGTGGTGCATTGAAGTCAATGGCACTGCAGCCATGCCCCCCGCAGTGCGGTCGCCCACACCCTTAATGCAGGCACATTAGTGACTGCGTTGCGGTCCAGTGCGATCTGCAAAAATGTTGTTTTTGCAGATCGCACTGGACTGGTACGCAGGCACTAATGTGCCTGCATTAAGGGTGTGGGCGACCGCACTGCGGGGGGCATGGCTGCAGTGCCATTGACTTCAATGCACCACCACGCCCCTTTCAGGGACCCGGCTGTCTTGCGCTCCAGTGCATTCTAGAGGCCGAACACTCTGGAACGCAGACATTGTGGTGTGAACCGACCCTCTCTCTTGGCTGTCTCTTCTCTCTCTCCTCGCTCTCTCCCCTGTTTCTATCTACTGTCTCTACTCTCTCTCTGATGTCTCTTCTCTCACTTTCTCCTGTCTCTTCTCTCACTTTCTCCTGCCTCTTCTCTCTCTCTGCTGTCTCTTCTCTCTCTCTGCTGTCTTTCTCTCTCTCTCTGCTGTCTCTCCTCTCTCTCTCTGCTGTCTCTTCTCTCTCTCTCTGCTGTCTCTTCTCTCTCTCTCTGCTGTCTCTCTTCTCTCTCTCTGCTGTCTCTTCTCTCTCTCTCTGCTGTCTCTCTTCTCTCCCTCTGCTCTCTTCTCTCACTTTCTCTGCTGTCCCTCTCCTGTCTGTCTTTTCTTACCGCCACTGCAGCAGTTTTCCAGATCTCCTCTCGTGTGTCGGCGTCCTGTCTTCCCGCGGTACTCGTGTGGCCGACGTTGCACAAGGACGGAGGTGCCCCGCCCCTTCCCGTCTGCGGCGTCTGACACATTCAATAAGTACTATCCTTGTCGCACTCCTTACCGATATGTCCCTTGTAGTGGGGGATGCTCGCAGTGACCGCGGATGGCGCCGCGAATGTCAGCAATTGTAGAAATGTTACCAGCACACCAAGGATTAAAAGGATTGGTGTGCTGGTGACATTTCTACAATTGTCTGACACATTCAGCCGCACGAGCACTGTGGGAGGGCAGGACATCTATCTCACTCCTAACCATATCGATCTAGATACTTATTGAAGATGCCCATAGGATGAACTTCATCCAGTGACACAATATCACTCTATTGAGCTTGGAATGATGGCTACTTTACAACACACACAGGCACCATAGGGAACAAAAGTAGCCACCCTCCAGAAGGAAGGACAGTGTCGGCACCAATTCAGAGATGATTTGGGGATCTATAACCGAGTGATACATAACAGTTAGGGTACTTGAATGCATTTTCAAGATTTAAGCCCTGAGTTTAGTGTCACTTTAAGATTGCTACTGTAATAATCTTTTGAACAGTGATTGAGAGTTTGGAGGAACAGTTGTATCTTTCTGCTCTATGTCAGTGTGTTTGTGTAACTAGCATGGTAGATCACTTAAACAGCGATAAGACTATATGTTATCGAGCTGAGCAAAGTGCCCGCTTTGCTGTGGTTTGATGTCCAGCGGTAGTTTGACTTGCTGTTTAATTTGTGATATTTATACAGTGGGTTTGTATATTCCTTTTGGATTAAATCGCTGGAATGTTTACTTTGCCCTGAAAAGCTGCACATATTTTTAGCAGTCTTTGTTTACCTAGAAGTCCTTCTTCTGCCGAACTTCAGCTCCTTTGTCATCGTGCAGGCACAGCAATCTGAGCGTCAGGCCGAAGGGACTGTCATCACTCGTGAAGAGAGGGGGTGTACCCGAGGCGTTAAGAGCAGAAGTTTGGCAACTGCTTGCTGGCTGTCACGAGGACCAAGAAATGCTGGACAAGTACAAGAACCTCATCATAAAAGTAGGAGTGCTTTCAAATGTCCTTTTGTGCATTTTGCTGTCATTGGTTTATTGTGTGTGTTCCTTTTTTTACATCATGTTGACACATAAACAGATACTTTTTAGTGTTTGTTTTGTAGTTTTGATGAAAGTGTAATACACTGGGCATGGTGCACTAACCTTCGGTATCACTCAACATGTGCTAAAAGTGGCAGATATCAGTATAATTGTTTGTTGTATCCGTGAAAGTATAACATAATGGGCATAATCCATAAAGCTGCAGTATTACATAACACATGCTGAAAGTGGCATGTCGAACAGTCCTGTCACATCTGATAATATTGATTCATTCATCAACCATGGAAAGATTTCAGATAATATTCATGGTATGCGCAGCTCAAAGTACATTGTCAGGAAGATTGCAGACAGGCAGGTAAGAATTGTTTATTGCAGAAGAGACATGGTATGTGTGTTCTGCAGTTAAAAGCCTGCTTGCTCGTAAATTGTGTGTGAGGGGTAAAATTCCACTTAAAAAGAGAACTATGGGGTAAGTGTTTTTCGCCATAGTTCTCTTTAGGGTCACGGGAGGGCATATACTAACCTCCTCCCGTGACCGAAAGCTCAGCATATCGCGGGCTATTGCCCGTAGTATACTTATAGCGCCGCAGCCGGGAAGGATCCCGACAATACTGGCGAGATCCACCCAGCTGCGTCAGTGACAGAACCGTTCGTTCCTCCACATAACGCTGGAGGCTCGGAGAGGGGATGTGGGGTATCCCTGTGGGGAGCGGTGACTAATAGTCACCGCTCACTGCAGGGAGACGATCGGGAAGTGAGCGCATCAGTGCATGTTTCTGTTCACTTCCCGATCGATGGAGGCGACATGTGACAGCTTCTTTGTCACAGGTCGGCTATAACTATGAGGATCAGTGGAAATCACTCACCTCATACTTCTCCTTTAATTTATCCCAGCACCAAGGCATGCCGAGATTGTACACTGAGCTGTGCATACACAGCTCAGTGTACATTCTAAATAGGTTCATGAGCAGGAAGGTAAAAAGCTTTAAAGTAGAATTGTTTTTTTTGCCATCTCTGTCCCATTGGGGAGATTTCTTTTCACTTCCTGTCTTAGGGCCTCTACAGGAAGTAAGCAGACATACCTCCGAGGAGAGGAATTTCCTCAGTGATCAGCAGGCAAACCAGAACTAACGTCCCCATTGGAAGATTTCCGATCTACTCCTGGTTTGATTACAATCCAAAGATTGGGATTTTCTTTCACTTTAATTGATAACGGCCATCAGGACAAAAAGAAAGGAAGAATATCCCTAATAGGGGCACAGACAGCAGCAAAAACCAGACAGGTCTCCTAATCCCTCTCCACTCTATCCAAAACGAACAAAAAAGTTTTGTTTTTGATTGCACTTTAATTTCAGAAGAGACAGGCTTTACAAATATAGTGGGGGGAATTTATCAAAACTGGAGCTGACGCCCATAGCAACCAATCGGCTTCTCTCCTCAATTTGTTCAGTTAAACTTTGAAAATTAAAGCTGTCTGCTCCAGTTTTGATAAATTCCCCCCACAGTGTTTTTAAAAGTGAAGTTCCTTTTGATAAAAAAAATATGGATGAACAATGCATTGGACTGTAGTCTGTAGCGGAACAAACGTGCATCCTGGGGTGACAAGACTGCTCCTGCATAGACGCACACTAAGGGAGCGCTATCATCACCCTAGACCGGATCTACAGTTCAAAAATGAGGAAAGGAGATTGTATAATCTAATTATAATGAGTGTAGTGAGCTTAAACAAGCATTCAACCCTTGCTGGGTGTGTGGTGTGTATTTTATGGGCTGACTGGAGTTAAGTGCACCCAAAAGCAAAAAAGCACAGCCTTTAAATAAAATCTACATTGAGTTCCTTTTTTATGCTGTCAGCCCATCCGCAGAGAACGTATGTCAGAAATGTGAAAGGAACAATCTCAGTGCAGAAAAATGGAGTGTGACATGTATCTGTTCCTCCGCCTTTCAGCTTTGTGTTCAAATAACAGACAAGCAGCTCGGTGGCAGGCAAGCAGGCGCATTGAGCAGAGTTTAGTGGAGAAAGACAAGCATTATTCCCAGAGACATAACAAGATCTTCTTTCCCACATGTGGTACCAGTGCGCCGTGACACAGACCATTATGCAGTTTGTCTTTCATTTGCCAGGGCTCAGTGTGTGAGAAGCACCATTCCTCTGGAATCATTTTCACAGACGTCAGATCAGCACTGTGCTTGTTTAAGCTGTTTGCGTTGCTCCGCTTAGGATTTCACGTTGAAATGTTTTGATGTTAAGTGAAATGTCATGTGTAGTGAAATGTTTGGTCTCTATTTCCCATTCAGGAAGATTTTGCAGGGTTGTATATCCGGCATACACTGTATTAGTGGGAAGAAGAAATATGGATGCTGATGTATGAACATGGGGAAAAGGAAAACTCTTTTTGTTGCCTGTAGGAAGCAATCAGATACTAGCCAGAGGGAAATAAAGGGGGGCTCCAGTTCGGTCTTCAAAGTGAACCAACACGAAAGGCCCAATTGTCAAAGCTTTATATTTTAACTAAACCCAAGTACAGCAGGTTAACAAAACACAGCCTTTTCTTTTTTTCACCCGGGGATCCTGCCAGCAACATACTTCCTGTGCTAGGGTGTCAACTATCACTCATTGTACTATATAATTTCTGTATCATAACTATGATCAATCAATCGAATTACAATCATTTTTACAATAGTTTCATCATTACATCATCATTACAATAGTTTAAAAGTTAAAGTAAACCTTTCGAGCCCTAAAGGAAATGAAGAGGCTGCAGGAGTACAATGCAGATACCTAATGGTGGCTGTACATGACTAAGGTCAGGTCCCGTTACAGTCAAAACTTCTGAGGCCACCCAAACCTCCCTCCATCTCCCCAAATAAATCAGGCCACAGTTCCAATGGAGTTAAGTGGTCATAGCAGCCTTTTATTATAGAATTAATACAACTAACAGAATTATAAATTCAGCAAATTAAAAAACACACAGAAATACCTAGGAAAAAAGGTTGCAGGTATTTGAAGGCCAAAATATATACTGATATGTTGTCTCTGCAGAACTACTAAATATATTAGGCCCCCACTTGCATCACACCACCTCCGGGACAACATCCAAACTGACCACAGACACATCTGTATTTAAATTTCCTGTTCATTACCATATAGGTCACCATGAATTAACCATGAATTAAGGGCACCATACCAAGACAGGTCACCAAACATTACCCACCAGCACCTATTTTAGCTGCCTTCAAAGACCCCAAACTGTGAACACTGCTATGACATTGAAAAAACACAACTGACGAAAACAAACAGGGTGGATTGGGTGAGAAGTTCTCTCTTCCTCCAATTATCTATGACTGATCCAGTGAGACCCTCCTCCTCAGGCCATCACTGATGCTTCATTTAGCCTTTGACCACTGACCAATCAAGTATGTGACCCTGCCCTAATGCCAAAACCCCTAATTAACCACTCTCTTCCTTATATTTCCTTATCTCCCCTATTCACCTTAGTCATGTAAGCCCTTCACCTATTTTTTTTTTCTCTGGGCCTAACTTTTCCTTTAAAGATCTCGTCCAACTCCCTGGGGGACCCAGTTCCTGATTCACACAGGTTATGCTTACTTTGACACTTTCTGGTATTCTCAATTTTTCTGTAGGTCTCTCACTATGATGGGGAGCTTTACTGGTGCCATGCAGGTGCAGGAAGGGCAGTCTTTTAACACTATCAAGAAATGTCAAAGCTAATGTATGAAAGAGGCTCTAAAGCATAGGAGGAGCTACACTGGAGGGCTTATCTTAAACATGTGGTTTGCCCTTGCAGAGCAAAGCAACAGGTTTAATTTAGTGTTGGCTTGGCCAACAGCACATACTCCCTTCCCTTTGCTTCCCAGCTACCCTGTATAACCCTTAAAAGAGATGAAAATACCTGGTACTTCTGGGTAAGGAGAACCATGTGGTTTATTCCACTTCCTCCCAAATGACAGCTCTGGTGCTTGGTTAGTGATTGGCCACTCTGGTTCAAGGAAGTGCAGCTGGTAGTGCACTGAAGCCATCATTAAAGTGAACCTGCTGCTTTTCCCTTCATAGACAATGCACAAGTTAATTTTAATGTACGTGTAGGCACCACTAGGTTGAATTGCATTGATTCACCCTGTAAAGTGCTTTATGACACTGACAGGCAAGAGAGATAGCGACTAGCAATAGCAGAGAAAGAGGGAAACAGAATATGAGATCAAGAGAAAGAATACAAAGCAATACATCAGGAAACAAGAGGCACCAATCCCTTTTAATTCATTATTTTCCTTTGCAAAGCACCAGCATACAGTATTATGCAATGATGTAGGTTTGATGAAGGGGAGCGAATTATAAACTCCAGACAAAAGCAAGTCCACAGACATGACGAAGCACTTTACATAGTTCGGTCTGATCATTATTATTCCTACTGTATCTTTCTCTTTTACTGGCATTGTCTCTCTCTTGCCTCTCTTATTCGCTTTCTCTGACTGCCCCACTTTTCTCTCTGTTTGTCTCAATAGTTTTTTAGTATTGGAGATCTATACTTTTTTTTAATACAATCTAAGTTCTTTAGTGTCATTTTGTGAGCACTCTGCATTAGACTGTCCCTCGTCTAAAATCCCTTAATCCCTTTTTAGCTTATTAATCTTTTTCATGTAGTGCCACACGGCTGGTTACGTTGTTAGTGGGGCATAGAATATCGTTATTGCCCCAATTTGATTGCTGCATTCTCAGCACTTAACAAAACTGATGGGAGCTGACAGTGGTGCTGATTACTGCTGCCTTGAATAGAAAGGGATTGTGTGAATGCCAATGCAGAGATCTGCTGTCTTTAGACGGGTTATGGACTTCTGCATTACAGTGTGCCTCCAAAATGGAAATATTGTGGGCTGACTGCAAGATTGGGCAGTAACCCACATGAAAAAGGGTCCACAAACCATACTCTAAATATCACAGTTCTGTAAAGTATTGCAGTTTGAAGGTTTTTAGGTCCAGATAGATCTCAGGAGTAGGGTAGCAATTTGCAATTGGAGATTGACTGTTCTTAACCTTGCCGGTTGTATTATGGGAAGTGTGTGATGAGAGAAGGCAGGCAGCTGACGTTATATGCACGTTTCCACCCAAAAAAAATTAGGTTGGACACAGATCTTCCTGATCTCTACATTGGTTCATTATTGTGATAGGCTATCTTGATACTCAAGAGGCAATGGGGCCAAGCTAAACTTTAAATTGCAAATCGAAATTTGAGTAAATCCTTAGCTACCTAGATATATTTTGAAATGTAGTTTTCACTGAAGGCAACTGTTGTTTGTTCATAAGCTCAGTTTTAGTAACCCACGTTTGAGACCGGTTCCAAACAAAGAATAGCTGACTTTTATTTAACTAAAATTAAACATGCCTTCCTGGCCCTCCTTATAACAAAAGTCTAAAATAAAAACAGACCTCATATTTACATATGGTTCTCTGCCTTGGCCCAGCAGTGTCCTTTAATAATCATCATCCCTTAAATACCAAACATAATCATGTGTCCCATAAGAAATAATTGTCTACCATCTACATGGTAAGAGGTAGGCCATAATTTCCAATAGGAGTTGTGAGTGCAAAGATAGTAGTGACACCAGGACACCCTTGTCCCTGATGCTGACATGGCTAATGGGACACTGCATGGCTGTAGATGAGACTAGCAGTGTCTTCCTTTTTTGCATATATCTCTCTCTCTCCCTCCCCTTTTCATCTCTCTCACTCTCACTCTCACCACACCACACACACACGAGGACAGGCTTATCTGGTAGTAGCATCGGTAAATCATGCACAATGGGTTCCCATCAGGAAGCTGGGCCGTGTGTAATGACTCGCTGCAAGTGCAAGTACTCGCCCAAATACTCGGCATCGCACTGATACCAATGCTAGTATCGGTGCATCCCTTCAGTGTCAGCAGTCAGCCTTTTCACCCAGCAGCAGGCTCTCACAGCAGTAAGAGTGAGAACCTCTTGGCCCCAGTCAGCTCAAATGTAACAAAGACCTGTACACAAATGATACTAAGAAATTAGATCTGGCTAATAGGTAAAACAAGGACCTAGGACTGGGGGCTGTATCCCGGCCAAACTTTACAAAGCACGCAGGCTCCAGGACCGAGGGCAGGACTTATTAAGGTCTAAGAAAACAAAAGTTTGTTTTCTCCATAGCAGACACAAATCCTGGAGCCCCATACCATGTGTAATAGAGAAACCTAGGTGACATATATTAATATATTATACTAAATGTTTTTGTACCTCTTGAGATTTGCGCGCGTTCCCCTGACGGTCACAAATAATTGGTTGTCAGTGTTTGACTTACTGCCATCTCCCAGGAGAACAGTGAACGGAATTGGGTGTACTCTGCATCCTTAGCATCTCTCTTACAAGAATTTCTTTGTTGTTGCTGATGATCTGTTCTGATGATCGTGTTCTTGCTATATGCATAGCAGCATCTACTGGCTAAAGGGAGAAAACAATTTGAATGGATGGCAAGGGATACAACATTGTACAACTCAGACCTGTCAGCCGCTATATATATAGAAGTGAAGAGGAAACCACAAAGGCATGCTGCAGGTTTTACATTTTACTGGTGATGTTTAGTGTTTCGTGGATGCCAGAAAAAGTGTTTCTTTACACAGAGAGCTTTAAAAAGAGCATGGAGATTGTGTTAGACGGTTTAGATACAAGCACGACTTTTAGCTAACAGGTCCTCAAATAAGTTGCTCAGGTAGAAGTGCTGTAAGCACAGGGAGATTTTGTGTGCCACAATACTGTAGGTGCAGTCTACATATACCTTGTTGTGCCTTTGTGTGTTTGGAGAGACACACACAGCTTACTAGCACACGCAAGGGTGGCTCCATAGGATCCTGCAAGGGAAAGGAGTCACCCTAAAACAGGATAGCAGAACCAGTGCTCAGTGGGCCAACTAATTCTGCAGGAAGCTAAAACTTTTTAATATCAAGAAGCAGCATCCATTGTAAGTTATTTCATCAGCATTTGAAATACCGTATTTTGCGGTCCATAAGACGCACCGGACCATAGCAGGGAGGTCCGGCGCGCCTTATGGAGCACTCGACAGACCGTAGCTTCCGTCACAGCTTCTATGACAGAAGCTGTGACAGAAGCTGCAGTTAGTGACCGCTGAGACAGGTGGCGCTGTGATTACAGCACCACGGTCTCAATGATCACACAGAGCAGACGAAGAAAGTCCGTTCTTCGTCTGCTCTATGGTGATCTCGATCGTCGCCGCTGATCGGTTTTAATACGAGTGATCTCATTAGATCACTCGTATTAAACGAGCAGTGGTTCCTACTACTCGCCCGGCGCCCGAAACTGCATGTCTCGGGCATCGGGATTTGCTCCATAAGACGCAGGCACATTTTCCCCCTCCTTTTGGGGGGAAAGAAGTGCGTCTTATGGTGTGAAAAATACGGTAGCTTAAAAACCTTTTGACTTTAACTTAGCAACTTGATGGTTTTTATTTTATTTCATATACAGTGTTTACAGCACGCATTGCCTATGCAACACACATTATTGTAATACACAATATTTTCACTCCTCATTCTCACCACCCACTCAGCCCTCCCACCATTTTATCCTTTCTAGTGTTATTTTCTAATAATTGAATCTGTCCATGAAGATGCATATAAGAGACTGACAGGGAAGGTCATTGGGTTTCCCGAGAAGCTAGACCCTGATTAATTACTGCTCTCCTTCATTCTCCTGCAGCACCTTGTCTAGTTGCTGGAAATGAGCTCTTTGATAGAATGGGGTTATTCCAGATGGGACTAGCTGCACAAGTCACCGGCTTCCTCCTGTGTATGCAGCCTGACGAGAAACCTACCGATTGGTCAATGTGTATCGAGTCGCTGCGAGCTTGGAGAAATTGGATGTCTATTAAAATACCAGGGAATGATAGAGCGTACACTAAATGTGATTTTTAAAAGCTAAGCTATGCCTTCCAACCATCTTCATTGCAGTGAATTTTGATTGATTATCATTTTTGTAGTCCAGGGAATGTGCGTGTCCTGTTTATGTAAGTGGAAATGCTGGGAGATATCCAAAAAAAAATTAGGCCAACATGGGCTGGCTGACATTGTCTCTACTCGGTATATTCATAAGAGAGCTTGGAGACTGATGGACAGCTTGGAATAAATTAGTCTGTGTACTTGGATGGTTTATTCTCACTTTGGCCATAGACGGTCACAGTACCATGTAAACCTTTTTGGTTGTATGGACATCTTATTGGAAGATTGACATTGACAAAAATAAGTCTGATATTTCATGTGTTGATTACTGTACCCATAGGTGGTAAAGGGACCCATATGCAATTGTTCATAGATTTTGTTGTTGTGATCCAATAATTGGCCCACCTATATGGCTGACCTTGGCCAGATCAGCTGATATACAGTTTAATCAGCAGTAAGCAAGACCAACATGTGTTCTAAGTCACTGGTTGGAGACTGCTGCTTTGAGACAGGTGTTGTCATACAAACACTAATTTTAACCCTTTCGCTGCCAAGCCCTCCGGAACATTTTTCAAATCAGCTGGCCAAGCCATTTTTTAATTTTCTGCAACTTTTCCCATTGATTTGATTTTCAACTGCTGCGTTGCTAGCGTTTCGGTCATCAGCGGCTTCTGAGCTGCTGATGACAGCTATTAATTTAAAGGGGACAGTCTGCTGAACAGTTATACTATAAGCTGATGGTCGCTAAAGCGACCATCAGCTTATAGTAGAACTGTAAATGCCAGGTCCGTATGGCATACTGACCTGGCCAGCTGGAAGCACTTTTGTAGGTCCGTATGCCATACGTCCTTGGCAGCGAAAGGGTTAATGGTCTGAGGGTGGGTGGACTCTGGATAGAGTGGGGAAAGGTTACCACTAGAAATGTCCAGATACCAGTTCAGATACCAGTGCCGATACTTGGCAATGTCAGGAGAACTACCAGGTTTTCAGCGGTTGCAGCTGCAACCTGGCTCTGGCGCTCCACCACTGTCCTGATATAATTAGTCTGTATTGTTTTAGAAAAACTGTCACATGGCAATAAACAAAAATGTATCAGTACTTGTATCTGTGAGTACTTGGACAAGTATCAATACTTGTACTTGGAAAAATGGTATCGGTGCATCAATTATATAGGTTTGTAAAAAAAAAAATATAATGCATTAAAATCCCGGGAGCTCCGTATGCTCCTTTAAAAATGACAGCTGCCTCCTAACTTTTGAATTTTTCTCTAGTCTAGTCCTGGAGCTGGAAAAGTATCTGTACTTGTTCTTGTACTGAGTAAGGTACTTGGGATCTGAACATCCCTATTTACCACCTCTATCAGGTGTTTCCTGCGGTTTATGTCTTTTGTTGGAGAAATATCCCCTCACTTGTGCCTGCTTTCCTTATGTTGCCCTTAGACACAGCAGCTTTCAAGCTATTTCAGCCACTTTCCACTTGTTGAAATGATTGAACACATAGGCAGGAAAGTGAAAATGTAGACATTGAGACATTACTTTTTGTTGGCTAACTGAATTATATTTTGATGCTCAAGCTACACGGGGGGGGGGTTGTATTATGAGTAGAGAACAGAATCAAAATTACTTCACACCATGGCCATCGTGTGTAGAACCTGGAGTTTGTCATGGAGTTCAACTTCGCTGAGTTTTGGAATGAGGTAGAGGCTGCTTATGTGACTTTGACGTGCAGAGGGGAAGTGCACATTTGTAAAGCACAATGTTGTGCCTTATCAATATGTGGTGCTGTTTTTTTCAAAGCAGTGGTGTGGCCGGGGTAAGGCCATACCACTTTTTTTTTATAGATGGACAACTCGGTTTCCTTTTTCAGTCCTGGTGGACATAAAGAGAATCTAACACCAGCATATGTGAAACAATCTAAATTAATTGTAGCGGGTGGCCTTGATACGTTTAATCTCCTTTGCTGGTGGAAATCATCTAGGAAATTTGCCATATTTGGAACTCTCCAGCAAAATGTAGTATTTATCTGGTTTTTTTTTTTGTAAACAGAGTGAAAAAAATATTTGAGCCTCGAGTCCTGAATATTCCTCACGCCTGTCAATAAAATAACACAACCTGTCGCAACCCCTTTCTTCAGTGGTATAAAGCAGACCTGATCTAGAAAATGTAGAACAATAACATTTTGCTAACAAAATGGCTTTGCTGTCGTACATTACACTACAAAGATGAAAGATTTGACCCAAGAGATCATCTGAGGATAGATTGAGATTTATGCCAGTCAGACAGAGACCCATGCTCATGTTATGCTTTCCTAGTTTATAAAGCCTCCTCTTTCTATTTCCTGTGTATTTCTATCTATTCAACAAACCAGCGGAAATTTCCAGTCCGCCTTATCAACATGTAGACGGATTAATTTCCATGTGAGACTGCAAAAGATAATTACAGTAGTATTCAATAAATTATTATAATAGGAAAATGAACATATTTTTTTTACCATATATATTATACTGTATATATGACATGGAGGATTGCCAAAGTGCCTTGTAATACATCAGAATAATGGAGGTTTGCTCCTTGCGGTCTTTGAAGATTATAGGTAAGTTATAACTATAAAATAGCTCAGTTCCTAGGGAGTGTAAACTATATTGATTTAGAATTGAAGTCAAGGAAAGGCTTTTTATCATGGTAATACACTTATAACCATATCCATCTATTATTCTGTTGCATGTCTTTGCATACACCTTTTGTTATTGAGCTTCATTAGATGTGTGCTTACATAGAGGTTGGCACGGTGAACACAGAGTCCTCTCGCTCACCTCTGGCTGGAGGAGGGCAAGTATGTCTTTCTCAGGAATGTGTTTGCCAGCTGCTTACCAACCCGGTCACCTTGCCAGGGTCAGAGTATGTAGAGCAATTAAAGCCACAAATAATGTCCTGAAGGCAGCAAAAGACAATATCTATTAACAGTAAGGTCTGGTATTTTTCCATTCCCGAGAAATGGAGAGTTTTCACCTTTTAGCTCATGTACCTCAGCCAAGGTGGACTTCATAGGTTCTTTCTTGGCATCTTAATCCTGATACAGCATGACTAATAATAACTACACTTTGAATGACAAAGAAAATTATAATTTGGAAGCTGTCATCATTTGTCCTTTATAGTTTCTGAAAATTATTTTAGAGAATGAGTACAGCGTTTCTATACCATAATAGGATGAAATTTAGCTTGGTAAAGCATTGTGTATCATAAACAATTGCCATTTTATTTAAAATTTAAATACTATGTGCACTTTTTTTTTATATTGGCGATGATTAAATTAGAATTATGAGGTGAGTGAAAAACACTCATCCCCATAATTCAAGCCGACCTGTGACACTGAAGAGGTCAGCTCTATTGATCGGGAAGTCAGCGAACACATACTGCCGATCGCTGACTTCCTGATCTCTACAGAGCTGTCAGTCACCGCTTCCCACAGGGATTCCCTCCTCCCGTCTACGTTTCTCCAGCGCTGACTGGAGGAACGGACAAGGAATGGCCGGGCACAGTTGGTTCTGTGTCTAGAGAGGCAGAGCCAGCTGTCAATCAGCCAGCGGGATGGATCTCGACAGTATTGTCGGGATCCATCCTGGCTGCGGCACCGTTCTGCACTCTCAGCATATAGTGGCCTATTTGCCCCATAGTTCTCCTTTTAATACCTCCAGTCTTTTTCAGCCACTTCCTGTCTACATGCACTTGCTCCATTGGTTACTAAATCTCATTATACTGGTCTGATTTCCTGATACTGACAACAGTGGACCACACGTGTGCAATGTGTCTTCATCAGAGTGCATATAACAGGTTGTCAACACAGGAGCACAATTGTAAGACAGCAGTCTTCTATAACAGGAAATGCCTGAACAAGGATCTTGTATCGAATGATTGTTTGGTTACATATATGTCCAGCATTATGTCTTAGGTCAGAGTGTCTTTAGAGTGAACCTGTACACAAGATTGCATGAGGATTATATCTATACTAAGTCAGGTCACTCTATTAGTTGCGTTAAAATACCTTTTAGTTATTTTTAATATACTGTATAACTGTGTTATTTGATTTTTTTTTCTCTTTACATCTGGTGGAATTCAGCTTTAACCCTTTTCTACTTGCAGTCTGTAGATTAACGCTTCACCATAATGCTGAGGACACATTAACATTAACTCTGGGCCCCACTAAAGTTTGGGAACCAATTTGAGTGCCTGATCGTGTGGTCACTATGTCAGCTATGACAGTGATCAATTTACAGGCTGTAATTTTCACAAATAAGCCATCAGCCTGACCATCAGCGGTGTACCTGTTTAATATTGTACTTGTCAGATACAGTAGCAGTGTAAAAAAAAAAGTAATGAATTTATACGAATGTAAAAAAAAAGTATGTCTGTGTAGCCTATAATAATAAAAAAAAGAGCAGGGTTTTAATAAAACTGTGTACTTGAAAAAGTCGAATATGTCTTATATAAAGATTATTTAGTGATACTAAATATAGCCTGAGCATCATTGACCTCTGGTCACAAAAATAATGAATGCCACTGATCGTTCATGACAGATCATTGACCTGGAATAAACATGCAAGATGGAAGTTCAAACCTTTCAGACTTCACTTTCTGCATGCTTGTTCCTGATCAAGGGCTTGCTAGGTAATAAACCTGGAATTAGAATAAAACCCCCATAACCTGCGCATGTGAAACCCCAGGACCTGCACCATAGTAACCACTTAGGAAGATTGGTCACTATCAATAACAGCTCTGCTTTTTGCAGTTTAATATCTCTATTTTTTTTTCTTTAATATATATAGTTTCCTCTCTTTTATTGGAGATGGGCTAAAAGCATGGCACTAAAACCTTGTAGGCTGCCCACCAGTGCTGCAAATAGTAACATAGTGTTTTCTGGCAGATGGGCATTGCAGTGTTCACATGCTGTATGCCATTTGGAAGAGAAGTCATCGTAATGGACATGATTTTATCGATGAGCTCAGATTGTGCTCTCTCCTGTAATCTCTCACTTGCTCACTCAGCAGCGTTTCACATTATTGTTTGCTGTATTTTTATCTCCTGTTTTCTGGCGACCTTGCTATTGTACTGAAAAAAACGGTCAGGCACTTTGGTGGTATATTTTGGTCTAATGCTGCCTGGAAAGGAAAATGCCCTTGTTCTATTCTGTCTAGTACAGCACTTTATTTAAATGCTGTGTGTCACTTAGAATACCGTGCGTTCGTTTGGCACTGTTCTCCAGATTTGTGGAGCAGTTTGTTTGCATTGTCATGATGGCTGTGGGATACGTTTGTGGCCTTTGTGGGAACCGTCTCTATCATGCATAGCAACATAAGCTGCCCACTATTGTTTTTATTAGACTCTGGCTTGTAATTTCACCGCACTGTTACTGAACTATTTTTCCAGACAGGAAAACATATTCAATGGCAGGATCAATAGGTAATAAAACTATGCTAAATGGGGGAACCTAGAGGCAAACACTGCTGTGTTAATGCTATTGACAGACTGCATCATATATGTAATTTTTTTATTTTCCCCTTAGTTACATTTTAAGCTTTTTGTTATGGCATAATCAGAAGGGGAAGAAACTCAAACTTCGAGGAATATGATTGGAGTAATCAGAAGATTCAAAGGAGAATTATGGGGTGTTTGAAAAACACTCCTCCCCACAATTCAACCGACCTGTGACACTGAAGCCGTCACAGGTTGGCTCTATTGATTGGGAAGTCAGCAAACACATAACGCCGATTGCCGACTATCTGATCCTCTCCCTGCAGTGAGCGGTGACTGTTAGTCACCGCTCCCCACAGTGAGCGGTGACTGTTAGTCACCGCTCCCCACAGGGATTCTCCCCTCTCCTCCCTGCTTCTCCAGTGCTGACTAGAGGAACGGACGAGGGAGGAGGTGGGCACAGCTGGCTCTGGCTCTAGAGAGGCAGAGCCAGCTGTCAATCAGCCAGCAGGGTGGATCGCAACAGTATTGTCAGGATTCGTCCCGGCTGCGGCACCGCTCTGCGCTCTTAGCGTTGCCCGCTATATACTACGTTTTGGGTCACATTAGTATAAGTCCTCCTGTGATCCTGAAGAGAACGATGGCCAAAAAAGGTGTCCCATAGTTCTTTTTTAAGAAAGTTGAATTAGGCCACTGTGTGTATGTTTTGTAATAGAAATCTGAGATATCGATGTTGGTTAGACCAGTGGCTAGTGGGCCTTATTTCATCTTTATCTGTGGACCCGATGTGATGGCCATTCGAGGAGGTAACAATGTTTCCAGCATCAATGATGCTATGTAGAGCTTTTCCTCTTATGATCGTTTCTTCTACTCATTGAGAAGAGTAGAGGATGTGTTAGACCATTAAATGGATTGCATAAGAGGCAGCAGAGGATCCCTGTACTTGAGAGGTTGGTTAGATGTCTCCTCACCTGTTGTCGAGGAGACATGTGCCTGGCTATGCCTATCCTCATCGCCTATGCCTCATTCTTGTAGAAAGTTGAGACATGTGGAAAACCTGTTTGATTACAGTAGGTGCCTTCATTACAATAAAGAAGTGTTTATAGGTTTGGTGTACAGTGTAACATTTTCACCTACATTGCTTCCTGAGAACTTAGTGCTGATTCAGCAGGAGTATATCAGCCTATAGCACAGGGATAGCACAGAGTGTTTGTACAGAGTGTTTGTTTGTTTTTAGAGGTACAGTATATTTTTGGATCATTGAAGATCGGCTGCTTTTTCATGGAAATATTTGTCTTTCCAGCTCACCTATTTGCAAAGTAGTCTAATTACAGAATGAGGACAAAGTATAGGAAAATATTTATTTCAGTGGAAAATCAGGAATATATATGTGCCCAGTCAGTCCTTGTATATTAAACAGTTATTTGTTGAAGTTTGGTATACCATGTCAATCACTGAGTAACAAAATGTAGTTACCTTGACTTTAAAAACCATTTTGGGCAAATCTTACATCTCTGTCACCCATTTACCAGTTATATATAAAAATAAATCCCTACTGAAGCCTTTTTTATAGTCCCCATCTTTGTTCCCCCGCTTAAAATCACACTGCTACAGTCTCCCAAGATCCTTAGAAAACACCACCTCTAGAGAGCCACTTAGGCAGTGTTGTGCAGTGAGGAAGATAAAAGACTCAGTGACCAGTGTTTCCTGCGACCACAGATTTTTTTTTTAATTGACCCTCCCCAACCCTCTACCATGCCTCTTCTCCCTGAAGCCCCTCCTCCCATTAAAAAAAAAAAGAAGCTTTTATGCATACCTTAAAGGAAAACTATTAGGTGAGTGAAAATCACTCATCCTCATAGTTCGAGCCGAAGTATGACAATGAAACTATAACACGTCGGTTCAATAGATTGGGAAGTAAGTGAACACATACCGTCGCTCACTCATTTCCCAATCATCTCCCCTGCAGAGAGCTGTGACTGCCAGTCACGGCTACCTGCAGGAATTCCAGCACTGACTGGAGGAATGGACAGGGGATGGGAGGGGTACAGCTGGCTCTGCCTCTAGATAGGCAGAGCCAGCTGTCAATCACGCAGCTGGGTGGATCTCGACAGCATTGTTGGGATCCGTCCCGGCTGCAGGGATCTCAGTATACCGCGAGCTATAGCTCGCAATATACTGAGCTTTGGGTCACGGGAGGGCGCTAGTATATGTCCTCCTGTGACCCTTAAGAAAACTACGGGGAAAAACACTTTCTGGTCAGTCCATTGATTTTACGGGTCCTTCCTCTTCTCCTTTGGCAGTGGCGGTGGGAAGATTCTTACTCTCGGACAGTATATCACTCACATAATGACATAGAAGCGTTGTTCTGTCTAGGAGTACTATGAACCCTGACTGGCATGTAAACGCACCCCCAGTAGGTGTGTCCATGATAGCCTGGGCACACAGGAAAGGGGTTACATGGAGCTGGGCAACATTGAACTTCAAAAGGGCCAGAGCAATGAGTTTGTAGGGAACGATGCCAAAGAGCAACGTGAAATCTGCTTTTATTTTTAAAGCATTAATGAATAGCTTCAAAAATCCAAAACATTAACAAAATATCAATATACCGCGGACCACAGCTTCTGGACTCTAAATGCAATAAAAATGTGCAACGCAGAATTGCATTCTTGAGGGATTTGGAGGAACTCGGATATGTTTAATTTAAAAGCCGTAACATCCACCTCAGAAGTAGCATTGCAAGAGGTATGCCAAAGTTTTGACTTTAAAGCTGGATGTAATTATTTGCATATCTATCTTTCTGGGTTCAGGGGCATTTGAGGTGCACAGGAAGATGACAAAGTACTGTATGTAAAATGATGTCTTGGTGATTCCATAGCCAGCATTAGTACTTTTTTTCATGTCTTTTACAGGTCTGTAATTAGTCAGTGGAAGTAAGTTTTACAGTTAATAGTAATACATAGGAGGAGAAGGTCATAGGGAGCAAGTTTGGTGGGAATAAAAAGCAATGCTTCCAAGACTGTATATAACAATACAAATGCATTCATAGTGTATACATTATATTGTATCTCTGTGAAGCAAATGTGTCATTAACATAAAGTAATAAACGGCTTTCAAAGGTGTACAGCAGAAACCTACAGATTCTCGCACATATCATTCACCATTGCTGGAGCCTTCTGAGAGCTTTGTTATGCAAATATTGACTTGTATACAGAAAGTCGAGCTCCGGCTCACCCATCCCACACTTAAAATTGATCATTAAGGTTACCCATCATTCTAAGGTATCAGTAAAGATTTGTTGGAGGGGATGGGCTAAAGCTCAATATTCCACAAGAAATTTAGATTTGCATAATAGAGCGCCAATGGCTTTGGGGCCCTTTGGGCACTCCAACAATGATCTTATTGTATGTGTGCTATACACTTTTGAGGTTTGTGTTATTACTTTGTGTTAATGGCATCCATTACAAAATGTTATCTGCGCACTTCTGTCCTGCTTAGAAGCAACATAATGCAAGCTGGATTCCCCCTTTAATGTGTTAAGCGGAGTGTCTTACTGGTGTCCCCCCCACCTCCCGCTGACTGGCACACACACATATCGCCACTGTCAGCTCGTTATAAATAGTGCAGTTACCACTCAAGTATCACAGATGTTCCATTTCAAACCATCTGAAGGTTCCTTCACTTCTTATTTGACTGCTTTCAAAATTGCAGTTGCCATAACAACTTTGATATTTCTTTATTGTTATGGCAACTGATGAGCTAAAAATAATATAAAGAGACACCATCTAAAACCAGCCGCGCTTACCCTACCTTTCCACTCACTCTACAGGATTTTTTTTTTCTCTCTTTTTGTATTGTACATTCCAAAAGAGTACAGATTAGCTCAGCCACCTCTTGGCAGCGCTTCTCAGATTCTTTGACCAATGTGATGGATATTTGAGCGCCTCTTGTGATAATCAGGCTGTATGTTAGTAATGAATAATAATCAATAACAAGTATTTTGAAGGGAGAGCCATCTATGGAGTTTATTGAGAGACCTTGCAGTGTTATGGTAAATTTCTGGCATTAAAAGTACAAATAAAATGCAGAAAACAATCAAATATTTGACTTGTTTTAGCAGTTGTATTTATTTTGCTGTTATAATGGAAAATGCTTGTTTAGAATCAGAATTTCCTATAAAGATATTCAACTCTCCCGTTGAAGTAAATTGAAGTCTCACACCTTTTTTGCTCTCTATACCTGCATATGTTATGATTTTCAATGTTTTTTTCACTTAGAAATGCATTGCAAAATATTTTTATCTGGGTGAAAATGCTCTCCCTGTAGATATATATTGGACACGTGTATACTTATACTGCGTGCCTGGCCAGGTCAGTTGGACATCATGGTCACAATCTGGGACCTACTGGAGTTTGCAATTGTATTTAAACCTTTCACACACAGCTATAACAGGAACGTAGGGAGTGAAAAAGTATGAAAAAGAAGGCTGTTTATAGAATATTTCAAAGAAACGGGGGGGCACAAACAGGAGCTTCACACTGAGTAACAATATATGGTAATGACCAAATTCTAGGGTTTCAATACATTGGTTCAAAAAAGATGCAGTCCCCCATAAATAGAAATCCCTAAAAATGGAAATGATCTGATGAATAGATCACAAATAAGTAATGTAATATAACAAAATTTATTGTATTTCAAAACTATACTTATAAAGACACCTATAACACGACATTTAAAAACAGTTAAAACAACGCTTCCCTGAAATCACCTGTGTATAATATTGCGGGTACTGAACGTATGAATCTCCTACGGGGCAGGAAGTCTCTGATGTGAGTGAGATACAAATATATCCACAATAGAGAAAACGGAGTTGTACTCACATTATGTGTAACCGGTAAAAAGATAATCCTAATTGGATCCCACAACGATACATGCATGTAGTTGTTTCGGAAGGAATGTATCCTTGTGTAGCAGTTTTACTCCATATGATCCGGATCTTTGATGAATCTGAAGTTCCATAGGTGCTTATCTCTCCATTTGATTGCACTCACACCACTGCAAGAAATAAGGCTATCAACCCTAAACAGGGGAGCCTCCAATGTGGGTTCTCGACCTAAACGGCCGCACTGTAGAGTGAAGTGTGGTGGGGTCTCCACAGCGGTGTACCCAGTGACACGGCAATGACACAGCACGAGACGGAGGCTGCGTGCACAACACACTGGCTTTAACTTGCCCGCGTCTCCTGGTTTAGTGTCTCGGCTGCAGTAGACAGTGCCTCGCTCCTGTCTCTCGGGTTTTGCTGTGGTAGACTGGAACCGCTGTCACCGCGATCGGCGATATCCGCATCGGGTTTGATAGGTCTACTTCCTTTGGAGGCTGTAGGGGTTCTTTGCTCTCGTTCTCACCCGAACGTGTAAAGATCAATAGACGGTGTCCTGGGAAGCTGAGACACACGCTATCCTGACGCGTTTCCCCCCGATGCCGGGGCTTCCTCAGAGGGGCGTGTGTGTAAAGTCCTGCATGGGTGTACTTAAGTAGTCATACTGATAAAGGTTAATTGGTATTCAATCATCATTCAAATAGATACAGGTATGTGATTTAAAGCGAGTTAATTATTTCAAATAGGGTCAGATGCCATGGCCTTCATGGGGAAATTAGCTCAATTCAATATAATCAATCTGATGACCTTTTTTACATATATATATATAGAGGGTTTCCCCAAGTAAGAACAATAGAGACATAGAATAAGGGGCGTTCCACAAAATATCTAATGATCCTTATAACATTAGAATCAACTTGATGGAAAAGACATGTGGAGGAGCCCATCCCACCTGGGAAAGCCCAGACGGGAACTACTCGTATCAAATGTATGCGACCCATAGGTCTACACACTATCATAGTAACAATCCAATACGAGATATGAAAAACATACCTGGCATAGACAAATCTGTGTACACTCTGGATCCTGATGGATCAAATTTACATTGAAATATGTAGTTAAGGATAAGTGTGCACGTTTACAAATCCATTTCCCTCCTTGTTAGGTACACCAAATGGGTACATAAACGGAGATGATCCCCCTGGGTTGGTATATACTCAAAAATGATAAAGTGCCCAATATAAAAATTCAGGCCACTATTCGACCATCAAGACCCGGAGTTGCCAGAGATTTGTCGCCAATTTTTCAAATAGCTTTCCAATGTTTAAATATATCTTTTCACAATACCTTAGCCTAATGGGATAAAAAAAGTTAAGGTAAAGAAACGCTATATTTGGATGTCACTAGGTTTCCATATAGCAGCTGAAGTTAATCATGTCATTGAGTCCAGGGGATTCGTGAGAGGCTGTTTGATGAATCCATCTGCATTCCCTCTGTAAAAGAGATTTATCCCAATCCCCTCCACGTCTAGGCTGATGCACCCTGTCCAATGCGAAGAAACGAAAACCGTTGATATGTCCGTTATGTACATCAACAAAGTGTCTGACTATCGGGGACCTCAGGTCGTTAAAGTCCCGCTCCACAGATTTTTTTATCATGATCATCCCCTCGGTCTTTTCTGACCTTTGAGACCATGGCATCCCATTCAAACATAGCGTTTCAGTAAATGTGTGCTCCTTGAGAACGTGAGACTCAAGTCCCACGTTTATAGAATATCTATCTGACTTATTACCTATTTCTTTCAATTCAGTTGGGCTTTAAAGACTAACTTCAGGCAAACGTTTTCTTAACCCTTACAGTAGGGCTACTTCCGCTCTGCAAAGTTTGCTTGTGCTTGTTTATGTCTAGGTGCAAAAAAAAAAAGTTGCAAGTGCAACTTAAACTTACTCTCCCTTACCTTAGACTCCTTGAATAGTTATTCTGCTTTTCCCATGCTGCCCCATATGCTTCCTGTCCATGTAATCTGGTCTAGGTAGCTGAGAGATCCCTACAGACTTCTGGATATTTAGGAGATTCTTATACACCCATAGTACTACCTTCTACTTGTGTTTCTATGCATAAAGGGGGCTGGACAGCTTCAGCCAAGCACAGAACCATTCAGGGATTTCCCTTCCCTGCTTCCCAAGCTCTACAGCTGGAAACCAACACAAATTGGTGACTTGCATAGTTACTGGTCTGCAAACTCTCAAAGACCTGTAACTGACAAAAGCAAATTTTATAGTTTGTGTTGTGGGATGTAGGGGTCATGATGGGGCTGGTTTAGGCAGTCAGAGCTAAGTGGATTCCAAACCTGCATTGAAATACAAGTTGTACCTGTTAATTCACAGCAGCCATCCTTGGCAAATATTAAAAGAAACTTGTTTTAGGCTCTAGGTTCTTTTTTAAATTAACCTGTGTTTCTTATTTATTGCATAAACTAGCATTATCAATAAGTACTGGCCACTATAAATTGCCTCTACATATAATCTGTCTTGCCAAGGGAAGCTGCATTGCAGTTTGGGTATCGCTTCCATTGGTTACAAGGATGAATGAAGTATGCCTCAGATTTGCTGGGGAGGGGGGGTATAGGGGGGTTGGCTCGGCTGGGTAAATCTCTTCCCCAGAAATGTAATTCATTCTTTTGGAATGATCAGCCATGGTGTTGCACCATCTGCTGGTCATTAGGTACTTTCTCTTTTGTGCACACCTGACTCTTGTTAACCACCTATAAAGGGAGCATAGACATAGGTTTGCTCATGCCCTGGATAGAGACCTGTCTGTCTGTGACTTCTGCCCCACTATTCATGCCTTGGATTATGCCTTGGTATTCTTTAAACTGTGTTTGCCTACCTGTCTCCAACCTGGAATCTGTGCTTGACCTTGCCATAAACCTGCCTACTCTACTACTATCTGCTGAATTTTCTCTCTCTGTTATTTTCACTTTTCCTGTCATCAGCTGTTGTTTTTGGTGACACAAGGGGTTTACCAGACTCTGACATCTACTTTTCATCCAAGGCAAAGATCCAAAGATCAGGCTGCTGGCAGGAAGATTTTTAAACAAGCTGGAAAATCTCCCTGTCGGATAATGATCCCTTTCATCAGCCAGGTGTGATCCCCTGGGAGGTCAGAAACAGCCCAATGCTTTTATGTGGCGCTCAACATCAGAAACCTTTCTTGCTTTTATTGGGAACTTTATGGATAGCATAATTTATACATTAAATGCAACTCTGTTGGCATCTTACGGTTCCTGTTATTCCAGGGCAGTGCTAGCTTCTGTGATTTATTAAGACATACTTGAAAGGAACATTGTAATGGGAGAAACTTGATGAAGACTACCATTGCTGACTACTACTTCTGACAATCTTGCTTTAATTCTTTGTGTCATTGTCCCAGACCAAGTATGCAGATAAGGCCTGCTGACTTGTTCAAGGTTAGCGATTTACAACGCATTGAAGCCAATGGGTCAGCATAACAGGCAAACAACTGAGAGGTCAGCAATGATGGCCCCCACATTTCTCTCTTGACAAATTTACTTTTAAACATTGAGATGTGTTGTGCAGAGAACAGGTAGGATCACAATACCATTTGTACTAGTGAATCTGGTTTTTCAAATGAAAGAAAGAAAAAAAATGTTTTTGAAAGAAAAAACTGTCTGCGTTTGTTTCTAGCAACCAGTCAAATCCCAACTGTCATTTTTCAACAGGTTTAGGGAAACAAATGGGCAGCAAAGTTTTTTTTTATTTAAACACTTGCGTCATTTTGCCACAATATGTCGGGCTGCTATGAACCTCTGCCCTGTAGAACATCTGAGCCCATGAAAAAAAATAATGCTCAGGTTATCTTGGAGCTTACCAAGAAGGGGTTAATTCATACTTTACTCAGAGGGTCATTGTATTGTATCTCCTTAGCCGAGACAGATTTCAGAGAGGCAGAAGTCTGGAGACTGGCCACCGGCTGGCACCTTTCATTGTTGAAGCTGCTAACTGCTGTTATGGGTACTTTCCCATTGTGAAATACTGTGGAGCGTACTGACTGAATGGGCTGGCGAGTAATAGACCGGAATATTAGATGTCCAAGTAAATACTATTATCATGCCAGGTTGTAATTTCATGATGTTATCTAAAAAGGGATATATTGGAAAAAACAAACATATTTGATCATCTAACTGCACACAAAACTAATGTTTCAGCTTTACAGAAGAGGTCTTATGGGCCTAGTCACCCACTGGATTTTTCTATCCTTTGGGGACTTCAGCAACAAGATCTGCCTTCCTTAATTTCAGTATGCACCGTTACGGATACTAGTATCGGTGCTGATACCGAGTATTTGGGCAAGTACTTGTACTCACTCAAATGCTTCAATACTTACTACCGATACCGGAATCTCTGTCTGTCTGGCAGTGCTAAGGGAACATGAAGCCGGCTTTCTTTCCAATTATCGGGAGGTGAAGCTGGTGTTCTTTCAATAGAACACCAGCTTTCCAGGCAATCAGGAAGACTGGGCTTCCTGATAACCAGGCCACATGACATCGGTATCGGTATTCGGTATCGGCCCGTACCTGTTGCAGGCATATTGTGTGGCACATATGACCATTGGACCACCCACAAGGCTGCAAACCAGCTAAGTATTGCAGAGGGCCATATGAACCTGTAAATTTGGCTTTACCAGCCTAGCAGGTTTATAACAATTAGTGGGGAGTACTGGTGGTGAGAAGTGAACAGCACAGGAATTTACTGCTGGTGTTTATTAACCCCCTTTGAGAACAGTAGCAATCGTAGCTGGTTTACTAACCTGCTCCATGTTCTGGTGCGATATCTGCCAGCAGCAAGACATCTTTACATCCCCATAGGATTTATATAATTGCCCAGTGTTGCCATAAGTTGTCATCTCCTGTCTGTGGACTAAACTACTCTACTGTACGAAATAGGACGTAGATGCAAACAGGGTTCAGGCTGTCTGTGCAGTAAACCTTTATTGCCTTTTAAAGTTACGGTAATCCTATTAAGTCTACTTCAGGAGTCTGGGTCTTTAAACTGTACTAGACCTCCTATAGAGAAATGTGTACAATATGTTAATAAATACCCTAAATGCAGCATTTCAAACAACTTCAAAATCAGGCTCTCCTATTTGACATTCATTAAGAAAAAGTGCCAGTGTCTAATACCAATACCATACACAGAGAACATATTGTCTTTTTTTTTTCTTTAAATATGTAGAAAAGATCAGCTTGCTACACATATTCCAGTCACCACACTATATGTTAATATTTTCAAACTTGGCATAATGTGTAATTTTTTCAGGTACATAGGAAAAGTTATACAGTATTTGCTCACTACATAAGCATGATCCGCTTCCTGCTTTGCAGTGCTCCTTTTGATAATACAAGTCTGTGAGTCAGCCGACTAATTTAAAACTAAGCACTCCTTTGTGGAAAATGTCTTATCTTAACGGTTGTTAAGAGAGAGATGGAGAAATTGAACTGAGCCACCGAGAGCTCCTTTAGTGGCCAATCTACAGATCCTAATATTTTACCATACCAGTAACATGCAATATAACATGTATTAGGTATTTACCCCTTGGGTGATGACACCACACCACTATTATATCAACAGAGATTGTTTAAACCAAAAATGGGACAATAATGTATCCAGTTTGTGAAATTGGACACCTTAATAGCCCAATTTCTGGTTAAACATACTAGAAACATGGAAAGCCACGCTTGTAAATTGTAATAGTTGTATCAAAATATGCAGTGTAAGCACTTCAGCTATAAACTCAAAATACGCCCTCATTGATAATACACTCTATGTTCCTTTTTTGGAGCAATGGTTTAAAATTTTTATCTGGACAAATCTAGAGTGGCGTGTTAAAGAACACCCATCCAAAACCATGTCAGACTAATCGTTTAGTTTTCAATGGAGACCAACTCTCTGAAACACCAGCCAACTTCTTCAATACTCTGGAACTGAGGGCTTCCTGCCGGAGGTACCACCCTGCTTCAGGTCAAGGAGGGAGATGGACACGTTTTGCTTGTCTTTATTTAGGATTGAAGACACAGGAAATGCAAAATCGATGAGAGCGCTCAGAGCCATATGATAACTGTTGACCTAATCCTTGGCAGATCTCCACAAGAATGTCAGAAGTTTAAAAGTGGATACTACAAAAGTCCGTACAAGCTTGTTAGAACAGGGCAAATTGTGAATCATATTTAGAAAGTTTACTTGTCACTGCCTTTCCATACATAACCAATTCTACCTTCAATTATACTATTAGGGTTTATTGGGAAGTATACTTTGAGGGGTTTATTTATATAAATAAAAAACTGGCTCTGTTTTAATCTCAATTACTTTATGAATGGTCCTATATTTTTGGGGCATGGATACCCTTATTTATCTTGTACATTGACCAGCCTAGACAATGCAATTTGTGTCAAACAAAGAGCAGGCAAAAAAAAAAAAAAATTTTCTTTTGAACTTTTAAGTGTTTCAACTATTACCTCCTCCTTACTTTCCTGCTGTTATAGAAGTGAGCTGGACCTAAAGAGAGTTGGTTCCATTCTTTAATACCATAGAGGAATCGAGTGAGACATGTTGGAGTTGCTTGGCAACTAGGGATGGTGGGTGGTGCAGCTTTCATGCAGAAATATAACCCCTTTCATACCAATGTGTAGCAATTAGGCATCCAAAAAACACAAAAATCTTGTCTTGGCACATGATGAAGCTCATTGTTTCCTTAATCACCTGCACTTCCCCAGCCTTGTAACCAATCGGTTATTAAAATGAAAGTTTAATTCACGCACATTAAAAGGGAGACCTTGACGGCATGTGTGTATGCTGCATCTTGAATGCGTGCACAGTGTCACGGCAACAGTCCATGTTTCCAGTTCTGAAGGTGAATTTTTAATTGTACGCTATCGCAGCTAAGCATTGCGTTCAACTTATATAAAATCATCCTTGAGTTGCCATCTTGCTGTGCCATTTCCATAGTAAGCGAGCGAATGCAGGAATGGTATTTATATTTCTGATTAAAATGTCAAGGTAAGAACACTGTTCCTGTGCGTATCATTCAGGAATATCTATCAGTCCCAGACCTTTCGATGGATGCCTGGAAACAAGTATGCCGCTTTAAGATAATGGCTAATGCAATTAAAATTCTTTCTGTGTTTTTTCATTTGATCTGTAGCTCACATGCCCCTTAAATTTTAGCTTTGTAATACAAGTAATCCAATCTGCTTCTAATGATATGGCATATATCACTGTTTACTAAGTAAAAAAAAAAAAAAACGCAGCCAGTCTACAGTGACAGACCAAAATTGCTTAAGAGCAGTGAGCAATGAAATATTTTTTTTTATGGGTTTGCACAGTGACCGATCATTCATCTCAATGTGTATTAGACGTGTATTTCAAGGTACATCTTGAATGCTACGGGCACACAGTTAGCTAAACGGAGTGCTTGCTGCATATTTTTGACTCTACTAGAAACCCCCAACTGGGTGCTTCAGAGTGTTGTAAAGCTTCTTTAGTGTTTGCCAACATTTAGTTTAGGATGTGCCATCCTATTGATTTATATTGACCACCCCCCACCAACTGGGTGCTTCAGAGTGCAGTCACTCACACACACACACACACACACACACACACACACACACACACCATTGCTGGAACGTAGCCCCAGTAATGCAAGCAGTTAGGAGAAACAGCAGGGCAGAAGCACTTTCCAGCACTACTAAATAGGAAGCTGAACCTGCATATATAATGCAGATTTATATGGTTGCCTGCCTGCATGTGGATAAATTAATGCAGGTTATGCATACATAATATACGATTTATTTATTTTTTTACTTTTAAAGTTTATAATTTCCAGTTTATGCTTCTTGAATTCTACTTTTCAATAAATAAATAATCAGCAGAGTTTGACCGCCTCAGTAGCAATTGTACTGGCAGTGTGGATAGAGTGGGGCACACAGCCAACCGACTTCAATGCTATGGCGGGCCATGCAAGTAAATGCTTCAACAGTTTCATTTCTTGCAGAGCTTTTGTAATTGCTGAATCTTCAGAACATCTTGATTGTGTAGAGCAGAGACTCTCTCTTTATACAGCTCTCTATTGTGTTTGATAGCAGACTGTATAGATACAGTTATTACCATGTTAGATGGAACCAATGTATGAAAAAGAGCAGAGCCAGCAAAATGTGTGCAATGTTGCTGCTTTTCATGAAAAACCATTTATTTTCTGTTGTTATGTACATTACACAATAGTTAGTTGGGGCTTATCCCTGACAAAAGAATGTGGAAGCTTCCTATAGTAATGTATATACATCCCTGTACATATGTTAGGCAGCGAAAATAGAGAGCATTGGAATGTCCCCGCATTGCTTGGTATATCATATCACTTATTAAAGGGTAAGTCCACTTTCCCCAGGTGAATTTGGAAAAATAGAATTACCCCCTCCAATATGGCCCCCTCACCCCACCTTGCTATACTTACCTTTTGGCGAACGCTCCTTTGGGGTATGAATACACACTCACCGGTGGAAGGGAAGGGGTGTTTGCCGAAAGGTAAGTATAGTGGATGGAGGGTGTCTGAGGGGGCCAGACTGGAGGAGGTAATTCCATTTTCCCAAATTCATCTGGAAAAGTGCAATGACCCTTTAAATGTACATGACAGCCAAGCATAAACATTTTACACCTAACCTCAATAAAGTTCTAACCTTTTCTCTGCTCTACTAAAAAAAAAGTGACTTGTTTCATCCTCTGTCCCTTATAGAGACATTTCCCATCACTTTCTATTTCTACTTTATTCAAAACAATGTCTGGGGTTGGGTTTTAAAGTAAATTTGTCAGTACTGCAGTGTAACGAATCATCAGTTCTACAGGGCAAGGCTTATCTCCTACCTCCAATGCCCTTCTATTGGCTAGTAAGATCGCCCATCACAGTGGTGGATCAAAACGAAGGAGCGGAAGAGTGTGGAAAGTATTGACTTTGCATACTAGAACCTGCTATTATTAGGAGCATTTTAAAGTGAAGCTAGCATCAGGTATATTTATTCATGTTAAGTACATGCATGAGAAGTAATGTGTAATTGTAACACTTACATATATTTTTATACCTTTTACATTACACTACCTGGCAATACATTTATCTGCATTTCTCTGTAGAAGGACAGAGCCATCTTTGTTCAGGCATCTTCCAGGGTCAACCTCTATTTCCTGCACTGGGATTCTGGCTCAGTGATGACGCAATCATGTAAATTCTAGTGCCTATGCAGTTCTTGGCTGTGTTCACAAATCTCTCACGCAAACCTCTCCTCTGTAAACTTTTACCTTGTGATTTTCTACAATTTGCAAAATACAGTCTAATCACTAGCATAGAGGAGAGTGAGGAAATTATTTCTCCTCCCTGCAGCAGACTTGTGACCTTGTGGCAGCCCAGGCAAGGTTAACTTTCTGGTCCCCAAGGACTACTTGCCAATGATAAGATGTTTTTTCACTAAAATTATACTGTTGCTGTATATTGTGACATGTCCATAATTTATCCATGCAGACTTTTAAAGTTACTGAAGGGTCCACTACTGTGCTTGACCGCCATTGCATGGGTGCGCACAATTTTAACGCTTGACATATTTGGTATCTATTACTCGATGTGACCCCCATCTTTTATTTTTTTCACTAAAAAATTGGGCATTATATTGTGTTTGGGTTTTTTTAAATTTTATTTTTTAATATTGATTTGATAAACATTTGCTCAAATATCATGCGACATAAAAAAATTGAGCTATCATTTTTTTTCATTGTACCTTTACCTTTTAGACTCCTCGGTCAGTTCCACACTTACCTGTCAGCAGCGCCGGTCCCCGCAGTGATCCTCCATCCCAAACTTCTTGGTTCTGGGGGAGGATAGCAAGGGCAGAAGAGCTATAGGCTCCTTTTGCCATCAGTCAACTTGTGGGGCGGGGAGGAGGGGCGTGGCCTGCCACAGGGCTGTGTGTGTTTATGGACGCACACAGCCACTGTGGACATGGCTGTGAAGGAGCACGCATGGGTGCCTCTACAGCAGCCACTTAGCTGATGGAGGCACCTGTGTGGGAGGGGTGGGGGGAGGGGAGAGAATTCTGCGGGGGTCCACTAAAAAAAGAGGATCTGAAGGATTTAAAAAAAAAAATCTATATAAATGCAGGCTCCTAGTACTAATAAAATGTAAGGTTTAATATCACTTTAAGTATAGTAAGTCTCTGTTCCTGTGGAGGTCTGCATTACAGTGAGCCGCCTGCTATGCCCTGCAAAGGCAAAGCACATATTATTTTTAGGTTTTGTGGAGCTTTGAGTTGAGTGAAGGACTTGAATGTTGCTCTTTGTTTCATTAGTCATTGCCTTGGATATTAGCCTCTCTGTTTAAAAAAACCTTCCTCACCACCCTGGATTTTTGGTACACAATTGGTCCTGCTCAGCAGCAATCTTTTTAAAAATCTCCTTCCTTCCGACAGTCCTCACAAAACGCAATGTGCCCTGCACAATGCCAACTTGGGATTTCCTATTTACAGCACCAGGTCAGAGTCTGGCAGTGTTCTTTTGAAGAGTAGAGAGGATGAGGAAAAAAAAAGTAGTTGAGGGAGCGGTGCCCAAATCAAACAACAAAGGGGCTATCAGCAACCCAGCCGAGGGTACATCCACCATAGGGCGATTCCCAGAACATACACGGGTTGGGCCAGTTGTGGTAGGGGTTAATCTCTGCAAGCCTAGCCAGGGAATGGAAATACACTGCACACATAGCACAGAGATTTATCCATGCAACACACTAATTAGTTTTTAGATCTGCCAAATAGATGTTGGAGCTGCTAAACACATTCTATTAACAGCCAAATGGCCAGGCAATTAGAAGCATTTCCTATGAATGTGGAGTTTATACGAATGGCAATTTTCAACTTGGCAGAGAAGTTAAGCTTGCTCAGTATAACCCTGACCTTTAGATTTCTGTGTTTAAAAGCCACGCACTGACCCAAACAAGGACCTTTGTCCTCTTTAGGAAGCACATGAGTTTGTAAAGAGAACAGGAAGACCCTTTGTTTTTGCCTTTCAGTCTAATTTTGTACTTTTGACGCGTGAAACCATTCGAAATCTGGCCTGGACTTTTTGCTCTTAAAGTATATGAGAACCCCTAACAATGAACTCGTCTTATTTGCTCTCTTTCAGCAAACTAAATACATCATTGGAAGCATTTTGTTTTCTTTGTTCACAAATCAGAACAATACCGGTTGATTCAGGCAAAAAAAAATCAGATCTTTGATGCAGTCTTGTGTTAAACAGTCTTTAACAATATCAGGAAGTATGTTTGGACTACACAATGTCTTCCCCCTATGTTATGGAGAAGAGGATAACTGTTCTGTAGATCCAACACACTTCCTGCCTCAAGGCGACAATGCTGCCCTCCTTAGATACAGTATGGTGAGTTAGCACTGGCACCGTAATTGTGTTACTGGCAGGGTGAAATATATGAGTTTTTTGTTCTTGGGCTAAGCTATACTTTAAACAAAATCTTTCTGTGGTACATGAAACGGCCCAGTAATGGCAACCAATGCAACAGGCATGAACATTGCTTGTGAATATTGGGCTGAGTAAGGGTTAACATCATACAGGTAAGCATTTCTGAGTACTGGAGTTGCTTTTTATCAAAGCCAGAGATTTTCTTATGTGTTCAACTGAATGCCAGCTGTTCCTTTTTTTTTTCCTTTTGAGAAAAGGGAATCCTTTCGCCATTTATATGTCGTTACGTGAAATGAGAAGAAGGACTCATGCACATGTCCACCTGTGGCCGTAGAGCGCAAATTGCGGCATATTTTCCCGCCAGGAGGTCACAGGTGCCGTGTACAGCCTCCCATAGAAGTCAATGGCTGTACCTAGCTGTATGCAGATATATTCCGGACTTTTGTAAACACACACATGGGTGCCCAACCCCGACTGCAGGCAGTCATGTATTGTACCCATACTCACGCCTGTGTTTACACGTCTGGCATATACTTGTGTACAGCCTTTGACTTCAATGCTGTATGCAGCACCTGTGGTTCCCTGGTGTGGAAAATACGCCAGTATTTCCTTTGTACAGGTTCAACCGCCCACGTGCATGAGCCTGAATACATAGTGAACTAAAATTACTGACATGTTCTCTTTAATGGTAGGAGGTCATTTGATTTAATATCATGTTTTATATAATCTTTAATATCATGTTTTATCATGAACAGAGTTGTATTGTGCAGAACTGCTTAAATGAACACACACTTCATCTCTATCTCCTTTTTATCTTAGTAGGGTTGCCTTCAGACAGCAGTGATTTTATTCCCCAATAATGAATTCCCTCTATACCTAACAATAACCTAATTTCCCTTGGGGCCCTGGGCTGCTCTCCTGCAGTGAACGTCTCAAGCTGGTTGTGCTTGGGATTCTTTCCAGGAAAATAGTAGTTTCTCCTGGAACTCTGTTTGAATAGAAATGTAACTTCCTGGGGGGCCGTCTGACATCATTATTTGACTATGGATAAGGGAAAACCAGCTGGGGACCACTAGGGAAACCAGTCATCTGTGGGACCGAGTACACTTTGCCTTGTTTAATAAATTATGTTGTTTCAACATAATTTAGTGATATATCCCATAGCAGACAATCAGAATTCATTCTGAAACCGTTAGACCAGGACAGGATGAATTCTGATTGGTTATTATGGGTCATGTCTTTAAAGAATTGTCATTCTTTGTCAAATAAGGCTGTGTGTACTCCAAATTCCAAACTATTATCTAAAAGTAAGCACATCTACTTATGTATGGTCCTGGATTCTCTGCTCCTGCCAGAGTATTTGGTTTTCTCGCTATTGCTGATATTATCATTGAAATGGGAATAAACATTTTGAGGGGGATTTACCAAAACGGAAGCAGGCAGAATCTGGAGCAGTTGCCCATAGTAACCAATCAGCTTCTAGCTTTCATTTTCAAAGTTTAACTAAAGAAACTGAAGAGAGAAGCTGATTGGTTGCTAAGGGCAGCTGCTTTAGATTCTGTCTGCTCCAGTTTTGATAAATTCCCCCCCACTGTATTCTGGTAACTATATGGGGTTTAATACCTGTAATAAATGTTTGCAGCATGGTCCCATTGACTGCAATGGTTGTGTTTGGTAAGCCGCACTGCCTGCGACATGCTGTATAAAATCTGGCATGGCTGTGAAGCAAAGCATCGCAGCTGCATCATGTGCACATACCCAAACATTCGCCATGTTAGGTTTCAGGTGGACGGTTCGGGGGGCTGTGGAAACGAAGATCAACCCCTTGTTCATACCACCCCTTTGGGTCCATGTAAACAAGGCCAAAGACTACCCGGTCCACAGGGTAACAATACTGCTGCATTATTCACTACAGAACAAAGAGCGATGTAACTCAATTAAAGAAAGGTGTAAAATTATAGATGTACTGGCAGGATCAAGAGGCAATAAAACATAGGAAAATTAGCACACTAGCCTGGCAATTGGGAATGTAATCTGGTCTAATATAGGGGATAATAGGGAACAATATTATTCCAAGGGATCCCAGTTGGCAGGGCCGTCTTTAACGCAGGGCAAAAGGGGCAGTTGCCCCGGGCCCAGTCACTGTTGTGGGGCCCAAAGCAGCTGCCCCTTGAGCCCGCAAAAGATGCACACGTGTCACCATTCTGTTTATTATGCGATCTGCGTTGCATAGTGTTGCTCTGCCCCTGCCGTATGCTGCATAGAGCGACCGCGTGATGTGTCATGCGGGGTGACGTCTCCCTAAGACGTCTCCTCCTATCTACTCTTTTGGAGAGCCAATGTATTAACATGTATTCCAAGGTGTGCTGCTCCAACAGCTCAACAGGTAATAAGACTAACATGTTTATTCACTAAAAGGTGAAGAGTTCGCAGGAGAAAGTGAACAATCAAGGACAACATACGGTGGCTGATATGGAAAAATTCTCCAATTCAGTTCACTTCCCAGTTCAGCTATGTTGTCCTAGATAGTTCACTTCTCCTGCCTTCTCCAAACTCTTCACACTTTTGTGAATAACCCTGTATGTTAATGCGAGGATGCAGAAAAATAAAGACTGCAGTATTAGAGCAGAAATAAAGGGGTCTTCAATTTCTGGAGCAGGGTGATCATTCTTCCCGGGACCCTACACTTACTCCCGGCATCGTACAGATTGTACACGGAGCTGCACATGTTGTCTACCATAAATATCTATCTGTTAGCAGCTTTATTACTCTGCAGGTTTAGTTCCGCTTTAATGCTAGTAACACACTGCATCATATATTTCATTATTGATTTTGCCCATAATTTTGCATTATATAGCACCCATGTTATTTATCTATCAAGAGCTAGTGATTGCTGAATGTTTTGAAGCCAAGAAAAGTGAAAACTGTGTAAGAAAAGAATGTAATTGTAATAAAGAGATTGTGTTAATCTCACATGAAAAGGAGACGGGTTGTCCTATGTGCAGTTTTCTTCTAAACCTAGAAAGACTAGAAAGTATATGCGGCAAACTACATTTCTTTACACATCCTATGAAAAGCTTCTTCCCTAATCCTTCTACAACCTGGAAGACATAACGATAGCCTGCTTTTGATGCATTCTCCTTTACCAGGTCACTGTGAATCTCAGTCAGTCAGTTTCATAGAGCTTGTGGAGTCAATGAGAGCTTTTGCCACGTACCGTGCCATAATAGCGCTGTGCTTTCATTTAAACTGAAAGCCTGCATTAAATCTGACACACTGAAGTAAGATTTTTCTGCTTCTTGTTCAAGGGAATGTTGTGCCAGTATGCATTTCCAAAACTGTATGGATGTAAATATCAGAACTGACTTATAAAGCCGTGGTGGAGAAAGTCAATACAGGCAATGCTCATGAATGACAGCCTAGTGTATGAACGTATTGGGTCTTCCAAGCTGGACTTTCACTACTACAATCAGTTGCACACTGGTCTAATGCTCGCCATACGTGGCTCAATCTTCACACAGGCCCACAGACTGAATGAGAGAAAATAATTTGAATTCCCTGGGTGGTGGAATCTCCATGGCCAGCTATTGTATTCAGCAGCCATGGGTGCTGCTGCTGCCTGTGGCGCTGCTGAACAGTGAGTGCATCTGTTAGGGTGCAGTCACTATTCGGCTAATTATTTTTCACCTGAATTTTGTTGAGCCGGATGGTCTTTGTAGGGCCACCTATAGTTCAGATGTCTGCCAATTAATCAGCAGCTGGCTGAAATTTTGAGCCATCTATGTCCAGCTTAATTTCATAATTCTAAAGTACTCATAGAAAGCGATCAGATTTCACTCTGCTGAAGTCAAACCAGTGCAAAATGGATCCTGATTGGTTACTAAAAGGTCATGTAAACTTGTGTTCCCATTGGGAAAACTTCCCCTTAGAGCAGGGTTGGGCAACGCCAGCCCTCCAGCTGTTGTGGAAGTCCCATGAAGAATTGCAAGAATGACACTTACAGATATGACTCCCAGAGGAAGAATCATGTTGCAATTTGTAGCTAAAGCACAGCTGGAGTGCTGAAGTTGCCCATCCTTGCCTCACAAGAATGGGTTGGGAATGGTCATCTTTAGGCATAGGAATGGGACTTTAACTCCTAAGGATTGCCAATTGGTATTTTGTAGCCCCTCCAGCAGTGAATGGTTTGTTTTTATTATAAAATGATGGTCTCTAAATAAAATACCTCCTTCTATATCATATTATAGTTATTACTAATTGACTGGAGAACACCTTAGTAATAAGTGGCTTGATTAAGAATCAAGGAATATTTTTCTTCAAGCATATTTTATTGGCTAAAGACATCTTGCATAACTAAAATGTAATGATTTCCTGTCACCCAATACACTTCCTGAATATCCTGGGTAATGCTTGATTCATCATCATTGCTTAATCTGTTACATAATGCTTCATTTGTCACCATATCAATGTGGAGAACCAACATATGACAATGTATGAAGGCGTACAAAGAGCAAAGTGAACTATCCCTTCAAAGCACTTTGTATATCACAAAGTGCTTTAAAGGGTTAGTTCACCTTTTTAATGTTTTTTTTTTCTCTCAAAAATCCCATTAAAGGGTTATTAAACCCTCACTTTTGTTTGCATATATCTACTGCTAGCAAGCAAAAAACAACCTTTTGAAACAGGTTTAAACTTACCTGTGTCTCCGCCGCGGGCTCCCGTCCGAACATCTAAAGAGTCTCGGGCGGCCGAAAAGCTTCTTGGGGCAGGCGAATGCGTACTTCAGATGTTCGCCCGGGAGATGAGGAGAAACACAAGGTAAGTCTATGGAGCAGCTTGCACTCGCACAGACTCCGTGGGACATCAGAGGAGAGGAGGATAGATGAGTCGAAGCTGGATCGGAGACCCACGCCAGCGTTGGAGGGACATCTGAAAACGACAGTAAAGTAGAAGATGATCGGATTAAGAGGTATGATTTAGGGTAAGTCCTTACACTAACATTGGGGGGAGGGAAAAAAAATCCTTTAATGTCACTTTTACATTACATCATACAATGTAAATAAACTGTTTATTTCTGTTTTTAAAAACGATGCTTGCTTTTATTAATGCTGCTCCTGTGGGCTCCTCCTCTCCATCCTAACTACATGGCTGGATGTACCAACGGTTGAATGCGTGGCCCCAGCTCCTCATGAACGAGCACTCCCTGGGCATTCCCGCTGTTTTAGCAGGGCTGTTGCAGTCAGTCATCAGGCAGGCTGGGTGCACTTGTATCCCGCCAGTGCTATTTGGCAGTGGGTGTCGCACTTGTCTTGTGCTTTGTGTTTTCTTTTTCGATGAATGGCATTTTCATTCCCACCTGTGTGTTTGTGTTTTTCTTTGTTATTTAGAGGCAGGATATAGCGACTTACTTTCTTTTTGTTCTTGCCATTCTTTTCATCCCCATGTATTGTGTGAATATCATGGACAATTATATAGTGATACGCTGTAGCCTCTGGCCTGTTTCATGCAATTAGAAAGAATGAATGTGGGTTGTCCGAAAATAGCTTTGTTGTAATATTCTGTAGAATGATTTTTGACATTCAATTATTTTCACTGCTTACAAATGAAAATAAAGTATATACAATGTTGTCTTTACTCTAATTCCTATTGTTGATTCCTAATACCTGTAGCTAGGCATTGCAGATTATTTACAAATCTTCATTGTATTACACAAAAAAATCTCTCTACCTTTCCAGCATCAAAAATGTCTTCCCAGAAGTATAATTTAAAGAATTAAAGTCTTCTTTTTTTTGCATTTATCTTCTGCTAGTGAGCAGTAAATATATGCAAAAACATTTAAAAAAATGTAAATTAGTCAAATACTTACCTCTGCATGCTCCTGGCTGCAGAACGCATCTTGCACGCAGCCTGTGCAGAAGGAAGTGTAGGCGGGCGCATGCGCAGTGGAGATCACCGGCACGGAGAAGAGGAGAGACTCAGCAGAAGTGAATGCACGCAGCCAGGAGCATGCACGCCGGACAGACGCCGTGGGACACAGAACAAACAGCATCCTGCGCTGGATCAGAGAACGACACCAGCACTGGAGGGATTGCTGGAAACCTGTGAAAGGAAGGCGATGTTCACTTCAAGAGGCATCACACAAGGTAAGTATTAAAAGCAGAAACAGAATGGGGGACAAAAAAACGTGACTTTAAGGTCCTGTATATGTCTAGCTAATTTCTTTGTTCAGTTCATTCCCTACATATACGACTATCTCTGCTGAACTGCCTTTTCTAATCGGGGAACTGGACATAGAGTTAAAGCAGAACTCTGGGCAAAAAATGTTTCATCTTTGCAGTGTGGCTACCCCTGCACTGCAAGGGTTAACTGCCTGTTTTTGTCCAAAATAGGGCTCTGGTATGGGTTTTTTTCACATTAGAAGCTCCCTTCATATCAGGACCCTCACTTTTGACATCAAAGTCAACCCTCTCACATTAGGGGACCCCTTCAGAAAATGGTGTGTGCCCCCCCCCCTTTCACATCAGAGCCCCCCTCTTTCACACCAGAAACCCCCTTCACATTGAGAGCCCTCTTTACATTAGAATCCTCGTTTCACATCAGAGTCCTTCCTTCACATCCTAACAGCACATCAGGAGCTGCAACTGTGGCAGAGAGCAGTAAGCGGACGGAGGTGAACTTCTGTCCTTCTCTGAATAGATCCTACCCTCCCTGGGATAGTATAATTTTCTGCCATGATGCTGGTGGCCAGCCTGCTTTCACCATGGGAAAGCATGACATTGTGTGAAAATTTCAAGGCACTCCTGAAGAAGCCAGTAGGCACCCTGGTTAACAAAGGCTAAAAAGTATGCAAAATTTTGAGGCACCCCAGTCTGAAATGTAAAGCTAGGACCCCATGCAAAAACACATGAAAAAGTGGGGGTCCATCCTTTGCATCGAAGTCCTCCCTTCAAATCAAGAGCCCCTCCTTTCACATCAGAGTCCCCCTTTGCATCAGTAGACTCCCTTAACATTAGAAGCCCCCTCCTATAATATCAGAGTC
>NW_017306469.1:422862-424410 GCF_000935625.1 Nanorana parkeri | reverse complement strand
TTTATATCAGAGCCCCCCTTTCATATCAGAATCCCTCATTTTACATCAGAGTTCCCCATTCACATCAGAATCCTACCATTGCAAAATTTCGTGGCACCCCTGAGTAAGTCAGAAAGCACCCCAGCATGCCACGGCACCCTGGTTGAGAAAGGCTGATCTAGAGAGTCACTGACACCCTTATAGCCGGCACACCTGATTTGCATACTTGTTCCAGACTAGTGGGTCACAAGGCAAAAGCACTTGAACCTACCCTGTAAATGTAAACGTAAGGGGCAAAAAACATTGAGGAGAATTTATCAAAACTGGAGCTGACAGAATCTGTAGCAGCTGCCCATGGCAACTAATCAGCTTCTCTGTTTCATTTTCAAAGCTTACCTGAACAAACTGAAGAGATAATCTGATTGGTTGCCCTGGGCAACTACACACGTTTTGATAAATTTACCCACAATGACTTTCCACTGATGTTTACTCAGCAATCCGTTGTAAAAATGTCAGTGTTCCAGTCCACCCTGCAGCACTGCAATCTAATTTTACATTTGACAGACCATCTTTAAAGAGATAAATACAAGCGCTGCCATCACAAGCTCCTGGGCTGTCATCCTTCTCATCACTTTTACTACTTGGTGGGTCACTGGCCTGATACACGCACGTGACTGTCATCAGATAGGCATAAGGTTGTTGCAGATCTGTCCTTTACAAATTGATGAAGATGACAGAGCAAGGATGAAGATGACAGCAGTGGCAACTCCCCGGATATATCTATCCTGGCCGGTTCCAAGTCAGAGCATTCAAGCAGTTTGTCTTCTCGTCTGTCCTATGGAGAGAGATTGAAACATCGCACTGAGCAAAGGTGATAAAGACATCGTATTTATTTCATATTTAAGTCTTTTTTTTCTTACTTGAGGAATCTGCTTCATCCCGGTTTTCTGTTGAAGATTCCTCCGCTTTCATTGACAGCCCCGTACATCATCAATCTTTTTTTAGAAGCTACATTAAGTTGTTGTTTTCGTTTTTTTTGTTCCTTCTTACCATGCTTAAAGCACGCTTCTTTTATTTTAATTAATAATTAATACCGGCTTCAGTGACAGCAGGCTTCAGGTTACCGCTAACTGGCTCCAGCTAGTGCACTCTTAGTCGGAGCCTTTGTTTGAACAACGTGCACATTACCCCACAGGCAAGAAGCCTGTGTTGTGTTTCACTTTTTATCGTGGCACAAGAGGGGAAAAAAAGAAAGCAAAAAGCGACTTTCATGCTGCAGTTTGTTTTGATGCCGTCTAACGGACGCAGTTATATAGAGTCGTAGATCTTTTGCCTCGGAGACGTACCTCCCAGAGCGCTTGGATGATTCAGAAAAGGTTGGGGCACATCAGCAAATTTGGAGGAAAAATGTATAATAATAATGAAATAAAAAAGTCCCTGATTTTCAGGAGTTGATAATGTTTGATGACAGTTTGTGGCATTTATACGTTGTGTCTTGGCAACTGTTACCTAGTGACCATCCTAACCGGCACTAGCCATTGGCTGAGCGGTTGACTGGGACAGAAAGAC
>NW_017306469.1:328401-422780 GCF_000935625.1 Nanorana parkeri | reverse complement strand
AGCACTAATAATACAAAGAGAGAGAGCGATAAAGAGAGAACGACAATGTGAGAAATAGCGACAGCCTCCGCGCAAAACAGCATCTCAAAAGCAGGACTTCAGCACCGAGCTGACAGCTCAGCTGCTAGCAGGGAGCCTAGGTGAGAAGCATTGTCTTTAATAACTGTAATAAAGCAAGACGAGGCAGCGGAGCCGGCGGCGGCTCTTTAATTTGTATTGTGGGGATGGAAGGAGGGCTGGGGAAGGGGGGTAGACGGAGCAGCTGGTCCTTTTTTGGTTTAATTTGCAAGATGGAGAGGGGGGACGGGAGACATCCGAACTCCTCCAGGTAGATCAACTTGAGGAAGGATGAGCGAGGGGATGCTTTTTCCCAAACCGCCGAGGCTTTGTCACTGTAGCAAGCATTCCTTTAGATGGTATCCGAGCTGCGGCTGCCACCCACCTCCCTGGCACATCTCGCACACTGACAGTTTTAATCTATACAAAAGCACGGACAAAAGAGGTAGGCTGAGCAAACCCCACGCTAACTTTCACTCGCAAAGTGCTGAGGGCGAAATGACCTTGGGTAGCTTTTTTTTTTTTTGTTGTATTTATTTTTGTCGTTTACTGAATGACAGTGCCAAGTTACTTAGCGTGTGTCTAATCTAATCTGCATCTGCTGTCAACCGTATCTTTCTATCTAACACACGTCTCATTTTATATGTCATACAGAGAGAAAAAAAGGCAGTAATCCATTGCAACCAGGTTTCATTTGTAAGCAGTCCAAATTTAAAAACGGGATGCTATTGAATACCGCAAATTGTCCTTTTCTATACTAATGTCATTTTTTTTTAAATTGCAAATGTGTGCCTGGTAATTAACAGGTTCATTTGGGCTGAATGATGACTTAATGATGATTTAAGACCTGTGTTTATCCTTAAGGATTAAAAATATTTAAGACCTACTTTAACACCGTTGCGCTAATTATCAGTGCCACATAGTCTCCATCGACCTTAAATTCGGGGACACAGGTTGACAACTATGTCTTGAAAAAGTAACAGGTGTAATTATACTTTGGAAAGTCAAATACAAATATTTAGTGTTTACTACATAGTATTTTTGAGGAGGGATATCTGCAGTTTATTTACAAACAGTGAATGTTTATCTTCATGAGGTTGGTGTGCAAGGTGGCATTTCAAGGCGAGCGGTTGAGCAACAGCCCGTTAGCTAGCACAGCTTATAGGAAGAGGCTGCAGCCTTGAGATCCTGATCCTTAGATACTTGGGGCTGGGCTTGGCTAAAAAAAAATGAGCACATTGAGAATGTTGTTATAAACATACTTGTTTTATAGTCCAGGTAATGATGGTAATCCTTCTGAGCTGGAAATTAGGTCACGCTGGTAACGCCAAGTACAAATGACTTGTCGCCCCCAGATAGAAGGTTTTTAAATCATTAACAGGTTAAAGTGCACAGGCAGCACACAGTCTTGGATACAGGGCACATGATCGGGTTGAACGCAGACAGCTGGATGTTGTGGAAGCGCTGCTATTAGTGAGCATCAATTTAGAAGTATCCGTTAAATAGTCTGTGATTGCTGCTAACCCGGGCCCAAGATGCTGAGATATTTTAAGATGGCTCTTGACTTCCCCTCCCTCTTATTTAAATTTTCAAGTCTAAAGATAAACTATCTCAGGAGAATAGCCAGCCACCCTTTACCTCCTCCCTTATTCCTTAAGCATTAAAAAAGATCATGAGTCAGAGAAATGTTTTTCATTAGGCATTTCTTTCTCTTTCTTCCCATTCTCTGTTTTTCTTTTTTTGTCATTTATTTTATTTTTAGTTTCCACCCATGTTACAGGATACAGATTCTGTCTTTAGCAGCCGTGCTTTGTGCTTGCTAAGAATGGATTACCAGAGCCTGATCGTGAGACAGCCAGCAAGCTTCCCTTTGTTCAGCTCCCCCAAATTGCTCCTGGGTGCCGTGGTAATTTCTTCTGTGCCTCCTTTCCTGGAGAAGCAAAGGTGAATAGAAGCCAGAAACCGGGACCGGTTTTATGAATCGGGCATGAGGAGCTGCGTGGACCATCTCACTGATGGAAGAGATTTCCGAAACTATTCTTGAGGCTCGAACGTGGAGGGTCTCCTTCCAGGTTTCAAGACTGTTTTTTGCCACCTGGTGTTTACTGCTGTGCTTCAGGATTCCATCCAAGGTGAACAATATTCTAAACCATGAACCAGTCACAAACATTTGATTGGGGGACCGTCAACGCCAGTGGATTTATTTTGAACGGAACCGAGCATCACCCTTGCCCATTGGGTATTGGCCACTACAGTTCAGTGGACATATGCATCTTCGAAACCACAATAATTGTGCTGCTAACCTTTTTGATCATCACTGGTAACTTGACTGTCATCTTCGTCTTTCATTGTGCCCCATTGCTGCATCATTATACCACTAGTTATTTCATCCAGACCATGGCATATGCAGACTTACTGGTTGGAGTCAGTTGTTTGGTGCCCACCTTATCTTTGCTACACTACTCTACAGGAGTCCACGAATCCCTGACTTGTCAAGTGTTTGGATACATCATTTCAGTTCTGAAAAGTGTCTCCATGGCTTGTTTGGCCTTTATCAGTGTGGACCGGTACCTGGCCATTACTAAGCCTTTGTCCTACAACCAGTTGGTAACCCCATGCAGACTACGTCTCTGCATTGTACTGATTTGGATTTATTCATGTCTGATCTTCCTGCCATCGTTCTTCGGCTGGGGTAAACCTGGCTACCATGGGGACATCTTTCAGTGGTGTGCCATTGCTTGGCACACCAGTGCCTACTTCACCGGCTTCATTGTGTGCCTGCTGTATGCTCCAGCAGCACTGGTTATATGTTTTACATACTTTCACATCTTCCGTATCTGTCGACAACACACCAAAGAAATTAGCGACCGCCGCGCTCGCTTTCCCAGCCATGAAACTGAATCAACTGGGGAAGCAGGGCCTGGTCATAGCCCAGATCGACGGTACGCCATGGTTCTGTTTCGGATAACCAGCGTTTTCTACATGCTTTGGCTGCCGTACATAATTTATTTTCTGTTGGAAAGTTGGAGGGCACTGTCAAATCCGACCCTGTCCTTTCTTACCACCTGGTTGGCCATAAGCAATAGTTTCTGTAACTGTGTCATTTACAGCTTATCCAACAGTGTTTTCCGCCTCGGTCTCCGGAGGCTGTCTGAAACAATCTGTTCACCGTGTATGTGTTCTAAAGACAAAAAAGATCGGGACCCGAAGCACCGAAAGCGTGCTAACTCATGTTCTATTTAAAATGATTGTTGTGACAATCATGAGCTAGCAACGCATCTGCACAGGCCCGGGGATGCTGCTTTCTCAGAACCATCTACAAAAAACAAAAATATGAAATGATTCCAGCACCTCATTTTGGCTGCATTGTTTGAGTTGTTGATTTGCAATGGAAATGGGAACCAAGAAACTCTGATGGAAGCGGAGAGACAGAGAGGACACGATTCTATGCCCTGCTGTCAAAAATGAGTCATCCTATCAGCTGGGGTGGGGAGCAAAATATCAAAGAGAAAGTGTCAGATAGGTTAAGATTAGCTAATTAAGGCAGATATTCTGCGAAATATCAGATAACGCACTAAAGGTCACTTCCTTTCTCATTCCTTGCAAAATATAATGTCTTCATTGCCTTGCCGGGGACAAGAAAAAGATCACTGCCCACCGCAAGGCTCGTGTTACTAAATAAAGTACTGCCGTGTAACCTCATCATTACAAACAATTCCTTAGCCCGAAGGTGACCAAATTGCTGTTTTTTTATTTATTTAGTTTTTAAATGTAACTTTAATAATATGTGTTACCTAAGCGCAAAGCTAAGTGGCTGTCAAAACCGTATGAGAGTTTACGAAAAGCGTGTGCAATATAAAAGGGGGTGTTCTTTCAAAATATATGTGCCTCTGAATACTTTGCCCTCCAAATATTAGCCTCTTAACCCCCTTGACATTTGACACAACCAACAAAAGCTGCTACTTTTATTTTTTATTTTGTAAAGTGATGTGTATCTTATGTTTGCCCAAGGATGTCCAACATCAGTTGCTCAGCCTTGATGTTGGTAAGCACTGTCTCCTTTAACATGCTGCGGTGTTTAATTCGGTGTTGAACACATGTCCTATGTACATCTGTAGTCATGTATGCTTTGTGTATATATTGATTACATTGATAAGAGATGGGGCTCTGGTTTCCAAGTAGAGGCTTTGCATTCCTGGCCACCTAGACATGTTATCGAGCCTTTTGTCAGACGAGGCAGCTGGCAGTGGCTCCTTCCAGAATTAGAAGCAGTGACCTTTTTTTTTTCTTTCCAGAACAATTGGTGATCACACCACCCATGGAAAAAATAGAATCTGCTAAGTGGACCATATTTCTGCTATACGTTTTACTCTGTCATCATCCTTTAGAACATCTAGCTTGCTGCTGGGTTTTTTTGTTTTTTTTTCCTTTTCCTGTTCCATGTGCAGTTTCACTGTGCACAGTATATATTTAATAATAAAAAGTAATCTATATATGTAATAGTGTGTGATCTTTGACTGTTGTCGTAACAGCACCTATTAAAAAAAAAACAGTAATTATCCTCACGCTCTGAATAGCAGACAATAACATTTTTTATTAAAAAAAAACTGTGCAAAGCAGATGAAGTCTCCAGCACTTATATTGGTTAATGCGGCCTAATTCAATCCAGAATAAACATGTCATGGCGTTTATGTCCGTAAACAGGTTTTTGTGCATATGCTCTAGAAATGCTTTACAGCAGAACTCCGGGAAAATAAAATCTTAAACCCTTGCAGTGGGACTATTCCTGCACTGCAAGGGTTAAGTCAAGGGAGGTAAACAAAAAGAGCTACAGCTTGCTCATAGACTGGTCCCTCTAGCCCCGCTGCCCCTCTGCTCTAGCAGGTCTGGGGTCCCTGAGTCATCATATTCTATACACAATGTATAGAACGTGAGGATGCCAAGGGATATACCATCGCTGGAGCAGAGAAGGAGACAGGCTGGAGGGAGTGCTGTAGGAGCCAACTGAGTAGCGGTTCATGTTAATATAACTTTTTTTAAATGTTTTTTAGCTCCTAGACAAAACGAGCCCCTAACCCCACTGCAGGGGTTAAAGCAGACCTTTAGCCCTCATTCACACTGGAATCAGCCTGCACGTACAGCTTCGTGCTGCGTGCAGGGCCGTACCGAGCAGCTCCCGGGAAGAACTGGTGCTGTGTGTGATTAGTACGCAGCCCCCGTCCTTCTCTATGGGACTATGCGGCCGTACGCCCCCCTACGCTCACCCACCCTGCACGTCCCTGCGGGTGAGCGTACTTGTATGCTGACAGGATGGATCCTGTCTGCATCCGAGCCAGGAAACGCACACCCCTACGGACCTGCACTTGAAGTGAGCGTAGGGGGGCGTACGACCGCGTAGTCCCATAGAGAAGGACAGGGGCTGCGTACTAATCACACGCAGCACCTGTCCTTCCCGGGAGCTGCTCGGTACGGCCCCTGCACGGAGCTGTACGTGCAGGCCGATTCCAGTGTGAATGAGGGCTTATACTCAAAAATCTAATTCTACCAATGCATCGCTCTATGTATGATGATTAATAATAACATTGACATGTCAGGTGTAAAATGCTGTGATTATGAAATACTTACACTTGCAGAACATTCACTTCCTGCTCTGAAAGGGCAAAATGACTTCAGTATTGGCAAAGCAATGCACACTGGGATTGCCTTGTCATCAGCAGAGCATTGCTGGGAAATCTCATTTGTAATCTCACAAGATCTCAGGGAAAGGCATTTTCCTCTGTTGAGATGATGTGCATAGTCACATGCCCTAGTCACATGTCTAGTCACCTGTGCCAGAAATCCAGGAGGTAATAGGAGAGCCAGTAACCTGCCCTTAGTAAACATGGCCACTGCCAGAAGACTAGGGAAGAAAATAGAAATCGGGTATGCAAAGAATACAAAGCCGGCTATTATCTAGAAGTATGTGTTTGTAGATTGTCATTACTAAACATTTCTAAAGGTTTGTTTGTTGCTATTTTAAAGATATGGGTAAAGGTCTGCTTTAAGATTTGATTTGCCCGGACTTCTGCTTGAAAGGTATGTGCAGGTACTTCAGGTGCTTTCTTGTTGAGCTTGCGGGCAATTTAGATAATTTCAGCAATGTACACATTCACTTTAAAGTGAACCTGTGGCCACAATATTGGACATTGAAGTTCTAAGCTCCTGATTTGCACAACGGGGAGCATCAGTTTTGGATCCCTGCCGCATCGGAACTGCATGTACGGTTCACACCAGTTCCGGTGTTTTGCCTCTGCCATCCTTAAGCTAGCCATACACAGGTGAGTCAGCAAGGCTCAGCCAAAATTCAAGACATTGCATGGCCAGCTTTACTTTGCTGTGCCATTCACATAGTACAGCACAGTGATGACATGAAGGACGCAGCAGAGTGAGGGGGGCGGAAGCACAACACTGGAACTGGTGTCAATCATGCACACCATTCGGATGCAGCGAGGTGTTGGGAGTGCCGTACTTATCTCTCAGTGGGGTTTAGGAGAGCTCCTGATGTACTAACACACTGACATTGTTAATGTATGAGAACATTGTTAATGTATGAGAACAAATAAATAATAATGCTGTGCAGTGTTGGGCTGTAAGAGTATATACATAGTTGATAGATGTCCATAGCTTGGCCCAGGGGTGGACAAAAGTATTGAAGGATTCAGGAGCAGGACTTTTTGGGTTTTTTTTAGGAGCCAGCTCCATTGGCAACAACTATAAAAAATCTCAAACGTTAGGAGCTGGTTGTAACTTGGCTACCTGGCTCCTGGGTTTTTCCAGCCCTGGCCTGGTCACAGTTGCACTTTAAGGTATCACTCTATTTTTGTGACAAATTACTTCCTGTAGCTCAGGACAACAAGTTTTAAACTCGGTAGACTGTATTTATCACCTAATTTAGTTTGCCTGTACAGGCTTTGGAGGTATCCATTAGGCCCTACCGGAAATGCTACAATTTTGCTTAAAGGAGAACTATGTGGTAAATGAAAATCACTCATCCACATAGTTAGAGCAGTTTCATTGTCACACGTCGGCTCAATTGATTGGGAAGTGAGCAAACGCATACCATCGCTCGCTCACTTCTCGATCATCTCCCTGCAGGGATTCCCCCCCTCCACGCTCTGATCCTCCAGCGCTGACTGGAGGAACGGAAGAGGGAGGGGGCAGGCACAGCCTCTAAGTAGGCAGAGCCCACTGTCAGTCACGCAGCTGGGTGGATCTCGACAGTAATGTCCGTTCCGGCTGTGGCGGTCTCAGTATAACGCGAGCTGTAGCTCATGATATACCGAGCTTTGGGTCACAGGAGGAGGTTAGTATATGTCCTCCCGTGACCCTTAAGATAACTATGGGGAAAAACACTTACCCCATAGTTCCCTTTTAATGCTTTGGGGGTCAATCTACAAAATCCTACTGTCTGTGAAGTGTTCACACAGCTACCACATTCTTTTTTTTACATTTGGTTATATTGCTGCCTGGGCTCATATCAATTTAGTGGGGGGGAAATAAAAGCAGAATTCCGAGCAAAACGGTTCTTAACCCTAGCAGAGTGGCTACCTCATTTTTGTCTAGGTGCTAAAATTAAAAAATATATACTCATCCAACCCTCAGAGCCAGCTTGCACTTAGACTGGACCCTGGAGCCTCTCTCCCCCTCTGCTGCAGCGATCTTAGGATCCTCGAGTCATCACCTTCTATTTACAGTCTATAGCAGGGATAGGCAAACTCCAGCCCTCCAGCTGTGATGAAACTACAAATCCCATGATGCATATCTCTCCAGGAGTCAAGTCTGTGAGAATCTGCCTCTTGAGATTTGTAGTTCCACCACAGCTGGAGGGCCAGAATTTGGCTACCCCTGGTTTATAGGATGTAAGGATGCTGAGGGACTTACAATTGCTGCAGCAGAGCAGGAGACAGGCTGGAGGGAGTGTTGTCACAGCCGTCCAGTTCCGTAATTCTGACGAGTATAACTTTTAGCACCTAGACATAAGTAAGCACTGCAAGGGTTAAGAACAGTTTTGCCCGGAGTTTCCTTTAAACATATATCCATTTAAAATCTGCAAGATAGAGAAAAGAGAATACAAATGCACAATATAATTTCAAGCCCAGGAAGATACCTCGACATTTGTTGTTCCTATGTGAAAGTGCCAACACTGGCTTTATGTGGAGATGCCTCTGCAAAAATTCCACTTTAATAAGTGTAAGTACCAACTCTGGGTTTATATAAAGATAACATGGACTACAGCAGATCTCATGTGCCTCTACTGCAAAGAGATACGATGACGTTATCACTGGGGGTAACTCTCTGCAAGTTTGGCTCTCTATCTAGTCCAGGGGTAGCCAAACTCCGTCCCTCCAGCTGTGGTGGAAGTACAAATCTCATGATGCATAGCAAGATTCTCACAGCCACAGACATGACTCCCGGAGAGAGATGCATCATGGGATTTATAGTTTCACCGCAGCTGCAGGGCTGGAGTTTGGCTACCCCTGATCTAGTCATTTCAGTGATGGTCCTATCGTTGGGACTGTCATGGTATAGAGTAGGACACTTGTCAAAGCAACCATGATAATGGTGTATTTGCCAGAGAATGCAAATCAGACTTCTAATGTTATTATGATTACAGAAGCAAATGTTCATTTGTGTTGTTTTGCTAATTACCAGAACTGAATGCTGTGAGCTGTGTGTCATTTATGTACCTGTGTCTCGAGCTTGCACCTTGCTGTTTTTCAACAACCTGAGCAGTGTGCCATTGTGATTCCTATTTCCATGATCTGTATAAAGCTCTCCGATTATTTCATTCCTTAACTCGTGTAATACATTTTTGGATCATGTATCCTAATGATTGATATTCTACGTCAGAACAGTTAGTGAAAACTATTCCTGAGGGAAACATTCAAGTATATCTAAACCTAGAAGCAAAAATGTAGTAGTGTACGAACAGACCGCACTATCCAGAGAGTTCCAATACTTCAGACTTTATTGAAATTCACAGCAAATCCAGTATAACAGTGAATAAAAGTTTATAAAGCAGCAAATACCAGCACTGCACACCCCCAACCAGCTACAACCTCTCACATGTTTCACCCATGACCTCTATGAATAAGCCTACGGGTGAAACATGTCCCCGGGTTACATACAAGTTATGGACTTTAGGTTTGCACTTAAGTTGAATTTGTATGCAAGTCAGAACAGGTAAATTTTTTAAGTGTAACTCCAGCCAAAAAAACATTTAGTTTTGGATAGCATAGGGAAGGGTCACGTTTGTTTTGCTGTCTGTTCCCCTTGTTCAGAAGATTATAATATAATAAAATGTTTTATTTAAAATGACACCAAAAAAAGTTTTTCCTATTTTTAATTTTATTTTATAAACTTAATTTTTTTTATTTGTTTGCATTTTTTATTTGTTTAATTTTTTTTTTACATTTATTTGTCTTTTTAATTTAATTTTTTTTATTTTTTTAAATTATTTTAATGCTGGGAGCCATACCCAGCCTGCTATTGGATATTGTAAAATGCAATAGCCAATAGCAAGCTGGCTATTGCATCTGCCCACTGCCTGTCAATCAACAGAGGAGGGGCCTGATGGAGAAAGTTCTCTATCAGGTCCTCCCGTGCTGATTGACAGCAAGCAGTGGGCGGGTACAATAGCCAGCTTGCTATTGGCTATTGCATTTGACAATATCCAATAGCAGGCTGGGTATAGCTCCCAGCCTGCAATGTAGAGGAGCCTGGGGGGCGGGACAGCGAAGGAGCGGCCGTACCGGGACGGCGAGCAGATGATCGTCCGGACCGGGGGAGCCGACGGATTGGCGGAAGAGGAGGCGGGGACATCAGCCAACACAAGCGCAAAGAGCAGCGGGGACACAGGCCGCTGCAGCCACAGTTCTCCTAAATGTACCGGCGGCTGCCTGTGGTGGCTGCATTCGATTTCTTTTTCCCCCCCCTTCTTTCTTTACTTCCTGCAACAGACCAAGCTGTCCAGCAAATGTGGCAGATAGAGAGTTGGGACAAACCATTCAATGCTTACAGGGGGGCTTACAATGGTCAGTTTTTATTCATTTATGTAAAATCTTTGTCCCAAAAGAAAACAAACAAAAGTGTTGCTGTAGCTGCTTAAAAAGTGTTAACTGAATTTGATCTTTAATTTGTAAGTCAGGTCCATCTAAATCTGTTAGTGCATCTAACACTACCCTCCCCACAGGAAGGCAATTCTGCTGTCCAGGGGTGCCTCCATTGCTCTACCATAGAATGGAGTCACCCTAAGATGGGAATTGTGCCACTGGCCAGACCAACCAGTGAAAATAAAGAGGAAAACTAATGCAGCCACCACATCTAAGGACTGGTAAACTGCAATATATTACACATTTGTTTTTAGGTCTAGATAGACTTTAAGTCTGCCTTTTGCAGACGTTCTACACATAGTAGATGCCTTGTTGTGCTAACCCAATTGCTTCAGTAATTTTACCATGCATACAAACCCTAACTATGAACAGCAGAAAAACATGTATTTGGTTCCTTTTTCTTCTTTGAAATATCACATTGAAAGTCTGCTATTGTATCTGTTCGATACGTGCAAACAAATACATGTTGATCCTGCCAAAAATCATTGAAGGTGATGACATTCTGCAATCTCTGTTTCCACTCACTGTTATCAATTAATATTGTTCCCAGCTATCTCTGTGGACTACAAGACACCCCCTATGTTATGGGGACAAGGGAATAGGACATGTTGTAAAGTCCTGTTCTAGGGTGACCACGCTGCTCCTCCATAGTTAAAGTATTGTGAATGAGCGTGTCACCCTAGGACAGGAAGTGTGTTATTGACAGGATCACCAGGAAGGAAAAAAAATGAGAAAAGTGAAAACTTGATGCATATGTAAGGACTGATAAGCTGCAATAGAGAACATATTTGTTCTTGGGTTTAAATGACCTTTATGTTCCTTTGTGACTCCTCCAAGCTTGTTCGGTATCTGCTGTGCCCAATTGGAGCTGCTGTTGTTGCCATGGAGGAAAGAGTAGGTGGAATGTTCAAATATCCATGGCAACTAGCAAGACTGAGATATTTCCTGTCAGGCATAGTGGATACTTTGAGAGTCTATACATTCCTATACAAGCAGAAATTAACAAGACAGGAATTGATTGTTCTGTTCATTTGGATTACAATATCAACATTTCTCTGATGGATCTTGGATTGTAAGCAGGGAGTGTAAGGAATAAAGTAGAACTGTCCTCCAAATATGGCCCTCTCTCAGTTAAACTAATCAATGGGCATGAAAGCCACTAAGTAATTACCTTGGCTGAAAAAACTGCTCCAGGATCCCATTGGCATGTGGTCACATGTTCTCTGCTGGGAAGGGGGATCAGATATTGCTTTTTTTACAGAGATCACATGACCAGTAGTGATGGGCTCGGGCGTGTTCGCAAGCGCCTTGTGCCAAGCCCGCCAGAAAGCCGCCAGCGCGCCAGGGATTTCCCTCCCTTTGGAGGAATTTCCTCTCACTTCCTGTTGTGGCTGTCAGACAGGAAGTGAGGGGAAATCCCTTCAATGAGGCACAGATGGCAAAAAAAGTGGACAATGGTTATAAATTCCTTAAAAACAATCTTTGCAATACATGTAGCTGTCTTTGTCCTGCTCTGTGAATACTGAACCATGGATTCCAGTGACTTGCTCCTTCCTAAGTGTGAGGGTCAGCCTGCTGTAATCATGTGATCACTGACAATCACAAGATTGTCAGTAAGAGAAGAACTGCTGGAAGAACAGACAGCCACCTACATGAAAACTCTCGGTGTTGCCAAGGTTACAAGAAAGCAATGTTCGAAGTCTTTGTAAGTTTAGAAACACACAGCTGGATGCAGATAATAACACTAAATCAGACCTAGTGCTAGAAATATCCTTTATGTTAGATTCATGCTGGCTTATTAATGTGTAAGTGTGATAACTGCAGGCATGTGCTACCTATCAAAGACATTACATTGCACCTGATAATGCCTTTATCTTCCTTCCTTCCAAGAAATCCATCACCATCTTTATTCAGGCATCATTCAGGGTCACCATCTAATTTGTGGTCTAAGGCAGGGGTGTGCAACTCCGGCCCTCCAGCTGTTGTGGAACTACAAATCCCATGAGGTATTGCAAGACTGCCAGGCATGACTTGCATAGACATGTTGGGATATGTAGCTGAAGCACAGCTGGAGGGCCGGAGTTGCCCACCCTTGGTCTAAGGTCTTTCTGTTGGCTATCATAATCCTCAGTATCCTTTTATGTCCTGAGCTGTGTGTACATATTTTTACCAGATCAGCCCCCTACTGCTTCATCTTACCTAGTTAAAGAAGAACTCGAGGTTTTTAAAAAATAAACCCTTGCATCATGGCTACCTCCACACTGCAAGGGTTAAGTGCTCGTTTTGGGGGGAATAAAGAAGAAATACTCTCCTGATCCTCAGTCCTGCGACAGTGACCGCTCACCTCTCTCGCCCTCTGCTCTGCCTGTGGTTTGTCCCTCATGTCTAATGGACCTGCATGAGATGTGGTGATGTCACGGGTCCTTAGACAGGCGGAGAATAGGCTTTGGGGACCAGTCTAGCAGCCAGGTGGGAGCAAAGATCATGTGAGCATATATTCTTTATTTCGCCCCCAGACCAAAACAAGCACTTAACTAGGGACCGATACCTTTCAGATACCAGTGCCGATACTTGCCACTTTCATGAGAACTACCAGGGTTGCAGCGATTGCAGCTGTAGCCTAGCTCTGGCGCTCCACTACAGTCCTGAAATTAGTACTTGAACTTGCAAAAATGGTATTGGTGCATCCCTTTATTTATAGACATTGATAATAAAAGGGTGAGGATTTGACCTGTTTCAGCTGCATTTATTGTGAGTCCTCTATACCTGCTTTGGATTTGTATGGATATCTATTTGAGGATGAGCACCAGGTCATTTGCCTTACACACACGCACGCACGTTATAAAGGAGCCCTGAATGCACCAACGCATCCCGTGTGCTGGGAGACCTCGCAGGAGAAAAATGTTCCTCTCTGTCAACGCATACACAGGATAAGGTCACAGCAAATTTATAAATGGCCCCCAGTGGCTGTCGCCCCTTATTTGTTTACTTACCGAAATGATTTTCAGTCACCGATGTCTTTCTTCACACCTCACTGGTAGCACTGTGTGTTGTCAAATGATGGTACCCCTAATGGATTTACACAGTTTAAAGGTTATAGCGAGTCCAGTCTGAATATTTGTCACGGACTACTAGCTGTGTGATCAGCAACTATTACCAACCCTCCCTGTTTGCGCACCTCTGGTAGCTTTAATTTATCACCAGTAGAAGCCCTTACTCACCAATAATGGAAATGTCAGGAGCTGCCATTATGCAAGGCAAGCACATGACACTATAGACATTACTGGAGTAACCGATTACTGATACAGCTAAAGATCTCCAGCGCAGAAGAGCTGATTGGTTAAAAGTCTAAAACCTTCCATTAGTTTTGACTGTAACTAAAGCACTAAGCAGCAGCCTGGAGGACCATCTAATGGTCCTAATGTGATTGCTGTATCCTAAAAATAAATCAGCTTTAATAAAGCGCTGCTGTTAGTATAGCTTAGAATCGTATTTACAGTTTAGGTCTACTTTATTACTTGTTCACAATTAAGTAAGGAGAGTCTCGAAGGTGTGAACTAAGACTTTGTTGCTTCATATTAACCATTCAGATTCAAACTTGCGGCAAACAATAATAGCAAGCTCGTGAACAGAAGGGCTCTGATTGGCGGCTGCTGGCAATAGGACAGTTATAATTTGGAGCATTTGATTATTGAGATGGGTTGCATCTAATCAGCAAACATGCACTCGCATCACCTTTTTAAATTACAGCCCAAAATAACAACAAGCCTGTAATTGGTTGCTTTGGGTTACAATCTGTTTATTGACAAAATAATAGACGTTTTATACCGGAGGCAGAGAGAGAGTTGTGGAAACTCATAGCGCCCTAGTCAAATGCATTAACTGGATTGGTTGATGAGGACAACACAAACACTTGTTTTTCATGAAGGCTTTGGCACAAAGCCTCATGTTATGATAAACTACAAATCCTTAAGTGTGGAGTCATTTTGTCTGGTTGGGACCATCTGTTTATTGTTTATTGTAAACAGAGCTATTGCCATAGCCTGAATTGCCCCATAATAGGTGACTACAGCTGAATACACTAGTCTTGTGCTACATGGCAGTAACTTTAGTGAAGGTTGGTAGTTAATAGTGGCAAATAAACGTGTCACTTTAAGGGAAAATACCATGTAAAAATCACATTTTTGAAAGGACATCTCCTCCTACCCCAGATAGCAAGGATAACTTGCTACAAACTTGTGGCGGGGTGAAATTGTAATTTTGTTAACTTGCTGCACATATTCCTGGCAAGTTGTAGACGTGCAGAACACTTGCAGCACAAGTTCTAGTTGACACTTTTTGAATTTGTAGCAAATTTGCTTGGCAAGTCTACAGCAAGAGTCCTGCAGGTCTTAGCAAGAGCTCTGCAAGCTCGCTGGTCTGGAGACTTGCAATGCAGACTTGATGTAATTGTGCAACAAAATTGTGAAGCTTGGCAAGCCTGCAATAGTTTAGCAAGTCATTTTCAAACTTGCAGCACAATTTCTGGCTATCTGGGACCTTCTCTTCTCTTGGGGGACTCCAATGCCAGCCACCAGCATTCCCAGTTTTATTCAACTGCTGTAGCCTTTACAAAGCTAAATGTTGGTGTCACACTCCTTCCAGTAGTCCCCCATAATGTAGTCCCAGTCAGGACACTATCTGCAAGGAGCTTGCATGTTTTGCCTGTGCTTGGATGGGATTCCTCCGGGTACTCCTGCTTCCTCCCACACTCTAAAGACATGCTGGAAGGTTTATTGGCTCCTGTCTAAATTGTCCCTGTATGTATGTGAGATAGGGGCTTTAGATTGTAAGCTCCATGAGGGCAGGGACTGATGTGAATGTGCAACTATGTAAAGCGCTGCGTAAATTGTCGGCGCTATATAAATACCTGAATTAAATAAATGTAGAATGTACAAATAATTGGAGAGCAGCATCTTCAGTTTGACCACCCAGATGTGGATGGAGACACAGTGGAAGAACCTTACAATCAGTCTCTTTAACTGGATGATTCAACACAACAATGCTTTTCTAAAATAGATCACTTTTGGGTGGAGGTGATGATATAGATGCCAGTTATATTTAGAACATGTCTAGAATTTGGTTTTACTTTTTTGTAGTATTTTTGAATTGTCAAATTTGTGCAAAAAGCTTAAAAGTGCTTATTCAATAGTAAAATACAGAATAGTTGCAGGTTTCAAGTAGAAAATTAACTCACCCCATGTGTAAGATGCTCTGTGGAATATACGACTATTGGGGCTAGCATTAGCAGTTTATTTGTTTGTAATTGCTTTTTAACCTCTTGGAGCTGGCCCTTTATGGAGTTCTGAACGACAGGAGGTGTGGGTGGGCTTCATGTGATTGCTGTGATTGGCTGTCACAATGGCCACATTATCGGGAGCCCACTGGTCTCCACCTTATTGATCCGCCATTATTGACATCAGATAATCATGGTATTACTTAGAACATACTATTATGTGATACCATGATTATCTGTCATCAATAAGGTTGAGACCATTGTGCTAGTGACTGCATTCTTCTTTCTGCTGTATGTGCCGCCATCTGATTGTCATTGCAGCACCCACCAGAGCAATCACAGGGGATATTTTGGTCAGGAGTGCAATGGAACATCCCTAAGATATGATTGGGAGCCCATCTCGCTGCTTTGTGATCATGTCTAGGATTGTCACTGTGACCAGGAACTGTTAGTGGCATCTTGGGCACTGTGCTCAGAGCAGTGAGTGTGAAATGTATTCATGCTGACTTGTAAGGTTACTGGAAGGTCCACTTTCAGGCACCGGGAAGGTCCACCTTGAAGACACAAGGCTGGCTATTGCTGAGGATCCCAGTTCTATTAGTTAGAATGCTGAAACACTGAACACTACAGCCTGTGGCAGCTGCCAATTATCCTTAGCCTCAGCTTTTCAGCTTGCCAATTATCATATCCTCTTACCACAACTAAGCATACTAATTGCTAAATCTTTAATCAGGTTTACTGTGCAAAATGGTATTAAATGTAATAATAATCAAGACTGCAAGCTCTGGCATAGTATGATGGTATAATCTAATGCATCATCTTGCCCACCCCACATTTGCAAAGTTTAAATGTAATTAATGTAGGGAGGTTTACAATCTCTTGAAAGCCAGCCAAACATTTTTCTTTTATTTGGGATAGATTAGGGTAGAGTTACAGCCTCCATCAGTTTTTAAAATGCTGTGTCCTTGAAGGAGATTTCTCTGATACCCCTTCACCTGAACAGGAAGTAAAGGGAAATCTCTCCCTCATGGGGGCACAGCCAGCAAAAAATAATTTATGGAAATAAAAAACATTGCAAGTAAGCATTTAAAATACAGATTTGTGTTTTAATCGGTGAGTTTTACCAGCATAATTGTAAGTTGGTGACAGGGTCTCTTTAACAATACACTCACTAGAATCTAACTCATTCACACATGCATTTTGTCTGGCTTGTTTTTCATTTAAATCAATAGAACAGCATCAAAACATATCAATGCATCAACACCTGTTTTCAGTTGTTTCAATGGAAACCTCAACAAAAACGTTAAAGTTTGTTTCCAGCCCAACTTTCAACCTTAAACATGCAGGTCAAAGCAACAGGTTAGTTTTAATGACACCTTACCTAGCAATCCATATTTAGCTTCATTTTGCTCCCATCACTCCATCCAGCCAACGGGAGCAAGGAAGGGAACCCCTGTTTAAAGCTGAACTGCAGGCAAATATACAGAGACACACAGAGCCCCTCTAAACAAACTCCTGGTGGCTATAGCTGTCAGGACTCTGTTCAGCTGTGTAAAGTCAACTGTCGGCTTTACACTGGAAGCAATTCTGGTGGCTGAGCTGCAGCCAGATCACTTCCAGTGGTGGGTGAAGATTTTGCCCCTCCGCCCGAACCCCCTGCCTTGCTTCCTGGGCTCCGCTGCCCCTCCTGCGGACCCGGGACTGTCATCACAGGTGTTTGCAGGTAGAGGGGAGAGAGACCGGCAAACATCCATTCACCGATCCTCTCCCCGCTGAGTAGAGCCGGAAGGGATGTTGATTGCATCACTTCTGGCTCCTCAGCTGTCATTCCCTGCCTTCTCTAAGGTTAGGCTTCTCTGAAGGAGCTATTCAAGCACAATCTGCGCTACACATCTTAGGTATCATCGCATGCGCCAGAGTGAGAGAGCCAATATTCCCTGTTAACTCTAAACTGATGACCTGTAGGGGCTTTTAAAGCGTTGCCTATGAGCAATTTGGGGTATTTTGTTGTCCTTTTGATGGGCGCAATTTTTAAGCTTGGCCTGTTGGATATCTATTTGCTTAAAGGAGAACTATGGGGTCAGGGCTTTTCCCCATAGTTCTCCTTAGGGTAACGGGAGGACACAAACTAGCGTCCTCCCATCACCCTAAGCTCAGTATACCGCGAGCTACGGCTCGCGATATACTGCGGCGTCTCAGTATACCGCGTATACTGGGGAACCGTCCGTTCCGCCAGTCAGCGCTGGAGGATCGGAGCGGGGAGGGGGGAATCCAATCATTCCCCTGTCACGGCAGAGAGCTGTGACAGGATTGAGAAGTGAGCGAATGCCGGTATGTGTTCGCTCACTTCCCGATCTACTGAGCTGACCTGTGACTGTCTTATTGTTACAGGTCAGCTAGAACTATGAGGTGAGTGAAAAGCACTCACCTCATAGTTTTCCCTGTATCTCCCTGCATCTCCCTACAGGGAGCCGTGAGTGACAGTCACGGCTCTTTGCAGGGAGATGATCGAGAAGTGAGCGAGCGACGGTATGTGTTCCCACACTACCCAATCTATTGAGCAGACGTATGACAGTTTCATTTTCACACGTCGGCTCGAACTATGAGGTTGAGTGAAAATCACTCACCTCATAGTTCTCCTTTAACATAACCTCCTCATCTTTTCTATTTTACAGAATATTGGGGTTTGATTAAGAGTTGAGCTAATATTAAGTAAAAATTAGCAACTGCCGCCATTTTATTCGACAGGGTTTGCGCTTTCAGAAAATATACAAGTCTTGGGGATTTTAAATAATCTTCAGGCCTAAAATGTGGATTATTACATGTGTACAAAAAATGGCAAAAAAAACGCATTGGTAGTGAAAGGGTTAATGGGCTATTTGTTTTTATCATTATTATTTTTTTTACTTTACCGCAGTTTTGCTTTAAAAATCAATTTGCTTTGGTTTGAGCTACGCATGACTAAGGACTTTCTCCCTGACATATCACGAGTCAGTCATGCTCCTCTATACTCGAGAGGACCTGTTATATCTCTCCACTCGCTAAACAGAGAGAAAGGGTGATAAGTATAGGCTGGAAAAAAGGGGTAGGTCACAATTGTGGGCAAAGCTCAGGTTCAGTTTGCGTGCCGTAGAAGTGGGCCCTGTGGGCCGTAGACGTTTTTTCACATTTTTATTTCTACAATAATATCCAGCATAGTAACTCCTAATGACGACCCTTTTACTTAACCGCTAATTATTTTTCTCTTTGACCCTTACACACAGTTCCTGCAGCTTCCTAGTCTTCTGCTTCTGTCAACAGTGCTTATATTTAGCCGGCGGTAATTGTTGTTGCTGTAACATAGTCCAAGTAGTTTTCATTGCCGTCTGTATAGGGACAGATGACTTTATAAAACATAAATGCTTAGCACTGACAGAATAGGAAGCAACTCTATTCTTTCCTGTTTGTTTGTGTTCTTAATGTGCAGCCAGCCCATTGAGTAGCTCCGGCTCTATATAACAAACCATTGAAATAGAGAGGTTTGTTTTTCTTCTTTTCTTTTTAATTCCTTTTAAGTAAATTGAGGATGGATTTCTCTATGAAGAAATGACTTTTGCTCTGCCGGTTTAATCTTCCCATTCGACTTTCAGTGATTTTCTCTTCTAGGAAACAGGGGAAAACATTGGCACTTGGTTCTTGGAAGCACTGGCGGTAACTATTACTGAGTCTAATGCTGTATCTATTTAAACTCCTCCAAATTTCTTAGCATCTTCCATTCTCATTTTGATTTTAAACATTATATAATGTTTTCTTATTATGGTGGCTGTTTTACCAGCAGCTGCAAATTTCAAATATTGTTATAATTTAAATTTTTGCTATGCTATAGTCACATCTTTGAAGTGACATTTAATAGCTTTCCATTGAACATATATTCTTTAATCGTTTTTCAGATAATGGAAGAACAATTGCAGATGCTAAGTATAATTAATTAGTGATTGGCCGATGCTGCATGGGATAAATAGAATTTTTACTTTTTCCTTATTTTTGCAGAATTCACTGCAGCCAGGCTCAGGAGGTTTATCACAATATTTGTAGGCATTGACTGAAGGCCAATCAGAGTTGTGAATCTGTTTGTGTTGCTGACAACCACTGTATTTATTGCATATTGAAGGCGGAGCATTTTATGTTATGTATCATTCATTATCATGAATCCATTTATATCAAGGACAGTTGTAGGGCTGCAACAACTAATCAACGAAATCGATTATTGAAAAAGTTGTCAACGTTTTCAATAATTGATTAATCGTCTTCCAATTAGTGGGCCCTGTTCACGGCTCCACACACGCTGCACGCGGCACCTCCTCCACACCTCATGCTCGCCGCTGCCAGACCCGCCCGCATCCACGCTCCAAACCTCCTCCCGGCCTCACACTCACTGCCCGCCCACATCCATGATAGTCACAGGGAGGCGGGGAGAAGAAGTAAGGAGGAGCAGGTGCTGGAAGACTGCTCAGGTAAGCTTGCACTTTCCAACACATGGTGCTCTATAATGTATTTGCTGGGATTTTTATTCCTCTATAGCTGATGGTACATTGTGCTGTATGTTATACAAAGGAATACAAATCCCAGCAATACCTTATACACTGTATGTTTAATGTATTGCTGGGATTTGTTGTATTCCTCTATAGCTGGTGGTATTCTGCATTGTGCTGTATAATGTATTATTGCTGGATTTTGTAGTCCTCTATAGCCGGTGCTATTCTGCATTCATTGCTGCATAATTTTACACTTTCCATTTCACTATATTGCACACCACACTTTTTTTTTTACTTCCACCGCTTCAAGCTTGCTCCTGTGATGGACTACAATCTCAATACAAACTAGTAGTCCATCACTGGAGCCATTTTTTAAAATGTATTTTATTTTTTATCCGATTAATCGAACTTAATAATCGGCTAACTAATCGATTTTGAAAATAATCGTTAGCTGCAGCTCTAGACAGTTGTTTGCTGTGTGTGTGTATGTGTATGTGTGTAATGTCTTCCTCCAATACCATTGTTTTGTATAATGAGTCAAGGCTAGATTCATATAGACCTTCGTTCCTGTAGGATGCTCCACCAGGGCTGCAACCAACTAATCTATAAAAGAGAATAGTTGTCAACTATTCTCATTATCGATTAGTTGGTTGGATCGCCTAGCTCTCTCCTCTATGCTTGGAGGAATGCGGTGTGGGGAGGAGATGGCTTTCAGAAATCCGAGCGGGGCGGTGTGAGAGGAGAGCTCGGCCTCCTGTAATAGGCGGACCAGTCAGGAAAGAGAGTAGAGTGCAAGCATTCAGTGATCAGTACTGATCGCTGAGTGTTTGTAAATAACTGAGGACGTAGTAAGCTTACTGTGTCTACATCACTTCCTGTCCATTCATGATTGTGGACGTAGTAACTGATACTATTTCCTCTGTTCATGAGGACAGAGCCTTCCTGTCCTCAATCTCTTTTTCTATTTTAAAAGGGAAAATCAGGGGTCTGTTTAGACCCAAACCCTCCAACAGTAAAATAAAATAATTAAAAAATAATTGTAATTTTTTTTTTTTAAAGGTTGGAAAAAGTTTTTTTTTTTAAAGAGAATTTTTTAAATTTTGGTTTTGGTCTAAAAATTGCATTTTTGTGCATTGCTATTTTATAATCATACTTTAGTCTACATGTAACTCTTATGCATTTTTTGTTATTTTGCTTGGGCTCTGTGCTGTTGTGGTTGTTGTTGTTCCTTCATTCCATTGTTCATGATCATTTTCCCTTCCAGAGATCGGGAAGCGCAGTATGCTCATTTTAAAATATATTTGGACATAGTAAAATACATATTTCTGAGCCAGGTGTTCATCTGTGCTCTCCCCGCTGGGATTAGTTTTAATCTGTTTAATGCAGGTCAGAACAGACCACATTCAAACGGAAGTTTATTTTTTAAGACATAAATGTGACTGTGATCAGCCTACTGTAAATAGGCTTATAAGTTTAATGTTTCTTTTTTTAGTTTAAAATTGTGTATGAACAGGGAAATGTACATATTTGGTTTCTACATATGCATATTGTACTTAGTACAATACTTATCTTAGTAGTAGGGATGCACAGATACCGGTTTTTCAGTATCGAGTACAGGTACCGATATTTATCTTTTGGTACTCGCCGATACCAAGTACAGATACCGGTACTTAATAGCATGGAGCTGGCTTCCCGGCCAATCAGCATCGAGCCAGTCAAACAACATAGAGCCGGCTTCCTGGCCAACAAGGAAGCTGGCTCCAAGTTCCCTCGCAGCACTGCCGGTCAGAGGAAATCTCCCTCTGACCCGGAAGTTCTGGTAACAGGGAAAGTATCGGAGCATTTGGGTGACTACAAGTATTCGCCCAAATACTCGGTATCAGTACCGATACTAGTATCATTATTGGTGCATCCCTACTAGTATAGTGAGGTTTTTTTCCTTTACTGCTACCATGTCTCAGTGGAAGTCTGTGTAAGCCTGGTACAATAATCATTCTTCAAAGATAACTGTACTTTTAATATTAATCTGGTGTTTGGCCTCAACCTGCCCTCCTTATTTTATTCTCAATTGCTACATAACATGCAGATGTGAAGGGCCTGTCATCTCTATTCTGGCATGGTGGTCCATATAGTGCATGGATCAGGTGCGGCTGTCCTGTCTCCAGCCTAGCCCTTGTGCAGATGACAACTATTATTCTCTATGGCTGGGGCTGACATAAGCATCAAATTCACAAACATCCACAGCCAGAAATAAAGCTAAACTTTGCCTGGGCAGGTCATGGCAATGGGAGCTAGCTTCTCCTGAACCTTAGGTATATTTTTCTGAGTTTTTAAAAACAAATATATATTTAAAAAAAACGTTATCCCTGTGAAGTCTCACATTCATGACCTGTTATTACACCTTTATGTGGTTGTACTTTGTATTGAGTTGTGTGTTTTATTTTGTGGCACCTAATAAACATTTATTTAAAAAAAACAGGTATTCTTTAGCCGGGAGATGTATTTAGTTTTATGACCATTTAATTTTAAACTTGTACTACTTGCTACTACTCACTATATGTTTTTTTAAAGAAGACATGTCTACAATTGGACCAACTTATCTGCAAATATGGTCTCCTCTATAAAGAGTTCCTCAATGATTGACTTTTCTTTAAAAAAAAAAAACAAAAAAAAACCTAACTGTACTTCTCCAACATATCTCTAAGTAGTATACACAAAAATAAAAATTTACACATGGGTTATAAGTATGATTGTACAGAATGGACCTTGGTCCGTCTATTCTCCCTCTCCACCCGCAACAGCACAAACAACATCAGCAAAGCACCACAAATCAGAGCAAATATAAAATGACCAGGTCAGGGGGGGGCACTGCTCTACTGACAAGAGTGACATCTCTATAGGTTGAACTCGATGGACTTGTGTCTTTTTTCAAACTGACTAACTATGTAACTATGAAAACCTGGGAACATGGGGAAGAACAGCAAGAGAGGAAAAAACAAGGGAGGAAGGTGGGGAAATTGTAGAGAGAAAAAATCATGACAGGGATTGGGAGATGAGAGGAATGCCATTTTGTTCACCGACTACAAAGCTCTATCATCTATCCATTTGCCAAGTAATAAACCTATCAGACCTTTCTCTTCCCATGTCTTTTGATACCTTTGATACCTTTGTAAATCTATGTGGTCTGAAACTCTGTCCAGTCAAACCATATGGTGTTACGAAAGCTTAGATTGTCATGTTTGTGACATGTCATGAATGTGAATTAGATTCCATCTTGTAGATGTAGTCCATCTTGTCAAACCACTCTTTGATCATTGGGATGTTGTCAGATCTTCAATGTCTCAGGACCAAGGAACAGGCCACATTGATTAGATGTCTCAAGAGATTTCTCAGAATGAGAATCGGGACCATTATTATTTGGAAGGTAATTTGCTGGCATAAAAGAGTGTGCACTACCAGTGCTACATATTTTACATTTTATACATTAAGATTCCTCCAGTAATTTTGTATCTCAGGACAGGACCAGAAAATATGTAGCTGCGGTCCTCAGTCTCCAACAATCTGGGAACAATCTAAGTAATTAGGTTGTGCTAGCAGGGGAAAATATGTATGTCCTTTCAGGGAAGTTAGGGGGCTTTGTCAAGTAGAGAATTTGAGGTTCCTTGACAGTGAATAGAAACGGCCAGTGTGGCCCTGATGAGTGGGCATTTGTCAAAGTGTGCATAGGTTGTTTCATTAGGAGACGATGGCAGAGTAGATCATGAAAGAGAGAACCCGCCCTGTTCCATGGAGACCCAAGCTTTTGTCTACTTGCTGGTTTTGCTGGAGATACAAAATATCAATGGGCAATATTTATATTTGCAAGTAAGCAAAGATCTGCAAAGTTTACATGAATTTCACCGTTGTAAAATTATGACACGGTATGTAAAGTGTTCAAGCTATAGGAACAGGTATTGCATTCAACGCTAAATGTGCACTCATTGAAAACACTGTAAAATCCAGAAGTGAGACTCTGCTTGGACACACTGGTTGAGGATGTCACTCGTGTGACTCCCTAATCATTGCTTGGACGCACTGGTTGATGATGTCACTCATGAACCCCCCTAATCATAGTTAGAAGCTAGATCAAGCATTGCTGACTGGAGAGCTGTAGGTCTGAAACAGAATATGGCAGCTAGGACCGCTTCTTTCATACTGAGCAAAGCAGTCATGGCTTATCTGCCTTGGTTGAGGGGCAGTTTACCTAAAAGAACAAAGGTGGAACAAAGAGCTGTTGCCTCTTCCTGCAGCCTGATTACCTTTATGCTAATTGAGCTTTGGGCTTACTAGGTAGCGGACAGCAAGGCAACGACATCTCGCTGGCCCAGCTAGCGAGGGAGCAATTCCATAGAGTCTGGTAAATGGTCTTCGTGAACTTGGTATATGTGACTTGTTGCCACTGTCGAGATCACCCATGTGACACACATCTCGAAAATCACCTACGTATATACATGGATTTCTATTGTCACAATCAGGGGCTTCTAGTAGTTCTTCACTGATTTCTTATTTGATCACACGATGCCACACCTGGGACTGATCATGAATTATAACCAACGTAAATGGGGGCAGTTTAGAGCTACTTAGGGAATTTGCAGCAATCCTGGCAGTTTCTGGTCATTTTTTAAATGAAACAAACCTACTCTAAGGCCTTACTAACAGCCTGTGCAGATTTTGTAGAGGTCACTGACCCCTCATATGAGTTGCAATAAGTTCTCTAAAAGCACCACGACATGCACTGTAACTTAAAGTGACATTAAACCCTCAGATTTTTTAACATAAACCAATACTGTAATGTGTGCCTTACTGTAATCCATGGTTGTTTCCCTTCTCTTTGCTGCTTTTCCTTTTAAATCCTCATGTCTTCTCATGCTTGGGGAGAACTTCCCTTTTCAGCTCAGGGCCTCTTCCTGTAGTGCTGGCTCAGGTTACATACCTATACAAACTTATACACAGACACTGTGTATCCATTCCTGAGACAAGGCAGTCTGCTGCAAAACAGAAGTTCTGCCCAGCATGAGAACAGATACAAACTTAAAAGGAAGAGCATCAAAGAGAAGGGAAACAACCATGGATTACAGTAAGGCACACATTACAGTATTGGTTTATGTTAAAAAAATCTGAGGGTTTAATGTCACTTTAACATCAATCTGAGTATTTTGCTGACCTGGCTCTTATATTACCTACTTCATGATCCTATACTGTACAGCTTGGCATATGTGCAGGCAGGAAAGTTCTACAGTCTATGAAGCGATACAATATCAACAGAAAATAAGCAAGATGATATCCAGAGGGTCTAAGAAAAGCACTCTAAAGAGATCAGCTGTTAAACCCTAATCTCCAAGGATTCCCTTACAAACCTGCACGATATTGCTACATTAACCCACTTAATGCTACAGTTGATAATACTGCTCAATTGACCTATTTACTGCACAATATGCCTGTGAGGCACTGCATCATTAAAGAGGTTCCCCACACACACACCTTAATATGATTTGTGCCCACGTACTCAAACACAGATGCATTTAAAGCAAAACTGTCACAAACCTAGACAGGTCAACTAAGCTAAAATAAGGGGGGAAAAAGCATAATAAAAGGGTACCTGTGCCAAAAGCAATCAGCAAATCCAGCAGAATACGGTAAGTATCTGAATACACATTCAAATCACTGCTTATTCTGTAAACATCCAATGTGGCCCCAACATTTCCTGCCCCTCAAGCCCCCTATTGGTCAGTGAGACTGCACATCACTTTTCTGTGAATGTAACGTTTTCTGATGAATGTTTTACTTTTTCAATAATCGATTATGTCGATTAGTTGTTGCAGCCCTAGTTTTTTCTCTTTTGCTTAGGTTGAGTTGCCCAGGTTTGTGACAGGTTCACGTTAAAGTACTTGATTTATTTTCTTAGCAGTAGCCCATTGTGAAATGGAGCAGAACCAGTTTGATAAAACATTCCTAGGATAAATAAAGGCCTATCCTCAGACAAAAATGTTAAAAAAAGAAAAGGGGGAAACTTAATAGACATAAATGATGTACTTGGAACAATTAAAGCAGGATGTATAGTATATAACATCATGATGATGCACCAACATCTCTTCCAGTTAAGGAACTACATATCCCAGTTTACCTTTACATTTAGAATGTCAATGCAACAACATAACTGCCCAACCACATCACAAGCAGCTCCATTCCTGGATAACTTAGCTTGCTTTCTCTTCCTCTTGTGATGTCATTAGAAGGCTCAGTATCAACCTGTGGATTGATGCTGATTGTTTGGCAGCAAACAAGCCTGCCTGCCTGCCTTTAAACAGCCACATTCGCAATAAATAGAGGACCGCTACAGGCAGCTAGGAAGCAGAAAAGAGGAAATATAACTAATATTATTGCTGGTCTTGGGTTGCATCCAAAGAAATGCCGATCAAATAAAACTGTTGTATGGAGAACCTGTTAAACTTGTGCGTGGTATTTATACAGTCACCACCACTGGAAACAGAACATAGCTCAACAATTTTTATAAGCTTTTGTTGCAGTTCAGAGTGTGAAAATGATCACAGATGTTGTACTGGTAAGATGATATACCTTCATATTGTTTAAAGAGCTCTTACCTATGCTGTAACAGCAACCTATTAGTGGTCTGTATTACAGTCTTATACTTGTGTGTATATTCACTGCCTGGCCAAAAAAAGTCACCACCTGGATTTAGCTAAGCAAGTAGATAAGAGCCCTCCAATGGATAATAGGTTAAGCAACCTTAGGTCCCAAAAAATGAGGTCAGCTGCCTACCTGAATATTCTGAATGACCAGGTTTTTCCATCTATGGGTTTTTTTTTGTTCCCTGATGGCACATTGGCCATATTCCAAAATGACAGTGTCAGGATTCATCGGGCTCAAATTGTGAAAGAGTGGTTCAAAGAGCATGAAACATCATTTTTTATACATTGGCCACCACAAACCTTAACCCCATTGAGAATCATTGGGATGTGCGGAAGAAGACTTTACGCAGTGGTCCCACTCTCCCATCATCACTACAAGATTTTTATGTAAAATTAATGCAACTTTGGATGGAAATAAATGTTGTGACATTGCATAATCTTATTGAAACAATGCATGACATAATAAAAGCTAAAGGCGGTCCAATAAAGTATTTAGAGTGTGACTTTTGTTGGCCAGGCAGTGTATCTTTGGTGTTGTCACCACTGTTCTCCTTGCTGGAGGCTCTGACATGAGAAAGCAAAGCCTTGCTACTACCAAGATGAGCGCTTCCACACAAAGATACAGAGGAGAATAAGGCAAGGTAGGTCATTAATGGGGAGGAAAAAGAAAAAACAGCTGCAGGGAGACGACAAACAACACTGCTGACTAGTGCATTGCCGTCTGCCTGTCTTTTTCTGGGCAATTCTTCTTTAAAGTGTATGTATACCAAAAACATGTTTTTTTTAAAGCTTTGGATAAGGTTGAAACCCCTGCCAGTCTATTTTGTGTGTGTGTGTATGAATATATACATATTTATACAAAAAGGCAATGGGGCAGACATAGATGGCATAGTAGGCATCTAAACCATGCAAAACTTTACTGATGAATTGGTTGACCACCAACAAACTAGCAGCCCCCCACCATTATATAGCGGTGTGGTGCAGCTTATCCACTCAAACTGAAAATTGGTTGTCCAATGTCTTTATGACCTTACAAGGAAAGCATCTGCTCTCTGTGTGTGAGCTCTTCTTTATCCTCCCTCTGTAATTTCCATTGTGACATTGCTAATTATGACTGTAGCTGAAAGCAGAAAGACAATCAGTCTGTGTCTAGCCATGCGTGAATAAGTAAATAACATGCTGACTTTATTTAGACGTGTGGCTTTCAAATTGGTTTTGCACCCGTATGTTTAGATTGCAAATAGCCATCTTTAGACATTTACAGGGGGGGGGGGGGAAAGAAAAGTGAAAAAGGATTGTGACATGTAACACTTCTTCTGCTGTACTTGTAGAGCAGGAAAAGCCTTGCAGCCCATCTGCCTGGAGAGCGTTGGTTTAACGATGCTAGTTAGAAATTGTTACAGATGGGGCTGTTTGACCGGCTGACCTGTGCCAGAGATCCTTCTTTGCTAAGGATGTAACCGTTTTCCTTGTGGAAGGCAACCTCTGACAGGCAGTCAATTCTGTTATTCCACTGTGAGCTGTCAAATAAAATAGCGAGTGCCGGTTGTCCTTTCGAATAAACTGCCGTGATACGTTCAGCACCATGGACAGAGATGTGCACTTTCAATGGATGTGCTGCTTGCGGGGCTTCTCCAGCAGACTGGAAACTCCTGCCAGGTGAGCCCTGTTTATCTCTAAAACACAGCTGTCCGTCATATGCCCCAGGGACCAAGATGCTGCCCACTGCAACATTTCCTACCTCTTCTGCCCTCATCCTTAGCAGTTTAACTAAATGTTACCTAGCTTTAATGAAGTGAACAAACATTGAATATGTCTGTCTTTTTCAGTAGTCATTCTGGCGCCATCAATTGTCAAATCAGGCATAGCTGAGTCACTGGTAATAAGTCTCCCCCCATCATAGTTACCAAAATAAAATTTTTCAGGTACCTTTTGCAGGTAACCTAATATAGCTATTTCTATCACACACTGCAGATTGTGGGATAGTGTGGACCGTCACTGCATTAAGTTGTTAGTCTAACACTTGGTGCTTGCTGACAGGAGCGGAGAGTAGATTGATGACCTAACCAGTGAGCTGTTAGTTGTTAGTCTACAGTCTGCTCCTGTTAGCAAGCTCCTGGTGTTAGAGTAATGACCAAATCAGTGAGCCGATGCCCTATCCAGTGTACAAGCAGCTGGCTGAGGGCAGCTGAGTGACCAAACTGTATTTAGTTAACTGCAGTGAATAAAAGTGAGGTCGCTGACCTGATGTAACTAAGCCCATCACACACAGCAGACTGTGCAAGGGAGGGCTAGCACTGGGAGTGAGTCAGGCTCTATTGCAATGCACAAAGTTGTTAGCCTAACAATTGGCACTGGCTGACAGGAGCAGAGAGTAGATTGATGACTCAGTGAGCTGATGTCCAGTGTGCAAGGCTGAGGGCAGGTCAGTGACCAAGATGTATTACCTAACTGCACTGAATAATAAAGGTGTGTCTGGATTTCTGGCTGGCTAATATAACCAGTCTTTTGGCAGGTAAAACAGTTCAAAGGTATGTATTTTTAAGTTGTGCATATCACTGTTTCCCCCTGGAGTTAGGCTTTAATAGTTGAAAGCGCTAATTCTGCCGTGTCCTCAAAGGGGGATATTAAGGTGGGCTTGGTCAATACTAAAAACCATTGGTAATGTTAAAGACCATTCCAGTGAAAATTCTTCAGAATCTTTAGATTCAGAGTTGACAGGAGGTCTGTTGGAACTCCAACTCTGTTGGAGTTTGAATAGTGCATGACTGCTTTTTAAAAGGAATGTATAGTGGGGGTTTTTTGGGTTGTTTTTTTTTAAAGTATGGCCATATGGTAACCAGCCAAACATGTAGAGCTGTGGGCTCCTGTTTTTACCTGTTTGTTGGGAAAAGCCTGTTTACAGAGCTCAATAGCTCAAGCTATAAATAACCCACACAACAAACTAAATCATAGAAGCAAATCGTCCCCTTTCCCCAAGCTCTTTTTAGATTGAGAAAATAAATAATACACCCCAGATATGCAAGGCACAAAAATAATATAAAGCTGAAACTTCTCTGAATTTACCATGTCCCTCAGATGCATGAGACCCGACAGCTATGAGTGGAATATAAAAAGTCTGAACTTGTCTTCAGAATGGAGGAAGCTGTGTGTGGTGATTATCATCATCTACTATCATTATCCTGTACAGCATGTTCCTTAACACCTGGGGAGAATTTCTTTTCTTTGAACGTAACATGCTAATTTACGTGACAGAAGACTGGGAAGTCTCAGATCCAGCAAATCACTGGTGCCAGATGATCAGGAGAGAATTAGCCGCTCGTTGTCAAGTCTAAAATCTTCATATTGATATCTATCTTCTTTATGTTCAATACTAAACCCTGTTTTCTAATCTCCAGAGTCATTTCCTATTAAATTGTATATAGCATTTGATTTTTACTACATTATACATTACATTTGCTCTCTACCATATTAGCATATTTGAATACCTAAATTTAAATTGCCTAAATTGCATCGTAGTTTTCATTGCAAGGTTTTGAACATGACTCTAAGGGTCTGTTTACACCAGCAAGCTGCGCTGAATGTAAGCTTCTTCAAAAACGAAAGTGCCAAGGGCACTTCCACCCAACCAGCTGCGGCCTGGGCATTCCCCATCCCACAACTACATGTAAGCAAAAGGGTGGGATGCTTGTGCTGATGTCATTTACTTTATATGGCCACATATTCATATTAGGAAAATGTAATTTACCAAATATAGGCATCTAGCCATATAAGGTCAATGATGTCACTGCATCCCGCCCCTTTGCAAACTGCAAGCTGCAGGTGGGGAATTCCCTGAAAAAAGCAGCCAGCGCAACCCCAGCACAACTGGTATGAACAACAATTCTTACATAGTCCACTGTAAATAGTTTTAGAATGCTGTAGAGCCTCCTTGACTTGAGGTGGCTAGTAGCATGCAAAATTACAATAAGCTGCCCTTAGCTTCATATAATTCCACTCTCATTATAACACAGCACTGAGGACATCTCATTCTGCCAGGTAGAAGGTAGAGATGACAGTGAGGTGAGCAGAGCAGAGCAGGCCTGGTGTAGTTCCAGGGCTGCAAACCTCTTATCTTCTTCTACCTATAGTCAACAATTTGTATATTTCCCTGTGGTGATTTTGGCACATTTGTACAGTCTGGAATTCCCCATTAATTTCTCACATTTGTTGACCTTTTCCAGGTTTGAAATGAGCAGCCTTCATGCTGAGTGTTTGTTTTGCCCAGTTGCTTCCTCCACTAAATTTGATGTTTCAGACCGTCTTCTCTATAGCTCTTTTCTGCTTCCATGTTGAAATTACAAATAGCCAGGGGCCGACAGACACTTAATTTACAGAATGTTCACCTTGATTAATGTCAGGAAGATCTATGTTATGTTATGTCATTATCATCGCTGACACTGATTACTTGCAAATTCAGTTTCTCTTCTCCTGTATTCGCATCTCCTTGTGTTGTCTGGCGTGCCGACAATTTCCATAATGGTGTAATTACCACGGTAGAGCTTTGAAGCACAAAATCGAGTATATTAATAATCTCTAAAAACTCTACTGTGAAACCCGCTTTATGGGGACCCCATGCCTCTCACAGTCATAAATGCGAATGAGAGAAAAAACAATTAATCTGCACCCAATGAAAGTAAGCATATCTAAAGTTTAGTTTCTCTTTGTATGTGTCGGAAAAAATTGTGAGTTTTAATAAGCAGATCTTGCAAAATTCTGAGTCACGCGACCAGCAACGTCATGCTGGACTGGTTTGCTGACATCAGCAGAGTGTAGAGTTTCCCCCGGTCACATGATGTAACGCAGATGTTAGCAGGTTGAATGGAGCACCAGGACTTTCTTTACATTTATTTACATTCCAACAGCCTCCCTAAAGCCAGTCAGTCACCTCCCTAAAGTCAGTCACCTGCTAATGCTTTCCAGGGAACTATACAATTGAAATAAGCCACTACCGCCAGCTTTGGCAGACCTCTCCCAGGGCTCATGGATGGGCATATGGCTTGGTTCTGTGTTGTGCTCCTGTACAATTACAGACAGACCATCGCTGACAGATGCAGCCACTGTCATCCTGCCGTTAACCTAAGGGTCCATTCACACTACATCCAGATTATGACCAGACCAGATTGTTTCCAGACCCAAAATGCATCGTAATGTATCCCTATGCTATTTCTGGCCTCTGTTCACACCAGTGCAGTCTGTTGCAGACCACCAAAATACTGCATGTCTCATTTTGTCTGGTCTGGAATGCATTGGAAAGCATAAAAATTGCATGCAAACGCACTGAAACGCACCTGAAAGCCCACTTTAAGCTAAAAGAAAGGGAAAAAAAAACCCAGCTCTGGAACGTGGCAAAATCGCGGAAAAAACGCAATGCACTGCGTTCCAGATGTGGTCCGGAAAATGGTGTGAACCTGCCCTGAATAGGTACAGCATCCACATCTGAACAGGGACACTTGGGATTCCTGCTGCAGGAATCTGTAGGTTCTTGCCGCAGGAAACCCAGAATTCTCCATGTGAATGTAGCCTTAATGGTATCATTCAAACTGTGCATTTACCTGCTCTTAGGTGCATTCAGTATAGCTGTGCTTAGAGAAAATAGAATTTGGTGCCTCCAGGGTCCAAGTAGAAACTCCAAACACAGATACAGTAAACATGGCTAAATCCACTGAAAGGCAGGCGCTTGTAAACAAAGGAGAACTTGATCTGGGATGCATAAAGTTCCCAGATAATCTCTCCTGTGTTTAAAAAAAAGAAATCATGTAGACTCATGAGCACTAGCCTTGTGTATGTGCTCATGCAGATTGGCGTATTTAAATATTCCAATCTAGGCTGAATCTTTCTACCATGGATATGGTGTTGTTTCACTGATTTTAATAAGTGTGATGCATTGACAACGTTGCCAATTTTAATATAAGGTCCTTGCCACGGTGTCTGCTGTGTTCATACTCTCCTAAATGTATCAATTATATTTTTCTAATCAATAACGTAAGCCATTTGGCTGATTAATTATCTAATTTTGGTTGGCGTATAACTTCTTTTTCCACCTCACTGCTTCTTACAGAGGTGGTATTTCTACATGAATCTTTCTACCAGAATCCAGCGTAGGAAATGCACATGTTGGTGCATAATTACTCCTGTTTATACACGTGTACAATCATATGTACCCTAACTCATACTGTTGGCTAGTATATTAATTTATTGTGCCACTAGAATGAATTTACATGCATATGCTGGTGTTTGCATCTAAATTATGCCAGTAAGCTCCTCTGTGAACGCAGGTTTGGGGCATTTCTTTACACCCCTGAATGCTGCTCTGAAATACGAATCTAAACACCACAATTTGCACAGACACATTGGCTCAAATAGAGCTGCTTCACAGGCAATAAAAGAAAAAAAAAAAAAACAAAGTGCCTCTAAAATTGGTGTTTTGTCTGCGGGGGCGTTTGTTCCCATGTGCATGAGCATGGGGCCTGTGTGTGTTGAAACAGCAGTTTGTTAAGAAGATTGGAGCCATCTTCAGCTGCTCATATTCGGAGCTGTTCAGAACAAGAAGATATAGCAGTAACTACAGAGCTTTCACCAACAGGGCAGCCATGAGCAGGAGATAAATGAGAGGGTGACCATGCGAGAATGGCAACACAGCCTCCGACTCTGGGATTAGGTTAAATCCAAAATGTTTTAATCATATTTTTGGGTGTAGAATGTAATTAGGTAGCTTTAAACATAGTGTAGATATCTTGTTTTCCTGCATTTGAAGCATACATCAAATACAGCTACATTTACTTTGATAGTGAAGTATGGATGACAGTTATAAGGCTGTTTGACCTGCTTCGCATTGCATTTTTTGATATAATAAATAGAATTACATTCTTTTGAGACGCATTTGCATTGTAGGCAAAGCAGGTCAAATGCCTTCTGCCGTGTTTTGCATTGGAATGCCTGCTCTTGGGCAGCACTGTGTTCGAATGCAAAAGGCAGCCTTCAACAATGCCTAAGTACGCAACCCCTCTGTACTGACCCAAAATATTCCAGTTATATATGTTCTCTGACATGGTCATAGGGGGTCACTGCTGTTTTTTTATGTATAGAAGAAGCAAGGAAGCACTTGCTTCTTCTATACAATTATTGTAGTAGAACCCAAGGTGAGCTTTTCAGCCGATATTGCTTAAAAGCCTACATTTTATTGTGTTTGTTTTGCCGCTGAATTTGCTATTTATTCCTAGTGACTGAATTACTACTACGTTCATCACATAATCCACTGAGAAGAGAGTTGGACACATAGCCAAGTCTTTTCGTTACTCACCTCCCCCTTCCATTTCCTTCCTTTGTGCCACCAAACATTTGTATAGCATGTTAGTTGGATTTCAGAATTGCTCAGAGCCTGAAGACACTAAAGGGAAATCTTAAAATAGCACTGATCCAATGTGAGCCTCTGCAGGGCTCCTGCGAGTGCAGCAATCACGGGCTCACATCTGCATGATAATGCAGTGCTTATTGCAAGGCCAGCGCCAGTGAAAAGGCTCACCGAGCCATCAAGCTTCCTAAATATATAATGGCTGGAGGGAGACAGCTGCTGGAGAATCGTACTAAAAGGAGGGGAAGGTGTCATCTCAGGCAGGCTAAAAATAATATTCCCACCGCTGGGATCCTTTACCCGCTAGTCTATGTATATATGTACACAGAAATGTGTGAGAGTTATATGTGACGCTAACCTGTAGGTATGTGGGTGAATATATGCGTGTATGTTCATCTCTATTGCTGAATTTTACACATGTTACCATAGCTTCTTGTTAAATTAGTGCATTTTTATATAGTGCAGGATTTACTCTCAGTTATCATAACAACATGGGTTGAAAACGTTTCTGAATTTTAACCTGTAATTGTTTTAACCATCAGGGTAAAACCAGACACAAATCTTGGCAGGGAAGACTGTATATGATCTAAAAATGCAAACGCATAAGTTGCTTTCAGTGAAAACATCATGCCAAAATGAACAGTAGCCACAAAGCCTATTACTGCCCTGTGTGTGCACCAAATGCCTTTACAAAGCCAGATGTTGACTTTTAAAGTTGTGGTGGCATCATCACTGTGCTGCACATAACCTGTGCAGAGTTGTGGGCTGGACCCAGCAGACCCCACCCACCACAGGCTGCGTGCAGAAAACTACAGGAGGAGGTGGATACAAGACCACCAGTCACCCTGCAGAAGGGGAGAGAGCAGCTGTGACCAGTCTTTATTACAGGAAGCTCCTGCACAGAGCTTAAATTTCTTGTAATTCCACATTATTTGCTTATCGCAGAGTCCAGCTTTAACTTTATACATTGGCTACTATAAAGTGCTTCCTGCTTAGTGCCACTTGCCTGTAGTCACGAGGGAGAATCTACAAATCTCTTTAAAGCCCATCTCCAATAATGCCCCCCCCCCCACTACCCATGACACATTCTTTAATTTTAAGGTGTTTTGAAGCCTCTCCGTTGACATCTTGGCTACTTTTTTTTTGCCTGGGAGCTGCTGTGGCTGGTCCTTACTGCAGCACCAAACATTGCTCACATAATAACGTGGGAGTGATATTCTGTGCTGCAGTACTGTGAGCCCAGGTCATCATGAAGAGACCCCCGCAGATGTCTGTGACAGTCTGGGCTGACAGGAGATAGATTGAATGATGCTTACTGTCCTTCAGGCTCCATCCACATATAGCGTTTGCATGCAACGTGGTTTTCCGCAAGGAAAACCGTGCGGCACGCAATCGCTAAAATCTTTCATCTGCACGCTATAGGCGCGAATGTGCGGAATCTGTCAAAAATCCAGATTGGGCTTTTTTGCAGGCAGCATGGTTTCGTACCTCGTGGCCAACAATGCACATTAAAGTGCATTGTTTTTATGTTTAGAGCGGCTCAGTATGGCCTAATACGCACGGACAACAGCTATTGTGTGAATGGAGCCCAAAACAGGAAGAGGAGCTCTATCAAGCTTTCTGATGGAGTTGGCACCAAATTGAACGGGAGTATTTCAGGGAAAGCTGCAATGGGTTGCTGGGCTGTTTCATTTTTGTTTAAACCTGGAATTCTCCTTTTAAGGAATTCACTTGTGAAATTAGGGAACAACATGGAAGTAAAAATGTTAAAGTCCCATAAATACTTATTGTTGTGCAAAGTGCGCTATCATAACTTAGTGTAAAATCAGTAAGATGGTTGCAAACACCTCTTTCTGATTTTGGGACAGGCTGGTTGCCAAGGAAGTCCTTTCTGGATGGTCACCAGGATTCCAGGTAAATTGCCCATCACAAAACTGATATTAAAATAAGCCAACTTTCTGTCACTGTAGAGAATCCATTTAAATATCAGCGATAATTTGTTGCGATGTACAAGGGTTATGTGTCCGTCTGTCAGGATTTACTGACAAGGTTGTGCGCAGCTGGAAGAGGGCGATTATAAATAGGGGCTCGGAGAATCTATTTCAGGTTGCGGTAATTGATGTCTTGCTGCAGAAAACAGCTACAGGTAAAAATAGGCTGTCTCAGATGGTGCAGTGGAAAAGTAATTAAGAGGTAAAAAGCAATGGGCATCTATGTTACACTGGTTCACCTAGAAAATAAAAACACTTGTTTTGTGTGCCTCCAAACTTAGCCACGAGGGAGGAGCGAGAGCTACTGCTCAGTGTCAGAGCACTGAATATATCTAGAGATGTATGTTGTTCATTAGAGAAACAGCATAGAATGAGAATTGCTTGTACCACCTCCAAGGCACATCTGCTGGGAAACCTCAAACACCGTCTGATCATTGACTTTCCACTATGATTATAATAGACTTGTGTCTCTTTGAAGCATTTAATGGATCCAACTATATTGTCTTCCCCAGCCTCTGGTGCAGAGGCGGCTTCCTGTTTTAACCATCTCTTGACACCTGCATTTTCCTATGCATATAGAGCGGACAAATTGTTACCTATTAAAGCCCTACTCCAATCAAATCTGTTTTTTCTAGTTTGTGATAGAGTGGGCAAGGGTCACAACTAGAGATGGCCAAGCTTTTTTTAAAGTTATGAATTTCTAAAATTTGGAATTTACTAACCGGAAATGTAATTGAAAATCAGTGGAAATCTACTAGAAAAACAATGTTTTTTACAAGCCAGCATATGACGCAAAATTGTGCAGAATGGTTTAGGAAGCTCCTGACATCCCACTCTGTTGTGTGGGCTACAAAAAACAGCATTACACTTACTTTAAAAATTCTACTAGGGATACTAAGATAACAGGTGGGACCTGGCAGCACTGTTGATCATGCTAAGGGTTCTTAAGCAGTAGAAGAAGCAGATATAAAGCAGAAGCAGCCTTTGGTCTTTTTCTTTCAGGCGCCTTTTGGAAATCCAAAACACCATAAATCAGCAGTAACACTGAATTTCGGGTTTGGCCATCCAAAACTGTAAAATTCAGTCGAAATTTTACACCCTTTGCAATTTTTGGATCAACTCTAGTCAGAACTTTTTTTTATTGCAGTCTGGGTTACAATTTGGGAGAACCCCGTACAGGCCTGGTGAATCCAAAACAAGAAATGAGGGGAACAAGTGTCATCAAGACAGGTAGGCAAACCAATTAAAACCTGAAGCTCTCTAAACAAATGTTGCTGTCCCGTTGGAAAGATGTCCCATCCTATCCTCATAATACCCTTCAGGTTCCATTCACACCTAGGCGTCATAGTATTTGTGTTTTTACTCAGCTTATTTAGCAAATTTGTGCTCACGTTAAAGACGCGCGGTTTCACTGGAATCTTTTTTTTTTTATTATTTCCGTTTATTGGGTTTTTGTGTGTTGGAGGCGCGCGTAAGGCCCCGCGATCTTCCGGCGTGGATTCCGCCGCCCAGAGCCGCTTGAGCGAGCCCGCATTCGGTCTCTTGGCCGAGCCCGACTTCTGGCCTCTTTTGCCCCCCATGAGGAGAGTAAGGGATGTGGGCGAAGTGTCCTTTTGTCACGAGCAACTCGGGGATGGAGCGGGAGCCTCAGTTAGACACGTCCAGCCGCCGCCATAGGTAAGCCACGCCCCTCTTCACTGGAATCTTGAGAGAGATTGCGGTCAGTGAACAAAAGTGCATGAATGTGCAAATTCCTTATGTCGCACGTTTCCATTGACATCTATGGGGAAAAACGAGCTGCAAATTGCCAAAAGAAGCTCATGTACTTTTTTCGGCGTTCTGCTGCTCAGGTTTAAGCGGGGTCCATTGAAAATCATGGATTTTCTGGTGTTGGCCATTCTGAAGCTCATTTTCAACTGCTCAAAAATGCCTAGGTGTGAACAGGGACCTAACGAGGACAAGGAGTGAAAGGGAAATTTCCCTTGGAAAAAAAAAAACATAACGGAGGTGCATGCAATGGATACAAACTTGCACAAAGAGTTTATAGCAAACTTATTTTATAAAATATCCTCAAGATGGCAAAGTGTTTTGTATATATATATAATATAATGCTGCTTTTCTGGATCTCCACTGACTCTTTAAGATTGAGAAGGAAGACTTCCTGGTTACTCTTGGAGCTTTTTTGGTACCCAAGTCCCAGAGGACTCCATAGTAACCACTCTCTCAGAGCAGCTAGATTGAGTGCTATAGACCTTCCCTTTAAGGTAATAGTTGGTATTAAAATATTTACACTATATGCTTTTGCCTATAATAGTGAATGTAAAGCAATGAAAATATAGGGATAAAGGAATCAGAGGGTAAAAAAGAACAGTCATCGGGTTAAATAAGTGAGTTAAGACATGCAGCAGGCAAAACACAAACCCTGGATCAATATATTTTATCTTGGTTCTAGGATGGCGGTAGTTTATGCACTGATACTGTGAGATAAGGACAAGGATGCAGAGTATAGAGCCAGATCTAGTGAGAGTGGGAAGCCTTGGCAGCAAAGCCTGTGGGAGAGAAATCACCCAGAGGACTAGAATTGGAATCAGGTAATTGAATCAGTGAGAGAGAAGTAACAAGGCCCAATGCACATTTATTCCACTGACTGCCACACTGCAAACTTGAGCTTTTAATTTACAGTCACGGAAGATGACTTACATTTTAATATCTGCAATGTTGAGGTATAATCTTTCAAAGTGGACCTGTCATTTGCAGACAGCTAAGGCAGCCTTCTTGTTACTAAGTAAATGTTCAGTTCTGTGAAGTGACTAGTGATAGCCACAAAGCACTTATTCTTAGGATGGGCAGGTATGTTTTTTTTTGTCTTCAAAAGTGTGGGCTTCATTGACAACATCTGAACTGTAAATCGTTGCAGGTTTACCCACAATAGTAGAAATAAATTGTTCCTTTTACTACAACTGATAATAAAGTAGTACTAAAGGCTATTCATTTTTTACCTTAATGCATTCTCTGCATTAAGGTAAAAAAAACGCCCCACTACCTTTCCATGCCCCCACCCCCAAACACTTACCTATACTCCACGTCCACCGCCGCCAGCTCCCAGATGACCTCTGATGTGTGACCGAAGTTCCAAGTTGAGAGTAGGGATCACGAGGCCACTGAAGGCAGGGCAGCAATCGGCTGCTGCACCTGCCTGTCAAGATACTGAGAGGAGGGAGGAGACGGGGAAAGGGGCGTGGCCTGTGAAGTGCTGTGTGTGTGTCAATGGATGCACGTTGACAAATGGCTCTCCTGTGGAGAAAAACAAACAAAACATGAGGGTTTAATATCACAATTTGATATAATGGATGACAAGAATATAGCAGAAACCAACTATTATGCTACAAGCACATGTGACTCTTTCCTGTGCTTAAGGTGCAAACTACAGCTATTATCCTTATACTTCCAACACTACTTACTAATTTATTGACCCTGAGCACACGTGTGTATGTGTATGTATACATGCCTAGCCTAAAAAAAAGCATTGGGAAAGCCCAGACTTTGTGATTGCAGAAATAATTTCATCTGTCAAGATAGTAGACATACCTTTGGTAAAGGGGAACATGTGAAAACTGGACAAAGGTTATTAAATAAGCAAAGGACCATTAAAGTGAACCCTTACCCCCTTTTAGTAAAAATCACATTAACATGCAGCTCTGCATGCTGCTCTAAAATCATCTTACATTCATTAGTTAATCAAACATGTTTTTCATTTACTTACAAATAGAGTTCATCTACTTCCTGGTCCACTTCTGGCACAAATTATGAAATGTGCCAAAGTGTTGCATCCTGGGAAGGTTACATCAGCAGAGCATTGTTGGGAAATCTCATCTGTAATTTAATGAGATCTCAGGGAAAGGCATTTTCCTCCCCTGAGATGTGCATGGTCACATGTCCTAGTCATGTGTGCCAGAGTTCCAGGTAGTAAAGTAAGATCTAGTAATCTGCCCTTAGCAAAAATGGCCACTTTGAGAAGACACGGGCAAGAAAAGAGAAATAAGGTATGCAAAGAATACAAAGCCGGCAATTATCTAGAAGTATGCGTTTGTAGATTGTCATTACTAAACATTTCTAAAGGTGTGTTTGTTGTTATTTTAAAGATATGGGTAAAGGTCTGCTTTAAGAGGGGATAAAAAAGTAATAAAACACAATTAAGAAAATTTGGAACACAAATGTGTTAACGATTTCTCACCAATTGTTGAGTATAGCTAAACAGGAAGGAAAAATAGCTCCTCTGTCATGAAGGGTTTCTCAGTTCTACATCATGCATGCTGTGCAGTCAACCAGCATTGATGAAGGGTGGACACAAATACAAATAGTGTAAAGTGAGGTGAAGTGAACCATAGTTCACTGTTGAGTCATTTGCAACTTTAAAAAGGGAAAATGCACTTAAGATGGTATTTTTCCCCATGAGGATAGATACATATTTCCTGGGGAGTTCCCCATTGTGCTTCGTGGTTGCTCAGGTACTGGAATCTTCCTATACTTATGATGACATTGCCTGATAGTGCAGGTGCTAGGGTCCACAGCCATAATTTAAGGTCGCTCAACGAGAAAGCTGATAATCTTTCTTCCCATCGGTTTAAGTTATTAACATTTCTCTTTGTGGCTAATAAGCAGACTAATGCTTAATCCTGGGAGTGCCCAACACCCAAAATTCAAAGTTAAGACCAGGTTGAAGGAAACACTACCTGGTTCACACCTGTACGTTTTGTAGCGCGTTCAACACTCTACGAACGCTCTACAAAACGCTCAAACATGAAAATCCCATTGTTTTCTATGGGTATGGCTCACACCTTGCCGTATTTCAGCCCGTCTGAACGCGCTACAAAACGGCCTACGCCTGAAAAGGTACATGAGCTTCTTTGCGGTGTTTTTGTCGCGCGTTTCCATTGGGATACAGCTAAGTAGCCCTTTAAACGCGCATATTCGATACGCCTAGATGTGAACAGAGCCAAAAAAAATTAGAACTACTGCACAGGATACGTAACTTCAACAACATTTGGACTGCTTGGGTAGGAATTTTTTTCTGCCCACGTTTGACAGGCGCCGCCTCTTCACCTTTTCCCTCTTTCTCTCTCTCCTTCCTTTCCCACTTTTCTTTTTTCCTTATTTTTCCTCAATGTTTTGCTAATTGGATCAAGCATTAGAGGTCCACCTGTACAGTAACATTTTATTATATGACATATTCTAGTTTTTACCTCACAAGAGCCTGGGCTTATAGACAGAGGAGATCTTTTATCAGCCTATTCATTCCCTATGCTTAGACCTGTTCTATGTTGGTGATATTTATGTTTCTTGTGAATGACCTTAAAAAATGTTTGTGTTATTCTGGAAATCCCAATAAATTTATCAAAAGTAAAAAGTGGAAGTTTTAAAGGAAGAACTGGCTCAGTTCACCTTGCTTCATACTTGAAATGAACCTGACCTGATAGTGCCAAAGTTAACAACAGCACTGAAGTGCGGGCATTCTGTCATGATGTGTATATGTAAGAAGTAGAAGCTCTAGTCTGTGGAATGGTGTGGGGTCAATACATGGTGCCATGAGGGTTCAGGGCTTAATCTTGACTCGGTAGGAAGGTGAGACTGTCTACAACCAGATCCTAGGATTCAATGGGCTGCATATGAACACACATCAGTTGGAGGCCAACACGGATACCTTTGATCAACCCCCTGATATCCCTGGTTCAGTTGTACTTGGACTAGGAGAGGCAGGGGCCGCACTAGGAACCAATTTAATGTGTTGCAGTGCATATGATCTGGCATGTAACTTGAGGAGTAATAGGGCAGAGTGAACAGTGTGCTTCTGCTGTCCTTCAATTCCCAGTTACAGGTCAAAAGGGATGTGACCCGGCTGTATTGCTTAAAGGAGAACTATGAGGTGAGTGCTTTTCACTCACCTCATAGTTCTAGCCGACCTGTGACAATGAGACTGTCACAGGTCGGCTCAGTAGATCGGGAGGTGAGTGAACACATACCGGCGTTCGCTCACCTCTCGATCCTGTCACGGTTCTCTGCCGTGACAGGGGAGGGGCTGGATTCCCCGCTCCGATCCGCCAGCGCTGACTGGCGGAACGGACGGGGGAGGGGCGGGTACAGCTGGCTCTGCCTCTAGATAGGCAGAGCCAGCTGTCAGTCATGCAGCTGGGCGGATCCCGGCATAATTGTCGGGATCCCCTTCAGCTGCGGCATCTCAGTATACCGCGAGCTACAGCTCGCGGTATACTGAGCCTAGGGTGACGGGAGGACGCTAGTTTGTGTCCTCCCGTTACCCTAAGGAGAACTATGGGGTAAAGCCTTAACCCCATAGTTCTCCTTTAACTGCAGTACAGGAAAGTCTGGTCACCAAACTGGCTTTGCTGCTGGTAGTGCTGTGCATTTTTTTAGGACTAGATGGACAGAAATACATATCCTTTTGCAAGTAAAACTGCGTCATGTATGTATTTAGTTGTATATTTAGCCGTTTGCCTAGCATTCGGTTTTAAGTAAATCGGGCACAGCTGCCCCATATTATCTGTTCTCCCAGAAAAGTAAACATTTAAATTAGTTCTGTATAGTAAATTTAATATCCTTCCATTTCGAAGCAAGTCCTTATTTTTTTTAAGGTCCAGTAACATTGCATGAACCTGGAGAAACCAGTCCACATTTTTTGTAATGTTTTAATTTGTGTGGCATTGCTTTATTACAGACAACACTGTTTTTATTTTGTTATCGTACACAGTACTAATACATCAGTGAGCTAATATCGTTTCAGCTAGATTAGCCATGTAGTATCTGCATGCATGTACAGAGAAGATGAGTTTGCAAAAGCAAGAGCTGATCTGGCTAAGTAGACATTCTCTGACTGGACTTCGGCTCCCTGTAATAGGTTCACACTACAGAAATAAAGCCTAATAATGCCTTGTACTATTAATATTTAACTATTATTCTCAGCACTTCTTAATGGTATGAGGCCGCTATTTAATTGAAGCTCCAGCAGATTGTTCTCTCTCTCCTAACAAAGCTGGATACAAGCCACTTAGTCATGGTTGCAGCTCCTGGCTTTTGCAGCAGTGATGTCCCTGGTGGAGGAGTTAATTGAATTAGCAAACTAAGCAAGCAGCATGTATGAATGTGTTGTTCACTGTATGCAGTGAGATGAACCACAGGGGTGCAAGCTAGACATACACACCGAGAACTGCCTGGTTTGTGTAATTTTGCACCATTGCCTAAGATAATTAGTTATATGTACCTAGCAATTAAAAAAAGTCCTTAAGATGTCCTGCTGCAGTCCTTACCATAGAACCACTGAAGGTGGGTGCTGTAGTGGCAGCTGATAGTGCTGCAAGCTGAAATGCACTCTTTTAAAGTATATGTAAACCAAATGGCATAAATCTCCTATAGGTTTCATCATGTTAATGTAATTTAAAAAGTAATTTTCAATATTTTTTAAATCTGCATCTTTATTTACTTTAATTTGTGGCTATGAAGGTCCTTGTTCAGGCATTTCCCTGTTATATGGTGACAACATGCTATCCCTGTTTTACAGTGGTGCTCCTGCATTGTCATCCTGTCACATGGGCTCCTGATGGAAACTACAATTGGCCATTTCAACACACAGTATGCAGGCATGGTAGGCAGGAAGTGTGCTGCAAAGAGGCTAGGGAAGATTAGCGGCACTGAACAAACAAAGGATTAAAAAAAGGGAAACATATTTTATTAAAAATAAGACGATTGTTTGAATCGCAAAACTTTCTTTCAGTTAAAGGATACGTTCGCCTTTTGCAAAAATTAAAGAAATGTTTAATTAATAATATATGTTAAAAAATGCATTTATTTAATATTTGCATTCAAGTCTGGAAAGCATTGCAATTGTGATCACTCGATCATTCGATCACAGCTGCAAAGCTCAAGCTTCTGCACATTCTCTTCCAGGCAGATCTCGTATGGAGGTACAGAGTTTCATTTAGGAGAGATGGGGAAGGACAGCTGGACTTCAAACTGCAATAAATCACCTCATACAGCGTCCAGCCGTCCTCCCTCTAGGTAGATGCGGGAATATGGGCAGCTCTACCTAGAGCGAGGATGGCTGGACACCGTATGAGGTGATTTATTGCAGTTTGAAGTCCAATCGTCCTTCTCCCCCCATCTCTCCTAACTGAAACTCTGTGCCTCAGTATGAGCTCTGCCTGGAATAGAATGTGCAGAAGCCTGAGCTTTGCAGCTGTGATCGAGTGATCACAATTACAATGCTTTCCAGGTTTGAATGTAAATATTAACCTTCCTGGCGGTAATCCCAAGTGTGGCTCAGGGTTCATTTTCAGTACCAAAAGCGGTAACCCCGAGCCACACTACGGATTACACTGTGCGTCACTTACCTTGTCCCTACGAGCCCCGCCGTGTCCTCCGGCTGATGACGGAATCCATCTTCTGGAGTTCCTTCCCTTTCGAGCGAGTGCAAGAAATGTTTAAAGTAAAAAAGGGAAAACACTGAGATAATCGGACCGCCAGGGAGGTTAAAGAAATGCATATTTTTTTATATATAAACTGAGTGGCCAGATTATTATGACCACCCCATCAGTACTTCTTTGGGCCACCTTTTGCCTTCAATACTGCAGCGATTCTTCTTGGCATTGACTCCACGAGATGTTGAAAGGTGATGCGAGGAATCTGACACTGCACTGTTGCCCTTCTGTTGTCTTGTACCAGTCTTGCCACTCTCCGTTCTGCCCTAACATTGACTAGTCGCTGGCGGCCACAATTCGCACGTTCAGACCCAAATTTCCGGCTGACAGTCCAGTCGTTAAACACTTTAACAACAGCTGCTCTTGAACATTTAACGAATTTTGCTGTTTTGCTGATACTCTATCCATGTATCCGAGCGCCAACAATCATCCCACGTTCAAAGGCTGTTAAATTGCGTTGTTTACCCATATCTTCAGAAAGAAATCACTTCTACTGTCGTGGTAAACAACCTGCTTCCCTATTTATAATGGTCTGGCCCTCTAGCAACTTTAGCGCAAAATTATACGGTAGCTAATTTGCCTACAAACGTCAGGTGGTCATAATAATCTGGCCATTCAGTGTATATTATTAATGATGCATTTCTTTTAATTTTTGCAAAAAGTGAACTTATCCTTTAAGGTTTGCATTAAGTGATGTACAACTCCATGGTTAGTACTTTTTGAACACTTGTTAAATTTGCAGGTTCACTTAGTAAAGGGGCTGGTGATTACACCCGCTGTAAGAATAGGTCATTTTGTACAGTATAAGGCCAGTATACCATGTAACAAGATGCAAAACGAATGGCAAACTCTGCTTCTAAAAATAAACTAATAACTCTAGTTGCTAGTGCTGGGATTTAATGCCTAAAGGTACCTATAGGCATAAGATGATCATTGTCCAATACAGATCATTTTGAAAGTGATAAGGATACTGTAATTCACAGGAATGTAGTGTAGAGCTTGTAATTGATTTTCTGATGTGCAGGAGGAAATGACGAATGAAAATTAGTTGATATAGGCAACTTACGGCTCCTTCCATAAAGGAGGTTTAGCATTACTATGTGTGATATCATATACTGTAGGTACTGTTAGGGCCTGTGTCATTTGGCTTTGAGCTTGTGTTGATGGCATCAATTTAAGATGCATCTGAGATCATTTAGAATTAATGTAAAGGTGGCCTGAATTTGGCCTGCAGTTGAACTCCTTCTGATTTGCATTTGATTGGTTTTAAGGTTGTTTTGCACTCGCATAGACTTCTATGCTGCCTACAGGAGAATGGGACAATAACACAGAAACTGTAGACCAGTCCAGAATAACCTGTTCCACTACTAGCTTGCCTCACCTTTTTGTAAGTGTCCTAGGAGGATGAATGTTTTTTCTACAGCCCCGCTGCATTAGAACAGCTTATTTTTTGTTAACACCTTTTTCTCTTCTTGAACATTTTTTTTTAATCAAAACTCTTCTCTACATAACTGCTGGAGCTTCGTCTATTCAGCTTGGTTGTCCTTAGCCTGGCTGGAGAACACTTTCCAGAACTGCTGGCATTGCCTCCTTGCTTGCCCTGTCTCTGATGACTTACTTAGTAAGTAGGTCAGCTGGGTTCAGCACCGGGAACAACCTCAGGTACTTAAGTCGCTTGGCAATTCGTTTTCATTGGTTTTGCCATGGAATGGGGATACAGCTGTTGGACTCCACTGGGTAGATAGTTGGGCACATCCACTTCCCACTCTTTCTCTCCATACAGCGGTGAGGTTGCATCTCCCAGCTGTTTCTACTTAAAAAAAAGAGCCACGTGGAACACTTGATCCCGTCCTGCTACCATTCCAGCTGTAGACTACCAGCCTACAGTAACGTTGGTCCCTGCAGGCCATCCAACCGTCACCTCCTACCAGCTGTCTAGGTTCTGTGAATACCTGGGACCTTGCCCTTAGTTTATACATTTCCCTACCGCCACATGGTCGCAACATCTCTGATTCTAGACTGGAGGACAGTTCTTCTGCTAAAAATTACCTTTGAATGTTACATAAACATTGACTGCATTATTGGTGCCAAAGGCAACATGTGGTATACATAAAATCGGAACAAAGTGGAACTGTTTTTCTTGGTAACCAATATTGTTGCATATTTAATCCAAACAAGGATTCTGATTGCTTTGTACAGATACTCAGTTTATAAACTGGAACAAAAAGTACAAAACCTAGCACTGACCCATTAGGTTAGGGTGGTCTCTAAGCTTGAAATTGTATGTACATCTCGGTCTCTGGCTTGGGAAAGCACAGTGTCATCCATGCCTTCTGGGTATCGAGTCTTTGCTATCAGCATTAAAATGCCTTTCACTGGGTATCTTAATGCCACACAACAGCTGGGTCCATACTCCTGGGGAGGTGATAATCATACACCTGCCAAGAGGCCCCCTCAAGGCTCAGAGGATGGCTAACCTTGTAATGCCACTGGCAGATACATTTCCCCACATACATCAGTGCTGTTTACATCTACAAACACCGAGTCCAGGTTAAGACAAACAAAACCTTTTCTATTATAAAAATTGAAATACATTTTTATAGCATTTTATTGGGTACCTGTAACAGTCAGGAACATGTAGGAGAATAACAAAGTTTAATTGATCTTGACTGCTTTGTATCCTCAGCATGTCGTAATCAATCCAGGTTGAAACATAAACCTTTTTGCATGACATTTTGTACAGGTCTCTCTTTTGCTAACAAGTGAAGTTAAAGGAGAACTATGGGGTTAAGGCTTTTCCCCATAGTTCTCCTTGCGGTAACGGGAGGACACAAACTAGCGTCCTCCCGTCACCCTAAGCTCAGTATACCGCGAGCTGCTCGCAGTATACTGAGACGCCGCAGCTGTAGCGGATCCCGGCAATTACGCCCAGCTGCGTGAGTGACAGCTGGCTCTGCCTATCTAGAGGCAGAGCCAGCTGTACCCGCCCCCTCCCCCGTCCGATCCGCCAGTCAGCGCTGGGGGAGCGGAGAGGGGGGGAATCCACCCCCTCCCCTGTCATGGCAGAGAGCCGTGACAGGATCGAGAGGTGACCGAACGCCGGTATGTGTTCGCTCACCTGCCGATCTACTGAGCCGACCTGTGACAGTCTCATTGTCACAGGTCAGCTAGAACTATAAGGTGAGTGAAAAGCACTCACCTCATAGTTCTCCTTTAAAGTGTATGTAAAGTACCAGAGGTGAGGATTTAACTTCCACTGGGGACTCTTATTCCGGTGACGACTGTCTAAAAAGGAAATTTCCCTCACTTTGAGAGATTCCCATTAACTTCCTGTTGCATCTTTGGGGCCGGAAGTGAAATCTTGCCAACTGTTCACAGGAGTTGTTTAATAACTCTTTCCTACTCTATTCAACACCAAAAACACCATGTCCACCTTTAAAAACTTAATAAATGCACCAATATGGTGCATTTTTTTCTTCATATCTCTATAGGTTGAACTCGATGGACGTGTGTCTTTTTTCAACCTGACTAACTATGTAATAATACATTAATATAAAATGTGCATTTATTACATTTTTGTGTCGAAGCCTGCAGAGCATTACGACTGTGATGAGTGCATTGCAGGTGTAATGCACAAGCTCCTGCATTGTGTACCTCCAGTCCCAAGTCCTTACAGAGGTACAGACTATATGGGGTTGGAGAAAGTTAACAATAGACTACAAGTGTGGTCACTTTACCGCACTTGTGTAGGTGCAATCTGTGAGTTTGCCTGCCTCAGTGAATGGATGACACAGCTGTGTGTGCTGAACCATGCACATCTGTGCTAAATTATTATTTTTTTTAAACAGGATCCCGCAGGGAGAAGCACCCTATGTTTCAGGTAAGTGTGGGGGGTTTGAGAATGGGGAAGTTGCGGAATGCAACTGTGTTTCATGTTACAGTCTGCTCCATTATATGCCTTTAAAATAATTCAGTGTAGCCACTGCAGCCACCAATCAGATTTTAGGCTGCAATGTAAAATTACATTAATCAGAAATCTATTTTTAAAATATGACTTTCTATTGGAATACTTTTAAAGATAATTGTTGACTTATTCATCATCAAACATTGCTTTCATTTTAACTTTTATCTGATTACATTTTAAATTATTTTGTATACTGGAAGGTGAAAGATAATGTTATTTCGCAATCAGAATCATAATGTCATAGATATTTCAATGTTCTAGTGAGTATTGAGACTCTACATCTATCACTGAAATATTCTATTGAGTATTACAATGACACATTCAGTGCTAATATGCAATGCCGTAGTAAGAGTTAAAATCCGTAAAGGGCATATTTGTTATTTATATAGATTCATTACTCCCTGCTGACTAGACTATATGCTATCCTTCTAAAAGGTAAACCCTCCAAGGTATCCTGAGTCTGGGAAAAGTAGTGGAACAAGGATATCTCTATCTCTACTATATCTGAATAGGAAGGATGGAATTCTCTGACTCCTACTTCAGTACAGCTATATCAGCTAGGAATAAATTAATTCAAATACAGTATTTCCACAGAGCTTACTTTACCCCTGCTCACTTGTTCAAAATGGGCAAAAGAGATTTGGCACATACCTGTCAAAAATGTCAAACAGCAGATAGAGATATTCTCTATATGGTATGGGAATGTACCAAAATTAGGCCCTTCCAGTCACAAATTACTGATTTCTTATATCAGAATTTCACTATTCCTAATATATGCAGGCCAGAGTGGTGCCACTTTGAGATTTGGCCTTGCTGTACCAAAAAACTTTTTTTTTATGCCATTTCTTCTTTTATGCAAAACTATAGTATGAAATTGGACATCTACTATAGATATTAATTCCTTAAAGGATTGGTTAACAAAGTACTGCCTCTCAACAGAATCACTTCCAAGTTCAAAGGATATCCCTCTAAGTTTGACAAAATCTGGGGTGGATCACCTGTCCCAATTCATGTTAACCTCAGACACCTATCTGATAACCACAACGCCCCATACCTGTTCACACCCTAACTACGTTCTTGGATCTGTAGCCACACATGGAGCACAACAACTGGTTAAAAAATGTTTTACTTTAAGAACCAGTGTACATATCAGTCTTTGTATAACCACATAGGACAGCTGTTAATTCTTTTCATGTACAATCTGTGCAAAAATACTGTATTCTTTATCCTGTTGTTGACCTTGATATATATTTACATCCGTTCCAGCTTACACTTTGTAAAATCCAAAAACATAACATCCTTCATTCAATGTTAACACTGATACACATTTACATCTTTTGCATTTTCCCATATACTAAGACCATGTATGATTGATATGTGTGGATGTACCTAAAGTTTCTCAATAAGCTTTATTGCTTATAAAAACAAAGCCTCTTATATTGTAGGTCAGTGGAGATGTGCTTCTTTGCTTTAGAGGCCATTGTAGTACCCTGTTGCGTCGATGGCCAATGTAAAAATTACTCCTTACATTAGATGTCAGTAGAAAGTTCTGCCTCTAAAACTGGTGGTTGGTGTGGGTGGGAAGACAGTTTGCCACTGCTTAAGGAACCCCTAGCAACCTCTGGCAGAACTCTAGAGTTCCACAGAGATCTGGTGGAGAAAGGTTGCCCTAAGATATACAACAAGTATTTGCTCAAACACTATTCTATAATTCCATCAAGAGCTAACTTGTCTGGGGGCGAGAGGTACTCTTCAAAATTGTTTTGACTGTGGTATTCCTGGAATTAAGACACCAGCATGGTAGAGTTTTCAATTACTATCCACCCCCAGAGCTGTACTATAAATCTCCATAAAGTTATATTTTAACCGCAACTTCTAAGACAATCACTAATGATTATTTGAGTCACAGAGTGGAGGTTGTTTTAAAGAGTGGGAGAAATACTTTTGTTGAATAAAAGCCTATTGTAATCTCTTTTACTATATTTATAAGTAAGTGTGTGTGCCTCCAGTATAGCCACAAGGGTTACTTCATGTCAGGTTAATTATGTCATTACCTTCTCTTATCTGTAACTGGAAGTGACCTTGGTGATCTTTTTCATTTGCTGTCCATTAGAATTTGTCAACTAAATATTTTGGTTCGCTGCCAAGGCCCTTTAAAACTATCTACAGGAAAACCATACCAAATGCTGTTTTGTAGGAATCCGTATATTGTAAACATAATTTGGATGACGCAGGTTTGCAAGGGCTGGCATTCAGTAATAAATCCAAGTCAAAACTGAATTCCAGACTAACTTAGTACATTCATCAAGGATGGAGAACAGATAGTGTTTTCATGCGTAATGGACCTTCTGTGTTCATTGACTGAGCCACTGACCTGGTGCCAGGTATGCAGATCAGGAATTATGTCTTTATCACAGGGCTGGACAAATCCCAGGAGCCAGGTAGCCAATGCTTCTTAAAAAATACAACCGGCGCCTAACTTTTGAGGTTTTCTCTAATTGTTATCAATGGAGCTGGCTCCTAGAAAAAAATCCTGGTACCTCCTGGATTGGACAGACTGGATCCTGAATTCCATATTAATTTGTCCATCCCTGCTTTATCGGGGCAGTGACTCAAAAACTATACCAGAACGTGCATTAACATGACTGCCATACAGCAACTGTTTTCAGGCTTTTCAAGCATTTGTTTAACCCCTTCATGACTGAGCTTGTTTTTGGTTTCTGTTCGTAAATGACTGACACGCTTTTGACATTTTTGCTGTGTGATTCTTCCACGTCAGTAATATACTTTCTTACAAAGTGCACCCACACATATTATATATTGTTTTTTAGAGGACAGATAGGGCTATATATTTATATCACATATGTGTGTCTAACGCCTCACTTAGGACAAATACAAATTAAAAAAAGAGGAAAAAACGTAAAAAAAAAACTTTTTTTCCCAGTTTTGATTTGTAGTATTTTTTTTTAACAAAACCAGCACAGCTAAAAAAAAAAATGCAATACATACATTCATTTATTTGTCCCTTATTTTTAATTTTTTTACACTTTTCACTATTTTTTTTTATTTATTTACACTTTTCACTTTTTTTATACTGACAAATTTTATTTATTTAATTATATCAGGCAGTCATTGTGAATTAATCTCACTATTACTGCTTGATAAATTAATACATTTTTTTTATTATCAGGCTGCTTCAAACTTCAGAACAGCCGATAATAAGTTAGTGACACTGATCCTGCAGCAGTTCAGGATTCAGCTGTCAGTGAATGTTTCAGAAAACTTAAACATTCTACTTTCAAGAATAGATACATTATGTGTCTAATACATAACATTTTGTATCTATTCTTGAAAGTCAAAAGATAAAAAAAAAAAAAGCCAGTATAGCTTGAGAGAGATATCTCTCGATCTATACGAGCTGTCAGAATGCCGGCAAAAGCCGACATGTGTGTCTGCTTTGCTGTGACTCTCAGACACCCGATATTAAGGTATCGGGTGTCTGAAAAAGGTTAACCCTTTCAGTAATGGATCTCTAGATAGTTAGACATCTATTACTGAAAGGTAACCGCTGATTCTCAGCGGTTAGCAGCCTTCTAGTGCAGCAAATAACTCGTCACGTACAGTGTACGTGACGAGTCATTTGGTCCCTTTGTGGCTGGACGTACAGTGTACGTCTCCCGTCACGAAGGGGTTAAGACAGCATTTCTTTAAAGTTGTACTAGCCACAAAGGTAGGAATAGCAGGTTATGTTACTCCACTTTAGTTGGGGGGAAAAAATCCCCTCGGTGATCAATGTATGTTGCAAAGATTTTACCAAACTTTGTTGCAGATGCCTATAATTTACTAAGCGACTATAACTCCTTATGGCATACGCTAACGCACATTGCGTTAGTGCAGCCCATTCACTATGACCCTTTTTAAAACCACAACACACAGTATGGGAGTTGTAGTGCACCGTGCTTTCACTCTACTGTACAGTGTTCAGTCACAATGAACAGCACCACAACACACCACACATAGAACAGGTGCATTGCTATGTGTTGTGGAAATGCTGTGCATTTTAGTGTGAATGCAAACCTTTTATTTTTAACACTTGCAATGTATTTAGCTGATATAAACTGAAGGTTCTAATCAGCCCTAATTAACTTATTTATCAGATTTTTTTCAAATTTCAATTTTCTTTTACCATTTATTCATTATTCATTTTGTTTGTTATTTAGTTTCAGTCCTTCATAAAAAGAAAATGTGCAAACACAGAAATTGAATTTTTTCACTGCCTTTGCCATACTTTGTACCAGAAACATAATTTTAGTGCATTTTAAATGGGACAGCAGAATCATAGAATAGGATTTATACTTTTTGTTTGCAGTAAAACTATTTTTTGAACTAACACTGCAATTGCTTGTAGCACAAACACCATTTTAAATTTTAATATCTTACAAAATAATTAAACCTTCTTTTTTTTTTTTTTTTTACAGAAAAAATACTTATTTTAAAACTAACACTGGTCAAATAGAAATAAAAGCAATGCTTAATTTTTATGTATTTTGTCTAAAGATTATATTTTTTGCACCACAATATTGCCAAAAAAAAAAAATCTTGCTTGTCCCCCAAAAAACAATGTATTATTACATTATCTTACGTAATGTAAAATCCCCAATAAACAGGTGCATAGTAGAAATATAAAAATGTTTCTAGTCTAACGGGTGTATACAGGTACGAGAGCTGGTTATTGTCATTAAAATATACATATAAAACTTTCCTCTGTCCTCCTTTTGTGTAAAACATTTCTTGGTTCAGACATCTTAAATTTTCCAGCTGTGGCAGCAGAGGAGTTAAAAGGTCGATTAATCGGATCTGCGGCACCTCGGACAAACACCTTATTATCCGCAGCTCACTCTATTATTTGCTGTTGCCGCCGGATAGCTAGCAACAGGGGGGCTGGCACCGGCAGAGCGTGAAGCTGCTGCCAGCTCAGGAATAGAAAAGCAGATGGCAAACTCGCGCCTATTTTTAGCTGCCGCCAAGCTTGGCAGCTCCTTTATCAAGAGACTGCTGCCATTAACTGTTCCGCTGCCAACGCTATCCCAGCTAAAACGCCAGGCAGATGTAGCCCCTGCTTACTCAGCAGACTGGCAATTGTTTGCTGAGCACTTCTGATGTTAAAAACACAGAAGACGGAAGACAGAACCTTTGGCACTTCAGCTTTACAAACTACAAGTCTCACCCTAATCATATGGCTTGGTAAACACTGGTTGAGGTTTGCTGGTAACTAGCAGATGTTCATTTGTGGGAAAGCCATTTAGGCTTAAGCCTAGAGAGCGAAAAATGTATTGGCAGAGTCAAGCTGTCCCATGTTATTTTATCACATCTTCTTTTAGATGCCTGTAAGGATATAATAATAAGACAGTTAACAAATTCAGCCAACAAGTCAAGTCAATCAGTAAGCCATAATGCTGTCAAAGAAAATGTTCATATCAAGTCAAGTTTAATTTGTTTGATATGATCTACTGCAGATGGGTTTTGTAAGTGGGTTTGCAGCAACTTGTCACATGATTCTACACGGGCCCCCAGTCTGAGAAAAACAGACGGGATATATGTGTGTGTGTTGATGGAAACTAGAGCTAAGCTAGGTCTCCTGCAGTCAATTCCAATTCAGACATTACATACTGGACTAGAGTGTGCCTTTTAGTTTTTATGTTTCTTTATTTTTTTTGCAGATTAGATATTATATTGAGGGCAATATAGCAGTTTCACTTACTTGCCTGCTTTGCCATTGCTCAACTTCTCTTTGATCCCATGCTGCTCGGAATTCCCCACTAAACTGAAGAGAAACTTCTGGTGCCTTTGGTTTGGTGGAGCATGACTCTTTCTCCCATGAGGCAGCTCTGCATGTCTGAACGATCAGTTGGCAGGCCCAAGCACTGTCACATAGGGAAAGGATAAAAGTCCTTGGTTTGTTGTTCAGAATTGTTCCTTTCACAGGACTTCTTCTGGTGGCCAAATGGGGTGATGATGAGCAAATAGAAGGTCAGTGTAAGAAGCAGGGGGGTGGGGGGTATAAATCTATAGGCTGCCACTATTTAAATTTTTATATACTGAAGATTAGGATCATTTTAAGTCCTTGGATAGGTATTGTTTTGTAAAAACCTATTGGAAGAAACTTTAGTTCCACGCCCACCAGATCATTGTCTGCTTAGCATTTTTATTTAGCATGTTCCTGCCTCATTCATATGGGCTTCCCCAGATGTTCAGTTATCCCCCTGTATTATAAAAAAGTTGTTACTGATTAAATGCCTTCTGCCAGACTGGTGTGTGTTCGCTTTTAGTGGTTCTGGTGAGGATATTAGATTTGAAGCAATAGAGGAGGAATTGATGTTTGCAGGATAACCAAGCTCTGCAATCAGTTTTATATATTATTAAAGAATTCTATGGGGTAGACTTACTAGGCAAATAAGCTGTTCCCTTTGCAAAGTAATTTTCCCTAAGTTTAGTGAATGTGGTGAAAATTCACTTTCCAAAGGATACCCAATTATGTGCAAGGAAAATAAAAATGTAGCTCTATATTTTTGCTTGTACATGATTGGATGATAGAAATCAGCAGAGCTTCACTTCAAGCTAAGGGAACATGCTTTTGCAAAGCGAACAGACTATTCGCTTTTAGTAAATCAGCCCTCATGTTCATATCTAAAATGGAATAAATGAATACTTTTCATGGTGCTCATGTTTCTGCCACCTTATATCTACATTTTTGTTCCCGCTTGTGGCATGCCACATTTTCAACATGTCATAGCTGAGTAGGGGCTGAAAATTTAAAAAAAAGTCAGGTATAGGTCCCATGATGCATCTTTTTTTTCATTTGGCCCTCTGTAAATTGGTCTTTCAGTCAGCATGACATGGAGGAAGGTTGGCCTCTTATCTATCAATGTGTTCTCAAAGCTACGCTCCAGACAGGATTACATTTTAAGTCTTGAAATGCATACAGGAAGCAGAGCAGCTTTAACCATAATAAAAATAGGTTAGGGTCCCCAGGCCCTCCACCAGACTCCCTTTAGGCCCTGTTCACACCTTTTACGTTTTGTCGCACGTTCAAGGCTCTATGAACGCTCTACAAAACGTACAAACATGAAAATCCCATTGTTTTCTATGGGTATGGTTCACACCTTTCCGTATTTCCGCCCGTCTGAAACGCCCTACAAAACGGCCTACGCTCAAACAAGTACATGTACTTCTTTGGGCCGTTTTTGTTGGGCGTTTCCATTGGGATACAGCCAAGCAGCGCGGTAAAAAAAACGCGTGACAGACGGGCATATTCAATACGCCTAGGTGTGAACCCAGCCTAACAGTCCCAGACTACGGGGGGGGCATAGCCTGCTAACTTCAGCTACCCATCTCTGAAATTAGAACAGCGAGACCCTTCTCAGGAAAGGTCTACCTGTGTCAATAAGTCCCACTGCCCAATGCTGTACTTGGCTGCAGCAGTGACATGGCAATTTCAAAACTTGCTCAACAGAATTACAATCATGTTGGCATGTAACAGATTTTACACATGTTTTTTGATTGTGTCTTTAGCTGTTTGGCTGAAGTTCCATGTTAAATGATCATATTTAGTGATTTTAACAGCTGTTCATTTCAAAACAATATCCAGCCATTTAATTAGCCCAAGTTCTCCTTTAGTAATATCAGCAGTGAAGGCCCCTTAAATATACTGCGGCACCGGCCAAGGGGATGGAGTTAAATGTTCTCGTTTTAATGTAGCGGAAATACACACATCAGCTGGGTGCATTCCCTCTGCTGATAGCAAGCTATTGTTCGGAGTCGCGCTGCTACCATAGCAACTTGGGCACACTGAATTTTAATTAGTGTGGTCCGCCGAGGTCTGCCACCACAAGTGAATGTTATCTCTCAGCTGTCTGCAAGCCTTTCACCTTCCCACAGTGTATAAGGACTTCCAGGCTGCTCGGTGTATACAATCAACTTCTAAAGGCTTCCTGTGAAATCCCTATTATTTCCCATCTCATTGTAATCCACTGGCACATTGTGGGGAGCTGAGCAGAGCCTCGGATGGGGAGCTTCCAAAGGATAATTTCTGTGTCCAGCAATGCGTGCAGCCACGAGACATTGATCACTAGTATGATCCAGACTATGCCATAACTTTACTGTTCCTGTTACAATAGGTGATATATTATTCAAGCTTACTATAGGTCTTCATGAAAAGTAATATACATGTTGAATTTATTGCATCATTCAGTGGTTGGATGAATGTTTGTCTTAAAGGTGTTTCTTAGACAAACAGGAAAATGTAGCATGCCCTCAGAGGTTGCACACTTACAGGTTTTGATTACCTCTCACAGAGATCATAGTACTCCCCTCAACTAAGCCATCATCTGTGTTTCTTCCAAGAACGATGGCACCATCTTTGTTTAGGCATTAGTGGTTCAGCATCCACGTCCTGGACTGAGATGGCGGCTTAGAGACGACACAGTCATGTAAGTTCTGGAGCCTGTGCAGTTCCTAGTTGTGTTCATAAATGTCTGGCACAGATCACCCCTCCTGCTGCTTCTCACCTTGTGACTTGTTACAATGTGCTGATCCCAGGAGGGAAGTGAGTGTGGGCAGGACGGTATGGGGTTGGAGGGGGAGGCTAAGCAAATGTTTCCTTTTGTCTGCATCAGATTGAGGACATCATCTCAACCTAGGCAAAGTCACTTGCCTGCAGCTCAAGAACTGCTATATATACAGACTTGGCCTGTTCAGCAGTTCTAGGAGGATTTGCAAGTCACAGCACAGTGGATGGGGGTCACTGCACAGTGCTTCACGATGTTCAAGATGTATATCAATAGAAACTATATGGCTCTAGTTTGTGCCTAATGTTGCATAGTGAAGCCTTTGAATTCTTAAAATTCAACTCCAGATCTAAATATTTATATATACAGTTCTCATATTGGCCCACTGTAAATGTACATATTTTATACCTGGTAGGGCCACGGGGATCCTGTAAAACACTCTAGTACCTGCAGCTACTACAGTGCTTTATAGAAATCTTCCTGTATGCCACTGAGCTGAGCGACCTCTGCTCTGCTGTGAAATCACAGAGGGTCGCTAGCTTGGCATAGCGGCACTTTAGTGAACACCTAATATTTTTATCAATAAGTACTCTGGCATTCTCTAATTGGCTGAGGGACAGTGATGTGAAGAGGTTCTGAAAAGTGCTGAAAGAACAGATCCACAGGGTGGATGAAGCAGAAGCAGGGAGATCCTTGCACAGCAGGTCGATAAAGGTACAGCTTCTTCTCCAGCATGGAGAACAATGAGCAGCACAGAAGTAATATCTCAAAATCTCATGAGACCAGTATTTAGAAGCACAGTGACTTAGATTTCGCACTGCAACTATGAGGCAGAAGGCACAGATAATGCACTGTTATGCTGAAGGAATTCAAGACAAACACTACACTTTTCAGGGTACTGTTCAAGCACAATGAACATTTCTAGATATTACCTGTAAGATCGCAAATCTTCACTTTTTGAGTTTAGATTCACTTTAAATGCAAGCTTTTCATGTTTGGCAGGGGTTTACCTTTAAATATTGTGGTGTACCTTTAAATATTTCTGGTGGAGACAGAGCTGCCACCGGAGGAATCTAGTTATGAAATATGAATGCTCTATGAAGGAAGAATTAGACTTCTGAGTCCCAGAGCCTCAGTGTGGTGCTTAGCGTGTAAATGAGAAGTCAGCAGGATCCCCCACCAGGAGAACTGTCCCTCTGGCCTTCTAATTACCAGGCTGCTTTGTCCTCTGAATACTGGCAAATTAGCTGGTGAAAGCGAAGCTGAGATGCTTCCGGTGGTAGGAGCTCTTAAGCCGCTTTGTGCGTTCGAATGTTATTGTGGTAAGAAAAGAAATATAATATAATAGAAAGGAAGAGGGAAAAAGTATCTGAAATATTGATGAGACTCTCACTATGGCCATCTGAAAAGCAAAACAAAAAAGCCTAGGTTACTGATGGTATTTCCTGCACATGTGTTATATCATGTAAAGGGGTTTCCCATTACAAAGCACAGTATTAATACTAGCCAGCGTTTACGCAGTTTGGATGTCTCCTTTACTGGAATGTATGGTTTTCACAATTACTTATTCGGTATATTGTACATGTAAAGGAGATTGGCTTTATAACTGTTACCCAACTGTGCTTTAAAAAACTTGTTTCTATATATAGTTTTGTAATTATGTGATCAGTGGTTCGTGATCCCTCAGCTCTCGATCTATAGAACCGGCGTATGACAGCTGCAGTGTCACGTGCCGGCTCTAAGTATTGGGAAAAGTACATTTTACTCTCCCAATACTTTTCCTTTAAGTAAACTTACAATGTATTACTGGTAAATGACTTAAAATATGTGCTCAATAAAAATTCTACTATACTTTCCCTTTTAAAGTGAGACTTTCGCCAGTTCAGGTTATTCTCTCAGCAGCTTAGCTCACTATGCTCCCTCGCCCAGCAGTGACTAAGCCTTCTAATTTCTAATGTAAACACGTTTCGATTGGACTACAAATCCCGGCAGGTGCTTTGGGAGGGGACCCAAAGGGAGCCAAGCTGCTAGCAGAATTAATTGAATGACTTCAATGTTTCTCCTGTGAACTTTGAAGATAACTGGCTCCACAGTACCTGCAGCTACAAAAGTCAGTGAGGGATTGTTTTAAAGCACATTTACTGCATAAAAAAAAGGAATAACTATGCACATGAAAAGGTGGGAAACAAGCCTGTAACTAGCTATACACGCAGTAAATTTTCCGATAGAAGGATGTCGGGCGGGAGGGAGCTGAAAGGGCCAAATTTTGGCCGTTTTTTTTGTGTAGAAGTTTATAGGCCACTGTAAGAACTTTTGAGCAGCTTATGATGTAATAACAAGTATGATTGGAGGAGTATTTAAAATATTATTTGGTCCACATAGGGCTCATTCACGCGACCGTCCATGACCATACACCGCCCAGATTAGTGTATTTTGTGCAGGGTTCATTCACACGACCGCCCATGTCGGTACACTGCCCAGATCAGTGTATTTCTGCAGGGCTCTTTCACACGACCGTCCATGACCATACAGTGTTCAGATCAGTTTCTGCAGTGGGTATGGCCAGGAAACCTGTGCAAGACAATGGGAAGTTGACCCTGTCTGTGCAAAAGGAACAATTATATGCAGTTAGGAAGATATGAACGATCCCTTATATCGACTGTTTGTGTCTTGGGCCGCTTATCTGTCCCTAATGGCAGGTATTCGCTCCATGTCCTATTACGTGCAGACAGCCCTAGAGCCTCTTAGGCTGTAATTGGTTTGTACAGGCTGAATGGCCGCATCTAATGAGTAACACCTGGCCTATGCTGATCTGGGCAGTGGACAGCCATGTGAATGAGTCCTTAGCGTGGACACAGCTTAGTAATAGCACGGGATAAGACAAACTCTAGCAGGGAAGCAGAGAGAAAAAAAAAATTAATTTGCACCTACACTGCATTTTACTAAAAGCTGATTTGAGGAGAAGAGTTGGCAGGTCGTGCCAGGCATATGTCTCACATTCTCTGAGAGTTTTGCCTTTTACTTAGCCACTTCTATTGTCTCAAACTACCCTAAACCATTGCTTTACATTTGAGAGAAAACTATTTAATTGTAGTATATCGTGTGGAACGATTAGAACCTCTGCCAGGATTTATTGCTTTTTGCCCCCATTGGGAGCTCTCCTCTTACTTACCTGTCTATATGATGTGTGGTAGACGGGACTGGAAGTGAGTGAAAATCTTCCTACTTCCTTTTGTTACGAGCCTCAGACAGTAGGTGAGGGGAAACTCCACAATGGAGATAGCAGCAACATCATTGCTAGTAAGGAAGGTTCAGAATGGTCATCAGGATTTATTGCCATCTGTGACCTCGTGAGGGCACTTTAGGTCCAAGTGTTAGATCTGTCAGGAAAGTCATCTCTATGGGGACACGTATATCAGTGGTGAGAGCTGTGGAGGAGAGATGGAACTCCAAGGTGTACAGTAACTTGTGTGGGGAGATGTTGTCTCCTAAAGTCTCCAGGAGATCCAATAAGGCAGATGGTTACACAGCCAAGACTCTCCCTGTAACTGAAATGTTATCTAGGAGTCAAGTGAGACATTATTGAGGCCACTGTAGCAACCTACAGTGGAATTAACAACAGGAAGTGAGTTTCAGATAAACCTGTGAAACTTTTCTATGTATGTTTTTAAAACATTATTATTCGGCTTTTATTTAAGCCAACTAGTTTATATGGCTTTTATTTAAGCCAATTGAAAATCACAGGCCCTTTACACAGTGCTGTATTTAAACTCCAGTTTTCACAAATGAAAATTTCCCATCCTTAGTATGTTTATCTCTTTCATGGGGAATATAATTAAATTTGCAAGTTCCAGAGAACTGGGGGCTTCCTGTACTCGGAGGGATGTTTAAAAAAGAAGCTATGAAGCTGATGCGCTAATGGAGTGTTTGGCAATATTTTATTATTGTGCCAGTTCTATGTGATGTCATGCCCCATCCGGATGAACACTACTCCTTTACCTTACTGTAATGTGATTGATGTGGACGGCTGTATTACTGCTGCAGAAAGTGTATGGACTCAAATATGTGCCCACTGCAGATAATTACAATTAGAATATTGCCTTTATTTAAAAAAAAAACACTTTGCTAATACCATTCATGAATATGCATGCAACAGGTCCCTTTTTTAAAACCTAAAATAGATGATGTTTGTATTTATAGTTGCAGTAATACTAAATAAAGCAATCATTTGTATTATCGGCCAAATGGATGAAAGGAGACTCATCTGAAGTGGGAATGCAGGTGATATGGAATACTAAACAGGAAATCGTCTCATCAGTGTTGGGAAAATGTCTCTTTCTGGACAAGAATGTAATCCTAGTTCTCATCTGTTGTACTCGGGCTCCTTTCAAAGTAGTCCTCTCCAGAGAGAAACATGAAGGCTGCCATTGTTGATCTTCTTTTAAACATGCTAGTTGCCTGTCTATAAGTTTGATTCAAAGTAAATACTTTGAGTCACTGAGCCCAGAACAAGAATGAAGATTAGAGAACCAGAAGTGTACCTACTTCTGCTGGGTTGGTGACTTAAAGGACAACTTTTCTTTTTTTTTTCCACTTGACCCCACCCACATGAGTGCTGCCCACATGGTTTTATACTTACATTCAACCCTGATCCAATGAGCTTTATTTGCAGCTTTTCCTTAAAAAATAGGTGCTTCATACTACTCATGCACATAGCAACCCCATTCATTTTTTTTTGGAAGGCCGTACTCATGGCAACCTCAAGTGGTCCCCATGAGTACCATTTTCCCACAGCAATTGGCAGCTCAGTATGGGGCTGCACAGTGAAAATCGCTGGATTGGGGTTTAAGGTAAGTACAAGACCAGGTAGGGAGCACTCAAGGGGGTGGGGGCAACTAAGTAAGAAAAAAATAAAGTACAGTTGTACTTTAAAGTATAAAGCAAGAGGGTCAGTATGCCATCCAGACAACTAGCATTTGCAGAATGAGAAATCAGCAATGGCAGCTTCCATATTCCTCTGGAAAGGTTTAATTTAAGGAACTCCATTACAGTCTCATGTCTAAGGGTACTACCAGTTGCTGCTCGCCATCCACTGGTGGGGGAAAGATCAATCTCAATTTAGAAAACCTTTTCCCAATCATTTGTTCCCCTCCTCTTGCTCTCTGCTTCTTTCACCTCCTATTAAAAAAATATGGGCCCTCAGCGAATCCAAGACCGCAAATTTATGGATTGCTCTACATAAAGTACACAGACGTGCATGCATGTTTCAGCCACTCCTGTAGGTATGTGGGTGACCGAAGGCACAGAAAACAATCCATGACTGATTTTCTTTAAGCACACTCTATATGAATCATTTGTCCGAGAGCTCTTTTCTTAGATGCCTCTTTTTTTCCTATTATACTCAAACTAATGGGCTAAAATAATAGGTCTTTATAGCCATAGCCTGACTTTTCTAGTCCTACATTACCAGGGTGGTTTATGACTCATTGCTCCTTTTTTTAAACACAAGAATCAGGATCATGTACTTAAGAACAGCAGATTTTCTGTTCCTACAAGTATATTTATGATATGCATTTACAGTACTATTGGATTCCTATACCTCAGGGTCTCCTAACAAGAAGCTAAGCTAATTGATGCTATTTACTGCTGGTAGCTGTTGTGCCAGTGAACAGTTATCTGCCCTACCAATTCTGTATGCAGGCATGGTGGAGAAACCATTTTTTTTCTGGGCCAGTGTTCTCTTTGTTGTTTGAGAGCTAGAGACATCGTTCAGTTATGTGATATTTGACCCACACAATTTTTCCCAGGTTTTGTCATTTGCACAGCAAATGCTTCAAACAAAGCATATAAATATTTTCATGGCAATACAACTGTCAGGTTTTAACAAAAAGGTAGTCAAATGGTCCCTGCAAGAGAGGAGTTAGTATACTCTCCATGTCGCCTACCTCCTCTACCCCAGGGCTACAGCCTCCACCAATCCTTTCAGCACTTAACACTTTCGGAAGTTTCCGATACCCGTGATTCCATCCCCCACCCCCATGTACAGTGAGTGAGGATTGAGGAACGGGACATTGAGGATGTCTTTCCATTTGCTTGCAGAAGACTGATGACTTTTATTCAGCCTAATTGCACATCTCATGCCTAGGCACTGTGACATGACTAGAGCCCAGCTTGATAAAAGTTGCAGTTTTTTAATATTCTGTTGATATATGACATATCATAACTTTATTAATGCAGACTTTTAATACTTCCATATAGAGCAGAGTTTCCCAGGAAAGAGACCGGGATCGCAGATAATACTTGCCATTACAGTAGGTGGGACACTGCAGGACTCAGGAGTTTTATATCATACTTGCTTATTAGACAATATACTCATTGTCATCTATTGGTACTAAATACAACATGGAGCATAGTAAAACATTTTATATGGTGTTCTATGTGTTTCTGTGGTATTTAGAAACGACCGTACCCTAACTAGATGTTGGGTAGGTGGTACGTTTGGCACTTTTAGCAGTGTAGATGGGATTTGTTCTATAAAATGTGATGAGACAGTGTTATATAGGAAAACTCTGGGTGTATTGTGGTTGAGAATGGAACCATGGCCCTTTTGGGGCTGCATTTAAAAAGTCTCAATGTTAACATCAAATATTATTAACTTGTATTTAAATTTGAGGCTAACTGTAGGACTAATTTCTATCTTGCAGTTCATTTATGCTGCTGGTTGCCCTGCTTGATAAATGGCAATAAATGCATGTAGACTTCTCTTCTGTTCCAAATTTTTCCCTTTGCAGTTATATAGATTTGCTGGGCTTATGTAAAAGTGGGTCTTCTTTTAGATACCAATCCATTTGGCTTCCTTTTCCCATTGACTGGACGATAAAACCTGATTGGTGATTCTGGGCATCTGCTTCACTCTACACTTTGGCCTCTATGTGACATGGACATTCTGCTACCTACAAACATTGCAAGTGAGCCTGTTGAGTCTAAATGCAGAGGATTACCTCAGCACATTTGGGCTTACGTAATGGTGAAACAACTTTTTGTCATTCGTTTTAAATCGAACCCCAATACGCAAGTAGGTGCCAACAAACCATTTAGCCCTTCTTACCATCTTGTATAGAATTGTAATGTATTCCTTATATTGTAAAGCGATGCACAAACTGTTAATGCTATATAAATCCTGTATAATAATAATAATGTTACACAAATGCTGCACGTCCATTGCTATGCATTGACAGCCCATTCAAAATGAATGGGCTGCCTTAACTAAAGACGCTCCTGGTAACACACCACAATTGACCACAAAGTTCTAAAGAGGGGGGTTATGTATTAGATCTTCCCTTTCACTTTCTACTTCCTTGACAAGGGTCAACAACAGTATAGAATATGAGAGTGAATCTCACAAGCACAGGCGTGGACTGCAGTAAAAACCTCACTTGAAAGGTTTGTGGTTGAAACCTTTCCCTACTCAATCTAAAACTAGAAAAATGTGTTGCCTGAACATTCATTTTCAACTTGCCAGCTCAGTTTTGCTTGGATTTAGGTGAATGCAGCTCACTTAGGAAATTATTAGATTTTTGATTTTGGGTCCTTTGAGAAAAGGGGGCTGTTTTGCCTTGGCATCCAATTAGCATCGGCATTAGAAAACGAAACAATGAATCTGATTGGTTGCAGCTGCTAGTGCACTTGCTAATAATACCTGACCCATTGATTTTTCTGTTTGGCCTAAAGAGCAATGAGGCAGACAACCGCTATTGTACAACACACTCTCGAGAGCAAGCTTGATGGTTAGAACAAGTAATTGACACTTTCCACAGGGAACTGTGTTTCAAGCCAGCAGCTGAAACCGTTAAGAGGAAACCATCTCAGTAGATCAACGTGAAGCATTGTGAGCCTGAAAATGATAGTAATTCAAGAGTATAAGCTTCCAATGCTTTATAAGCACTATTTCCAAATGGCTGCTCTCTGCCACGTTCACAACGTGTCTTGTAGCATTTGTTTCCACTCTAAACAATAGTAGACATTTTTATCTAAATGAAAAGTTTTCCATAAATGCCGAACAAGGTTTTCCAAGGCCCTAAAGGTCTTTTTGGAAGACGTTAATGATTTTAAGGTGATCCACTGGCTGTAAAACTGTTTAGTATTTCTGCCCAGAGCATTTTCTGCCATGAATGTGCCCCACGTTGCATAGTTAATGCACTACTACAGCATTTATTAACCTTGAAGGCACCTGCAATGGGATAAGGGTGACACAGTGGTCTGTGAAAGACTGTATTTGTGGGATTACAAAAAAGAAACTCAGAACACTACTATTGTTTAAAAAATTGTGGGAAGAGTTAATCGGTTTTTGTTTTTGTTGTTGTTGTTGTAATGCAATTATAAACCACGACATATTACATGCATTAAACTGTATGTGCATTCCGGCATGAATCACAGATGTGCCCGTTCACATGCAGCTGCTGAACACATTTATGTTAATAACAGGGAGACAGCAGTCGTGTATGTCGGCGGCATTCCACATGTAATTGTACATGGTAAGATTACCTGCGGTTTGGGATAGACTGTTGTCCCTGTACGCAGGGACAATCAGTTATCCCGATTCACATGTAATTCTACAATCACAAACGGACTGCCGCTGACAGATGCAGCCGCTGTCACCCTGTTGTTAACTTGAATGGCTGCAGGAATCCCAGAGCGCAGATATATGCCCCATGTGAATGCAGCTTTGGGACCCACACACTAAAATGCGTAGTGTGGTGTGACAGGTCCGGCAGTTGGACAGTGTGATGTGTGTCTCAGTGCTTTTTTTTAACTTTATTTGGAGTGTATAAAGTATAAACTCCATTCAGGTTTCCATAAACAGCACGATGTGCTGCGGTGCAACACGCACTGCAAAAAAAAAAAATGCAGCATGCCTGCTTTTTTCGCACCACACATCACACCGGTGTCGTGTGCCCTAGTGGTGACTTGTGTTGTTCAGTTGCTGGAAAACGCCAGTCACCTATTATGAAGGAGCCCTTACTCAATTAATTGCGGTGTTATAACCCTTTACTGCACACTGCAGATTTGGAATACAAGCAATTGTCACTATGTTCCCTTGAAGAAGGGACCCTGCGTGGCCCCGAAACATTGGCTAATTGATGCCTGTGGCATGTTTCTTCCATAAATAAGCAAAAAGAATTGAATGCTTTTGACTGAGTGCTGGTGATCTCCGTCTTTATTATTTTGGAGTACAAGCAGTTATGACGATGAAGAATGCGTTGGCACGCTCTACCATAGTCACTCAATCAGCTGCTAGTAAACAAGCACACATGTTCATAGGAAGTCATACAAGGAGCCTACAGGATGTGCATAGAAAAAAAAACTACTTTATTCTGTACAAACCGCAATATTCTTCTTTTACAAACCTTTCGACCGGTTAAACAAATCCTGTACGCATTTGATTTGTGTATTTATAGCTTAACAGTAGGTGAGCCTGATATTGTCTGAGAATTGATGCTGTCCTGTATAGACGTGTTTTATAGCAAGTAACTGACACTGTTTGATGGAGTCAGTATAAAGGTCAATTCCTTTCCCCTGTTCTTACTCTAGTGAGGGAGATAATTCACCCGGGGCCATGGCGTATTGTGGGATTTATCATGCCGCCAGCCTTCGGCCTTTATAAGTTAATAGCTGTGGCTTGTGTTCTTTTACTAGGATTCAGCACAAGAGAGCGTTATCAAAAGAGATATCCACCGAACGTTTCCTGCACATGAATACTTCAAGGACACAGAGGGTGATGGACAAGACTCTCTTTACAAGATCTGTAAGGTAAGAAGATGCGAGAAAACTGTGCAAATTTGTTTTTTAGAGATTTCAAGAGGATTTTTCTGTTGTGTTGACTTCCTAAGAGTGCTTTGATCATGGGCTCAGTTTCTAATTAGGACTTAAAACAATACAGATTAATTATTTCAGTACGGTGGGGGAGAGCCAGGTCCCAGCTGCAACCTCTGCAACCCTGGTAGTTCTCGTGAAAATGCCAAGTATCGGCAATGGTATCCGAACATCCCTAAGTATTAGGCAAGCAACTAAAGTAGCATTAAACCAGCATTTTTTTTTGGTATACAGTATATTTACTCCAAGCACTTAACGTTATCATGTTTCCGAACATCTGGCTCCAACACTCTCAGCTTGTCTTGCCTGAACTTCCTGTCCAGTACAAGATCACAAGGGACAGAGCAGTCTCCAGCAGCCCACCTTCTACTAGTTTGCAAAAGGAAGAAGGGAGAAAGAAGGACAGGGAAGCTAGTGGGGAAGTGGGGCTGTGCCCGTGTGTATGTAAAAAAACCACGCAGCTTACTAGCACACACAAGGGTGGCTCCATAGGGCCCTGTAAGGAAGAGGAGCCACCCTAAAACAGGATATCATAGCCAGTGCTCAGGGGACCAACTGATTCTACAGGAAAACCTTTACACATCAAGAAGCAGCATCCATCGTAAGTGATTTATTCAGCATTTGAAATCGCTTAAAAACCTTTTTGACTTTAATATCACTTTTTTAAAAAATTGGATTTGTATGTTGCCCTATGTATGTGTGAGTTGCCTCCCATAACCCAAAAACATGAAGGAAGGCTAATCAACTTCCAACCAAACTGTTATTAATGTTTTTTTTATGACTGTGAGGGATTAATCACACCAGGATTGTTGTTATGCATTTACATACAGAATTGTATTGATTTATATTGGACTCATTGCAGGGCATTGGGAAAGATTCCTGAATGATACATTGTTCATGCATTGCGCTTCTGATCCCTTGAAAGCAGAGCTGGATCATCCACGAGACAACCTAGGCAGAAGCCTAGGACCCAATGAATGTTTATTCTATTAAATGTATGCACCTGCTTGTCAATTCACAAGGGAAGATGCACTTAGTAGGGGATTGATGGATTGAGCAGGCCATGCCAGTACAAACAATGCGGATAGGGCGGCTTCACTTTGCCTGTTGCATCAGTTTCAGTTGTTGAGATGGAGGGACAAAGTTGGTGCCTTGCCTAGGGCCTCTTACTGTCTTTTTCCTCCACGTGCAAGTCAAAAGCACGTGGCAACATGTCTGCTTTGTAGGTTATGGTATTGTGGTATCATCCCTCTTTATCTCTCTCTCAAGGTCTGGTACAAATGTAAATGTTAAATTGTTCTGTATACATTGCTTCAGAATTTGTCAGTTCTATGTAAATACAAAGTTAAAGATTAATGTAGTTTCACTCATGCAATTTATGGAGCTTTGTCTCCATATTTAAAGTATTTATAGCCAAAACTCTTTTTTTTTTTTGATAGAGTAGGGAAGGGTTAAAACCCATCACTTTCCTCCTTTCCTTTACTTCCTGTTCCCCAGAAGCAACAGAAATTTAGAGGAAATCTCCCAAAGAGAGGGTAGTTCCCCTCATAGTCAGTTGTCCTTGGAACTGGTGTCCCCATTGGACAATTTCTCATTGCCTACCTTCGTAGGGACAACACTTAACATTTTTTATTTCCCCTCACTTTCATTCTCAGTTGTAATAGTCAGCAGTACAAACAGAGGGATGCATCTCCCCAACGGAGGCACTGAGTAAAATAAACCTTGACAGAATGCATAACCTGCCACCTCTCTGTTCTAAACTTAAAACTTGTTTTCCTAAAGATGTACTTTAACATATACATCCCCCTCTATGAATGGCATATAGTTTGTTAAAGTATTGTGTGTCATAAACAATTGCAATACTTTTTTTAATCTCAAACAATAAAACACCGTTGCTGTATTTTTCCATCCGTTTTTTTACTATGGCCGGCCCGGAGGTAGTTAACTAATACTACTTGAGTGAAAAGTAAATGGTATGACCTACCAAATCATCATAATTTACTACCATCCCACTCTGCTTGGTTAAACTCACAGTCAGAATCAAACAATATCTTACATGAGCTACCAAGGCAAAGATGGATAAATACCAAAATTAAAATAAATCTTTAATTCAAAAAATATATATGCACACCTAAATATACACACATTGCCAGCGGTGCCGCAACTAGTTAGCATGGAGGATTCTCATTCGTTATCGGAATTAACTAGACAAATAACTCCACGAACTAAGAACTGCCATACACCACCACCCACAGAATGGAGAAAGAGCTATCGATCTGTCAATGCTTTCCGTGTCCGGCCTGGGTGAGGTTTCCTGTGCTAATTAGTTATGCGACCCCCGGCAACGTGTGTATATTGAGGTGTATGTCTTTTTTGCATTAAAGATTTGTATGTATTTTGATATTTTACTGTCTCTGCTTCGGTAGCTCATGTAAGAGGGATATTTTACAATATTATTTGATCACCAGGTATTATTCTAATAAAGCTGCAGATTTAAACATACTGAAAAGGACTTTTGAAACTACATTTTAAATGTTCTTGAGACATTTTGCCAGCTCTTCAATTGCTTGCAATAGGAACACTGAAGTCACCCCATTTGCATTGTTGAGTATTTTATTTGGACTGGAAGTGGCTGCAAAGAGGCTTCAGATCAGCAGCACGGAGACTGGTGAAAAAATGGAAAGTATTCATTTAAAAAATGGGAATAGTTTGTGATGAACTATCATATAGCAACAAAAAAAAGCAATTCAGTTAATGTTTACATATACTTTAGACTTTGCACCTCTTAAAAACCTGGAGACCTTGTCATACTTTTAATTCTCAAACTAAAGATAATAGTTAATACCACTCTCACTTCAAAAGCTGCTCAGGCTGAAAAATCTGCTGAATCTTACTTTTCGGGTGTGTCAGATACCTGTACTTGAAAAATAGTGACAGGGTCTCTTTAAATCACTGAAAGAATCAAAGGCAGCGTCTACCTACCCTCCTCCTTTACAGCTTTTTGTTCATTACCAAATGCCAGGTGTGTATTAAAATTCAGGATTAATTGTTTATCTATAAGTGACTTTGTCAACCCTAAAGTATTTATATACAGAACTCAATGGGCTTTCTGCTGAGACGTTGCTCTTCAGGTCAGAGCTGGAGAGCTCCTACTGTGATCATGACCAATAACAGATGTGCATGAATCTACAATATGAACACAAGGCTAGGACAATAGGACATAAAGGACAGTAGGCTCCACGGGTAGAATTCTTAAATATTCTGACCCATCACAATAGCTATGAAATTGTTGGCACTGCAGAAACTATAACGGTTTGCTTCCTTTTTTTTTTTAAAGAGGAATTGTGCATAGACCATGAAATTAACAAAAAAACACTCTTTGTGTGAAAATGCAAAAAAAAAAAGAATGCCAGTAATAGTATTTTTTGAGGTCTGCATCCTTCTGCAGTTTATTATGTCATTTTGCCCATTCAAGGAAATGTTATGGAGTCTATTTAAAGCCCATCCACCCTGACCCACTTATGCCTACCTTCCCTGCACTCCACCTTTGCTCCATTCCTCCATAGCTGATGTCACCCATCTATCAGGTGGCCGTGTTTGTCCCTGGCGCTGGGCTGCTAGGCCAAAGCACTGCAACATTGGAAGATGTAACGTGCTCTTTATTCTTTGCAGCATTAGATATTTTCATAGCAACTTCAGCAGAGCAATGGGGGAGCACAGTGAAGGTGTTTATAGGTGGTCAGGCTTTAAAAAGGCTCCATGGCTCCCACTAGCTACCAATGACCTTAAAAAAAAACTGTGCCATGCTATCCCATCTAACAGTACCTGTGTAGCACATAGAGGCTGTTGTATTCTTTCTTTCTCTCTCTCGCTCTCATTCCAGCCAAAGGGTTAAGAGGGAAAGAAAAAAAAACTAAAGTAAAAGTAGGCAAAATGGATTTTTGCACTGAGTTTTCAAAGCTGCTATCTAGGAATTTTCTAGAGACTGGGGACAATAAAGCGCTTACAATGTCCTCTATGTACACGTACTGTTAAACAGGAGAACAAGATGATTAACATAGTTTACCCGTACACCTGTTTGGAAACCGAAATATGGGAGCTACCATTGTTTGTCTTATGAAAATTGAAGCTTCTGGTTATGTCTGGCTTCAGTACTTTTAAATTGAACCCTGAAGATGCAGTTAATTGTATTCCTTAATTTTGTTCTTCTTTCAATTCAGTGACTTAAAAAGCAAAAATGAATCATAAGCCTGACAGGCAAACAACTGGCTATTTTTTAACAATCGGTATATTTTCCTGGAGCCTACAGGCCCACAACCTTTGGTGCTTAAAGCAATACCCCTGCTAGCATCACCGCTTTAACCCAGACCATTTCCATCCAGTTGAAAACTTCCATCCATTGAAACTTCCATCCAGTTTCAAAATCCTTAAGATTTTGAAACTGTGTAAATAAGCTGTATGAGATGACGGCATGTGTGCCGGTGGTGGGGAGAAAAATTGTCTACCGAGGAAAAAAGACACTTATTTTCCTCTGCTGCCTAAAGGCACAAGTGTCTTGTGCCTAATAGTAAATCCAACCCTGTTTGCACTGACATCTGATAACTCTGGCAGTTGGGATGTTTTAGATAATTTGCATATTAGCAATCTTCCCAGCTTCAGAAACTTGCTAGATTCAAGAACAAATTTGTAAAATATTACAGCTTACATGTTAATAGATGCGGTGGCTGCATTACTTCCCCTTCTCAGGCTTTTCTTTCTCTGTAATCAGCAGGTGATTCTGCCAGGAACACACTTCTTGCCCTAGAGTGACAACATTAACTCACCATACTTTATCTATGGAGAAGAAGGGCTGTCACCTTAGGATGGGGCTACATAAACTTTGCCTTTGTCTCTTCTTAATAACTTAGAGGGGAAAGGCATCTGTAGTCCTCAGAATAGACATAAGGTGACAGATCTTGCCTTATTCCAGTCAGTGTCCTGACACTGGAACTCCTGAACTATCCCAACTTCAAGGGCAACGGGAGACTAGTCACAGCTTCTCCCACATACCATAAGTGCCCAGTGACATATTGCCTGGTCTGAGCACTGCATCATAAGAGGTGTGCCTAGGTAAAATTTCATAAATGTAGAATTTGCAGGTGACCCTGCTGACACCAACTGTAAGGATGACGGTATGAGCTGGCCCATTATGTAGTATGCTATCCATCAGGGGTTTTGGCGGAAAGCAAACATGTGCTTTGCCAATTCAACGCAAAGCAAGAGGTTTTCTTGAATTCTCCAATTTCCACCAGTATATACATGCCTTTCCTTCCCTCTCCTACTGATATCTTGGCCACGGAGCGCTTAATAAAATACCCAGTGCCAAAGGCGTAACTAGAAATCACAGGGACCCAAAGCAAAATTTTGTATGGGGCCCTGTGATTTCTAGTTATGTCCCTTGCAGGGCCCACCTGGATCCCAAACAGCCCACCTGAGAGTGACCCTGCAGAGCCCACTATAGGCTCTCTATGATGGGCTTTGCAGGGTCTCAGGTGGGCTGGTCACACCCCTGCACACCTCTGACCTGTCAGCCCCGATCCTCTGTCAGCCTCCTCCACCGCCGGGCTCCGTCTCCTCGTCCATGGTTGCTGGCGGGCTCCGCCTCCTCAGCCGCTGGCTGTCACTGACTCATCAGCGGCTCTGAGGAGGAGTGCGCCACTGCACAGGTTGTCAGTGATCTGAACAGCGGCGCATTCCTCCTCACAGCCGCCAGTGACAGCGAGCAGCCGGCAATGCCACCGCAACTCAGGCGGCTCGCACGGCATCAGGGGGACCCCTTTGTTCCTCGTCCTGGCCAGGCCCCCCTGTGCCCTGGGCCCGTAGTGGCCGCCTCGGTCGCTATGGTGGTAGTTCCACCACTGCCCAGTGCGTCCAGGTATAGTGCCGCCATGGGGGGGTCCATAGCACTGTGTGAGTTATGAATCCAGTGACTTGAAGCTCACACAGTGCTTTCCTTCCACCCCCAGAAGCTGAACAGAAGGGAAGCAAAATAAGGATGAGCATAAGCATCTGTCGAGGTTTACAATAATGTTAACCTGTTGCTTTGCCATGCATTGAAAAAGCACAGATTCACTTCAGTACATTTTACTCCACACTATAGCTAATAGAAGGTGATCTTATTCATGTGTGACATTAGAGATGGCCTTGTGTCTGGCATTAGAGGGGAGCCATTGGTTGGGATCCAGTAGGCTACACTTATAATAAAATCAATACTATAGGTGTGATGCAGTCCTCTCATTCGTCAAATGTAGCTTTTTATAATCTGTGTGCTTCTCTCCTGATCTGTGCATTCTTTTTCAGGCCTATTCTTTGTATGACGAGGATATTGGCTACTGCCAGGGCCAGAGCTTCCTTGCCGCGGTGCTTCTGCTTCATGTGAGTAACAGGCTACGTGATTCATACAGCGGGGGAGGCTCTCCAGCAAGTGATTGAAGGTTGGAAATGCTGAGACATTGCTGAAAATTTAACTATTACTATGATCACTTTCTCATAGTCAAATGAAATGTGTGCTACCACATCGGCCAATGTGATCAATATGGATGTTAAGGTCTGATCCACATCAAACTGGAATATAAGTTTTATGTCTGTGTGTAACTCACCTACTAGCTTCCTTTTATATGACATTTCAATGACATTTCCTGCTAGTAGTTTAGCTCTCCATTCACAGGCTCGAACAAAGTGTCACCAGGGACCAGGTTTTCAGCAGTTGCAGCTATGCAGTGGTGTCACAAGGGGGGTGTGGGGGGTGCGGCCCGCACCCGGGTGACACCATTGGAGGGGTGACACCAAAATGACTCACAGTCATTTTGGTGTCACCCCCTTCTGAAAAGTCGGGCGCTCGGTCATGGATCGAACGCCCGACAGTATCAGGAGAGATGAGGGGACCCGGCGGCATACCTTATCCCGCCGGGTGACTGTCCCCTCCTCTCTCTGCCGGCGTCCATCACCAAAATGTCAGAATACTGCCGCGCGTGTGCGATGACGTCATAGAGCATGCACGTGGTGACGTCACGCGCATGCGCAGTGACGTCTCGGCGGGGTGACACTCGGTTACCGCTCCGGGTGTCACCCAGCCTCGGGATGCCCCTGCAGCTATGTCTGGTCCCCTGCTCCGAGAGGGATCTCTGACTAGTTCTATTATTTCCTTAAATACCGTACAAGTAGTGATGCAGTTAGAGAGTAAACTGCATAGATTGGTGCAGCAAGAATTGTATTCATGTACGTCCAGAAACATACTTTACCATGCATGGCCTGCTGTTGCTCATGTAATCATATCTTACATGACCAAGCACAGGGTACACATTGGGCTTGCCTGTGCATCTTGGCAGTGGAGCACCTTGTATCAGCACCTCTTGGGTTAGGGTTTTATATGTCACAGCTATTAATCTATAGCCATATCACTGGGTGTCAAACTGAATCTGTCAGTTTTATTTTGTTTATTGCCCACTGTCAAGAATCCACTGGGGGAGCAATATGCTATCTTTTTGCTCTGTAATGATTACATTAAATAAATCAGTTTCACAGCAGCTATTTAAGGTTTGTTTCTTACTGTGAAAAGTCCAAGAAAACAGGTAAAGGGCACATATTCATTAAAGTGTATCTGAAGCTAATGTTAGTTTTGGATGGAGTAGGGAAGACTTAGACCCAAGTAAGGTTTTCATTGGTGCCTGTGTCCACTCTTTTTTTGGGACAGACAGAGATTTCTTTTGGTGGTATTTATTTACACCACTGGTGGGGGCCCAGTGGTGATTAGACACCAAAGCATGTCAAGCCTTAAAATTGCGGGCGCCTGCAATTGGCCATAGGCAACGCTTTAAACGCTTTTACTGCTCATCAGTTTAGTGTTATCAGTGATGACTGGCCCTAAAATTATTGCTCTCACTCCAACATTCGCAGTGATATATAACATGTGTGGCACAATAGGCGGAATCATCGTTTTCACACGTAGACGCACCCGACGCATGTTTGCGTGTGTATGTGGGGGGCGGGGGACTTAAAAAAAAATGTACTGTGTTTTTTTATGCTTCTTTAATTTTTATTTTTTTTACACTTAACTTTATTGCTATCAATAAAGTTTATAGCCAATCTACATGACAAGTCCTCATTATGGAGACATCATGGGTCCCCCAAGACCCCTAATGTCACCTAGGGACCCCAGAGAAGCTGATGAAGCAGAGATCTGCGTCACCAGCTTCTCCCCAGCTTCTTAAGCTGGAGAGTGACAGAGGAATGCGGTAGTGATGTAATATACATCGCTTCCTGCATTCGGGGATCAGAGAGAGATCGTGTATCGATCTTCCTTTGATCTCCTGTCACAGAGCAGCCGTGCCGGTCCCAGCCGCATCGGGCACAGCAGGTCTCGGGACTGGCAGAGGCGCCCGATCGCTTAGATGCAAAGCTCCCGGCCAGCCGTTTAATTACAATGGCTGGCTGGGAAGCTACTCGCCCGGCTCTGGCGTCCTCTCGTCAAAGACGAGAGGACAAGCGGATTTTATACCCCGAGGGATTCTGCTCTGCTTTATTTCTCAAGCCCTGATTGAGGGAGAACTGTGTTAACCCCTAAAACGCATTGGATCTTTGAGTCTCTTTTTTTTTCCTCAATAAATAAAAACATTTTGGACTCTTCTACATTTTCCTTATCAGCTCAGAAGAGGAAAACCTTGTGGATGCCCGTGTTCATGTACCGGCAGGGGTCTCCCTATTCTGTACCCTCATTAATCTGCAGTTTGCAACACTGAAACAAAAGCATTTCTAAGTCTTCTAGAGAGTGGATTGGCCTTTCTCGCAGCTCCTTCCTAGAAAGATTGTTTTTCAAATACTTTTCAGATCAGACCACCCAGGGTGACACCTGTCGAAACTTTTTTTGATGTTGTCTGTGAAATTGTTGTCACAGTGTCTGTGTGATGAGAGAGGCAAGGAGCAAGCCCTGTCTGTCCTTGTGCGTGCCACACTCTAAATGTTTCTTTCGTCGTGTTAGGCCCCGTTCACACTGAGAGATTTATCGCACGGTAATTCCCACGATATTGCGGCTATTTACCGCGCAATATCGCTCTCCAATGCATCTCAATGGGGCTCTGTCCGTCGCTGTCGTGGGTCGTGTGTCGCTACAGCAGGACCCTTTTTGGAGCGGATTTTGCCGCGATTCTAGGTTGCTCAATCCAAGCATTTGCGCGATATCGCGCAAAATGCAAATCGCGTGACAAACGTGCGATTTGCGAATCGCTCAATGTGAATGGGGCCTAAAGGTTTAAGAACCCCATCCAGCTCATACCGAACACAATCCGTGGAGGAGACAATGAACACACGGCCAGAGACATTGTGTTGTCTGGTCTGCCCTACCCGCTCACATTATTTTTCTTTTCTGTACTGTTATCAGATTTATAAATAAAATAGAAAAGAAAGCAGCAACAGCAGATGATCTTGAAGTTGTGAATAAAGTGTTAGTTTAGCTGTTGTCAGTGTGGATTTGCAACATATGATCATCCAAAGCAAACCTGAGTTTGCTTTAATCCCTCTATCCCCAGCAGCACATACTCAACCTTCCATACTCATACTCCTTTCCGTATGACAGGACTGTTCATATCCCTTTCTAAGCTACTGCTTGAGCGACTTGTAGTTTGCACAGGGTGTCTTCTAGAGCACGGGTTCTCAACCAGTGTAACCTCAGGGCCAACATTTGTCCTTGGTCATTAAGTCGTGACCCAAGTCGCAACGCACTGTAATGCACGGCATTGCGGTACTGTGTGTTCCGGTGTGGGCGATCGAACTGTGGGTGAGAGGTAAGTTTGGGGTACCATTCAAGTGAATGGCAATGCAACACACCTCCCACACCAGAATTGGTGGTAGGTGCGTTTTTGCACGGGACTGTGTGATTAATGCACTGTACAAGTGTGAAAGGGACCTCAAAAACACTGACAGACACACACAACCACAGACACAATCTCACACACATATGCACTCCCCCCCAAAAAATGTTAAGATCCACCTAGTCTCCCTATCTTATCTATCTTCCTATCTTATCGAGAACTGGAGTGGATCCTCAGCCTGGGGTCCAGTGTGGGCTGCTGTGCTGTGATGGAGCTCCATCCATATGTGATTGCTTGTACAGCTCCCATGAGGTGCCAGGAGCCAGAATGGGACATCGGTCCGGGCACCTCTACAGGACACGTGAGGGAGCTGTGCACTGTATGGATGGAACTCCCTCGTGGCCATAGCACCATACCATACCACCCCACCCCACCTCAAGCTGACATTTGGCACCGGGCAGCATATTTTGAACACGGGGTTGCGACCCACTGAACACGGGGTCGCGACCCACTTTTGGGTCACGACCCACCAGTTGAGAACCAAGGTTTTAGAGTAAAGGAAATGGGAGTTTGTGCTTTAGAGGAGTAAGGCTTAAAGTGAATTTGTTGCTTTAAAAATAACCTGTAAGGACACGAATATGGCAGCTGCCACTATTTACTGTTGAATAAGCATGCAGGAAGAGAGTGCAGACCTTACCACACTGCATACATGTTTTTTCTAGGTTAGTGATTTAAGCTGCCCATACACTGTACTAATTTTTTCGTTCAACTCTATAGGTTGAACTCGATGGACTTGTGTTTTTTGTCAATCTAACTAACTATGTAACTCATGGGCTGAACGAAAAAATAGAACAGATTCCTGCATCTACCCTTATGAGTGCTGATAAAGGACCCCCCTCCCCTTTTTTTTCCAACCAGCTCCTTCAATCAGCTGATTGAGGCATGCCAGCCAGAAGGGTGCTGACAGCGGCACCCACTTTGTGAATTTTGGCCAGTTCACAAAGAACAGGCCAAAATTTGCATAGTGTATGGCCAGCCTTACTCAATAGAAAAGGTAGGATCCAGAATGACAATTCCTGCCCATTAACTTTAAAAAACTAAGTTAGCAATGTTTAATCATCCAAAAAAGTGCTAAACTAACAGTTGATCCAGGAGTTCATACATTCAAGTAGCCACACACCGAATAAATCACTGCTAAAAACAACTTTTTTTTTTTTTTTTTGTATCACTTGTCTCTAGATCCTCAAATCGTCTCTCAATGTGTGCCAACACTGTCCTTTCTTCTGGAGGGTGGATACTTTTATTCCCCATGGTCCCTGTGTGTGTGTTGCAAAGTAGCCACCAATCCAAGCTCACTCCTGTGATGGATCCCAATACAAATTAGTAAACTAGACATGAGATTGTAGCCCATGACGGGAGTGAGCTTGGAGTGGTGACTACTTTACAACACACACAGGGACCATAGAGAACAAAAGTAGCCACCCTCCAGAAGGAAGGACAGAGTCAGCACTAATTCAGAGATGATTTGAGGATCTGCAGCCGAGTGATACACAAATAAGATATATTTTGGTTAATAGTTCAGGTACTTGAATGCATTTTTAAGGTTTAACTCCTGAGTTTAATATCACTTTAAGCTACAGTCCTTGTGATGTTGGACTGTAAATTTGTATGATGTGTTTTGTCAGTTGTACAATCAATGAATAAGAAAACTGGTAGAGAACAATTATACAGACAATATAAGAGAATATCATTTGTATGACTAACATAAGTACATTAGGGCACCAGGGATCTTTGATTGTTAGCAATAATGAATGACCTTTGTATTTTTTGTTCATTGTTCCCTATGCAGATGCCAGAAGAGCAGGCATTCTGTGTGCTGGTTCGGATTATGTATGACTACCAGTTTAGAAACCTTTATAAGAATAACTTTGAAGATCTTCATTGCAAGTTTTACCAGCTTGAACGTTTCCTGCAGGTGAGTTTTGAGTTAAAGGCTAACTCCAGGCTTTTTCCTTTATATATAAATATTCCTTAATTTTTTTGTAAGGCCTCCCCAGAAACAGCGCCACAAAAATTGCAGCTTTGGCTGCAATACTTTTCACCTCCAGTAATTAATTTTCATCAATAGATGTAGTCAGCTTTCCAATTGATTGGCACCCAGTGTCATTCAACAACAAAGGATTTGCTGTCACATGGGGTCAAGCATCGCCAGTCCTAACACTCATGTGTGACATGTTTCACACAAAAAGTGTTAAATAATGCTTATTTGTAAGGTCAAGATGTTTTATATTTTTGGAAAATCAGCATCTGCCTTGATGCATTTCATAACACCATAGTTCTTGGATTTAGGTGACTGGGTTACCCTTGTGGCTATAAATGACGATGTATAGTCCCAACTGGAAAAGCGCCTGGATGAACTAATGTAAAATTAAAAGTCCAGTTAAATGTGATTATAACAACTAGCTCACTTAAAGAGACCATGTCACCAACTTTAAAATTGCAGGCAAAGCAACAGAAAAATCAAGTATTTTCAATACTTAAGTGTTGTGTTGTTCTTTTTCACAAATTATGTTTCATTGTCTAGGCAATGTGCCTCTAAACTTGCTAAAACAATGTGACTACTCCAGGAGGAGTCAATTCCCTACCAAGGCCCCCTTCCTCTTTGCACGTCATAGCCCCCTCCTCTTCTGGGAGTGTCTAATTACTATTGTCTGTGCTATTCCAGCTCCTCCGCACCTCCTTTCACCTCCATACATAACCATTTATGTATCCGGCATTAAATAAAAATCCTAATTAAAATTTCTAGATGTAGAATATTTATCATTCCTAATATATGACTTATGCATTGAGATTTATAGGCCCAGTTCTATACATCGTATTTATTACAGTGCAAGCTATTGTAGGTAATACACCTAGGGGGAAGAACAGTGCCAAATTTACAAAAGGTGTTATTACCTATTCACAGGGGTGTCTGCTTTTTTTTCCCTTTTGGGTTTGTATACCAAATATTTGTGTAACCATATGCGGGCACACAGCCCCACTAATGCTGCTGTCAATATTACTCTAAACCTTTCCTTAAAGGAATGGCCATCTGTTTCCCTTCGCTCTCATTCTGCATAATAAACAGCCTGGATGTCACTGTTGTTATTTGCCAGCATGGATTTCTCTTCTGTGCTGCCAATGTTTACTCCTGGATTTCTTTAAGTTGCACAAGCCAGATAGGAAGCAGCATGGCTTGGATTCCTTAATCTGGCTTTGTGCTATTGTGAGATGAGCAGAGGTTTTATACATGGCTACAGAATAGTGAGTGTCAGTCTTATGCTCCCCTGTGGCTTTCAGTGCATAATGCGGACCTTTACACTCAAAAATCAAATTCTACCAGTGCATCCCTCTACGGATGATGATTAATAATAACATAGACATGTCAGGGATTGCCTTGCTATCAGCAGAGCATTGCTGGGAAATCTCATCTGTAATCTCACGAGATCTCAGGGAAAGGCATTTTCCTCCCCTGAGATGATGTGCATGTCCTAGTCACATGTCTAGTCATAATGTTTAAAAGTACCTGACCATTATATCTATGCTATGGAGCCAAATGTTTGAGTTTAGATCCTTCCATTGTACGATTACTGATAATGCTTCAGAATACAAAGACAGTTGTGTGCTTTCTGTTCCATCATGACTGTGCTCCTGTGTACAAAGCCAGATCCATCAAACTATGGTTTGATGAGTTTGGTAGTTTGGTGAAAGAACTCAAGGGGCCTGCACAGAGCCCTGACCAAAACCTTACTGAACACCTTTGGGATGAATTGGAATGCTGATTGCAAGCCAGGTCTTCTTGTGCGTCAGTAACTGACCACAGAAGCAAGATTTTTACTGAATGAGCACAAAACCCCACAGACATATTGTTGTGGAATGCCTTCCCAGAAGAACGGGAATTAATAACAGGAAGAATGGCATTAATATACCCCCCTTCGAGGGGAGGGGGTTATAGGGGTTACATTGCCTTTGGTTTTGGAATTGGACGTCCAACAAGCTCATTTATGTGTAATGGTCAGTTGTCCACAAACATATGGCCGTATGGTGTATATAAAACCCATTTTAAATAGTTTCTACATACCATTATTTGTAGCACTAGTAACTATAAGTAGAAGAATAATCATTTTGCAGTGGTCAGTATACGATGTACATCTTATTTTATGTCATGTTTCTCGTTGACAGGATCAGCTACCAGATCTTTACTCCCATTTCATGTCACTGAACCTGGAAGCACACATGTATGCCTCACAGTGGTTCTTGAGTCTTTTTACAGCCAAATTCCCTCTGTGTATGGTCTTCCACATCATGGATCTTCTGCTCTGTGAGGTAAGGATCAGCACACTTATACAAGCTCTACGTAAGAATCTTATGGCAATAGTCATTATTTATCAACACGTGTTAAGGAAGAGTTGATGCTTGTAGCTGGCAAGGTGCTGCTTCCTGTCCTTGCTCAATATTGCACTTGGAGAAACATTTGCCATATGGAAAACAACCATTCCTTTCCAAACACACTCTCATAAATGAGCCATTAAAGTGCATCTAATGCCAAACCTTTTATTTTTACTTTTGAATAGAGTTTGGGAGGGTTAGATCTCGTGTCTAGTTTATGCCACCATTGTCACTGGGACTGAAAAAGAGAGAGAATCTAAAAATGTACCATTGTCACTAGAACAGGGGAAATCTTCCAATGGGGTCACTTGTTCCAGTGACGGCTATCTAAAAAAGGATTTCCCTCATTTTAGAGAGATTTGCTCTCGCTTCTTTTTGTATCTACAGGACAGGAACTGAATGGAAATCTCTTAAATGGTACACTGATGGCAAAATCTAACCTAATGGATTTTAACCATTACCTACTCTATCCAAACTAAGAAAACATTTGGATTTAGATAAAACTTTAAGACATAATGGTGGTACTATTGTCCACTTAAAGTTCTATGAACAGTTAAACCCACTTGGCGTCGTTGCATTCACATTTATATCCTGCATCTTAAGTAAAAACATTAAAGGGAAGTCTTTAAATGTAGAATTGTGTCTTTACATTAGATCTTTTCCCACTAGATATTTACACGTTGTCAGATTGTGAGTTAGTTCAAAAAGCAACATGGAGAATATAGGGGTGGACCAATGCCTCTGCAGTCTGTGCTTATGCATTGGAATAAAAAAAGGACAAATGTTGCTATCAGGAAGATACACTGGGAAAGGGGTGAAGTGGTCAAGATGAAGGTAGGGCTCCCTTTTACTGATGATCATTCATGCTTCTCCATAGAGAAAGTAAATCTCAGTAAGGATGTTTTTTATGTCCTTTGACATGGTATTTAATCAATTGGTTCTAATATAGCCACAGGAATAATCACTAGTGAAGGTAAGCAGGCACTCATGTTTGTAGGCACAATACTCTATAGGTATTTTGTGTATACCAAGTTAGGGCAGGTAGCACTATGAGGAGAAGCTATAAATATACAGTATGTGAGATGTTCTGGATCCTCGTACACATACTGGTGCCAAGTGCAGTGACTAATGTCACCCACACAGGTTTTACTTTTTCTTTAGTGAGGTTAGAGTAATTATAATAAAAAGGATGACTGGTTACTGTGGGGCCTAATTATAACTCGGAGCAATTTATTTTCCCTGGACATCACTGGACGTATTCAACACCTGCATTTCACCTTTTTATTCATGAATTGCAGAGCACGGCATGGAGATACTGATGTCCTACAATGTGTTCTCTGCATAACGCTACAGAGAACACTTGCAATTGATGGAGATTGATGTCACGTGACCCTAGAGAACATGTCATAGGTTTCTTCCTCCTTCTCTCACAGGTTTTTTCCATTCATAGAATGAATGGGGCTTTGCTTGCTGTAGAATCCCAACAAAAGCGAAGGACAAGGCCTGTTCAAAAGACACGGATATGCTTTATAAATGTTCTGGAGTAGCTTCTAATAGAAAAGCAGTGTTATAGCTGTGGTTAGACCACACTGCTTCTTTATAAATGACACCATGTGTTGCTGCATTTTGTAAACCTCCCTTTACCTTCTTAAGTCAATATTAAAAATGTACGATACATACACGGAATAAAGCCAACCAGCTCTGTACTCCATAGTAGGTTGTCTGCGATTGCTTTTTTCAGAGACCCCGTCCCCAACAGTAGGTACAAGCACAAAAACCTAGTATATCATTCTTATTTGCAGTGTTATTCCTTTACTTAATTTGTTTCCATTCACTTGCACCTTTTAAACATGCTAGAAAATGTGACGAGTCCGTTCCCTAGCAAAACCTCCTCCATCCTTGCATGCCCTCTCCTCTTCTGGGAGTGTCTGATTATTCTCTGTGCTGGCCCATCTCCTCCAGCCCTCACCTCCTGACATAAGCTATTCTGTAGCTGGGAGGTTAGCAACATTGCCTGACGAAGGGGTCCTGTGAGGCTCTGAAACGACGCATCTATATGCCATGCTAACAAAATGTGAATAAAGATGATATTCCGAAGCTGAATGGTGTGCGCACAGCAATTCTTCTAGGATAATCACTAGCACACACGTTGTATACAGTACACTTGAATCTTCCTTCAATCTATTTAATTGTCACATTGCATCATTAGTGCAAACGTTTTGGGGCCACACCCTGAAGAAGGGACCCTGCTCGGCCCCGAAACTTTGGCACTTTTGATACAATGTGACGATGGAATTAATTGAATGAAGATTCAAGTGTGTACCATGTGTGTGCTGGTGATTATCCAATCTTCATTTTGGACTGGTCAACAGGGTCTTCTTATCATCTAAAGGTGCCCACACACCTTATGTTAATCGCGGGAAATCCCGCAATCGTACGATTATAGTAAGTTGTGTTGGAGCCGTGCGACCTCTGCTACTTTAAGGTCGCACGACTTTTACCTTAGGATCATGTTCGAAAGCCAGCCGAACATCGTACGGTGTTCGGCTGGTTTGTGGCATGTTCCCATGATAAAAGCCGCACGGGCCGGTGTGCGCAAGCGCACACTGCCCGTTCAGCATTGCGGTCATCGGAAATACGATCTGCCTGTCCAAGATAGGCAGATCGTACGTTTTTTAAAATTACCTTACAACCATCGCAAGACATAAGTCTTGCGATGGTTGTAAGGTGTGTGTGCCCAGCATAAGTCTATAGCAGCATAGACACATCTTCATAACAATATTTGCTTTCAGATTTTCTGCAGGTGAGGTTGGATGCAATGAAGGTTGCAGAGATCCTCCACACTGTTAAAGCTTTGGTTTCATTTGGAACCTGCTTTTGACATTAACCAGTTATAAATTATCTGGCTCATAAATTTCGTTCTCTTGACTTGTGGTAAATTGTGGAGTCCATTAATTATTTCCACATACTTTCTTTCTTCAACACTAATTACAGCTGACTGTCAAGCAACAAATTTTCAAAGAAATCCTCCCCACTGCTGCTTTCCTCGAATTGCCCTTATCTGCAGCAAATCATGGAAGACACTAATGCTTTTCCTAGAGCCCTATAAAGCGGAACACAAGCAGCATTTATGTTTACTTACAGTATGTGTGGCAATAAATATGTGAAATTGTATCTGTCACAGGTACCTCCACGTTCCCCACACACAATCACTATTGGCAAGACAATTAAAGGGCACTTTTTATATCACTTTATTTAGAAAAAATATTAATAAAATTAAAAACATATTTCATTGTATACTTCCACAGGCTTATACAGTATCTCCTATTCATGAATACTGAAAAATCTAATAACATAATTACATTGAAAATAAATACATACAGATACTTCACATGCACTATTTTATAAGCTGTACGGGACTATTATGATGACCAAGATGACCACTTATACCCATCTTGTTGGCGCAACCCTTGTGACAGTGCTGCTAAATGGTTGGGAAGATAGTATCTACAAGCCAAATATCTGCAATTCACTATAGACTTAGGTACACCTTCTCCCTATGTGACAGTGTTTGGGCTTGGTTATGGATTGTTGAGGAACAGAGAGTTCCCATATGGGATTGAATGAGAAGGGGATGATGCTCTCTTCATACCCCGAAAGTTGGAGTTTTTCAGAAAAATCAGGTGAAACTTGCAGATACAGTTTGGTCCCTTTTCCAGTAACTTATGTTAACATTATAGCTTTTACAGGTTACCTTTAAAAGAATATATGCATTAACATTGTTTTCTAAGTCTGAGCCAAATGCTACCTCATCTTTATCACTTAGGGCTTGTTCCCACCAAGCACGTTCCAGGAGCAGAGCAGATCTGTTACAGACCGGATAAAAACTGCGTCCAATGTATTCCAAATGTTGGGCTCTAGTTCACACCGCAGCGTTCAGTTCCAGAGCATGTAAAAAAAACTCAAGTGACCTCCACAGAGCTTTGATCTCAACCCCTACTGAACATCTTTGAATTAGAACACCAATGGGAAACCAGGTCTTCTCATCCAACATCAGTACATAACCACACAAATGTTCTTTTGGCTGAATGTGCACACATTCCCACAGGTACTCTATAGAATCTTTTGGAAAACTTTCCCAAATGGATGGAGGCTGTTTTAGCTGCAAAGTGGGGGTTACAACTCCATTTTAACGCTCGTGGTTTGGATTGAGGTGTTGAACAGGCTTATATAAGTGTAATGGTGAGGTGTCCATGAACCTTTGGCCAAATAGTGTACCAGTTGTGGTTAGAATGGGTCTTTTGAACTTCTACGGACACTACCAATATCAAACTGATCTGTTCAGGCGAGGCTTACAAGTAATTAAAGTAATAGTGATATCATAAACAACAGCACAAATAATTTAGATTTTATTTAATGAGAACCCAATTATTTTGTTATTTGGGCAGCTTTGGAGGAAGTGTATGCCCCAGCCCTGCAATTCTAGCAGTTGTGAAGGCTGCTTATGTCTGTTTAAAGGGATCGGTGAATGATCCTACTAAAACTGCTATATAGGTATATTGGCAGAAGATGGCTGTAACCCGATAGATTCCAGCTTTACAGTCTCTTGTGCATTTGGCCAGTATAGCCATCCCTGGGACATACAGATGGCTGGGTTCTGAGTTTATCTGGTAGGACAGTTCACATTTAGTTCAGTAGTTGTATGGAACAGGGTTCATGACAACAGCATGTACTTAGTTGTTCAAGTGTCTTTGCAGTGACACACACACACATACCTATTTTCTCACAAGAGAAATGTTTAGCAGAACTCCAGGCAAAACTTTTATTAACCCTTGGGGCTACCCCCGCACTGCAAGGGTTAACTGTTCATTTTGGTCTAGGGAGAAAAATTAAGTTATACTCACCTGATCCTCGGAGACAGCTGGCTGTGACACCACACCCTCCAGCCTGTCTCCTCCTCAACTGCAGCGAAGGAATGTCTTTCGGGATCCTCATGTCCCATACACTGTCTATAGAATGTGATCACTCTAGGATCCTTAGACCACTGCAGCGGAGGTATGTCTCTCAGCACCCTTCCCATTTAAAGCAGACCTGTGCTCAAATGTTAACATAATGCTGGCTAAATGGATGGTGAAATAAAGTGCAATGCAAGGGCTGAAATACTTGCCTTTCCTGGAGAAAATGCTGCTCGAGGTTCCTTTCAGTGCTGATCACATGACTAGCAGCTTGGGCAATTGGGAACATGCTCTTTACTGAAGGGGAAGATTAGAACTGAATTTGGCTGATCCTCCTTAGTAGAGATCAGTTGCACTTGGGGTACCTTTTGTATTCTTCAGTAAATTTGAGTATTTCAGCAGCAGTTTTGTTTGTATTTATCTAACCCAGCATGACTGTTGAAGAGTTTGGTGTGGATGTGTTTCCTGCTATCAATAGCGATGCTTTTCGAGTCTGATACATTAAAGATTTTCTCTGCTACGCGAAGGCGTTTATGAGAAATTCACGCTATCATTACTGTACATCATCGGACTTTCTACGGTTATTGAGATGATGTTAGAAGTGCTGCGTTGCTGCCCTCTTGTGTTTGATTTATGAACAGCATCAGATGATATGTTGCGATTGATCAGTGTGCCAATGTCCCAACAACTTATTGCAGTAGGACAGTGATCATATCACCCAATCAGATTGTCCTTTCCAGCCGTACTGCAATGGAATCCTGAATGAATCAATGTCATTGGTGATTGTGATGTGTTCTCTCTTCATAGACTCTTGGGGTCAAAAGGTTTATTGCACCAGGAAAGGCGCCGGTGTTGTTTTTATACTCTTAGGGGCCAGGCTGACTCTTCTTTAACTGCTGTACATTCAGTAACTGATATATAGCTTTATCACTAATATGTCAGTTTTAAAATGGGGACAGGGAACTACGAACCTGCACAGGTCCCCATTTTCTAGTTCTCTGCTGCACCACATCCTCATTTGCTATTGGCATATTTTGATCAGATGGAGGACTCCTGTATGGCACCAATTTGTAGCTAAAACGAGTTTACTATTTTATAAACAGTAAAACCACTGTGGAATAAAACCCTCACATATCTGACACTGGTACTTAAAGGAGAACTATGAGGTGAGTGCTTTTCACTCATAGTTCTAGCCGACCTGTGACAGTGAGACTGTCACAGGTCGGCTCAGTAGATCGGGAGGTGAGCGAACGCATACCGGCGTTCGCTCACCTCTCGATCCTGTCACGGCTCTCTGCTGGATTCCCCGCTCCGATCCGCCAGCGCTGACTGGTGGATTGGACGGGGGAGGGTACAGCTGGCTGGCTCTGCCTCCAGATAGGCAGAGCCAGCTGTCAGTCACACAGCTGGGCGGATCCCGGCACAATTGTCGGGAACCGCTTCAGCTGCTGCGTCTCAGTATACCGCGAGCTGCAGCTCGCGGTATACTGAGCCTAGGGTGATGGGAGGACGCTAGTTTGTGTCCTCCCGTTACCCTAAGGAGAACTATGGGGAAAAGACTTAACCCCATAGTTCTCCTTTAACAGGTATGTGAATTGTTTTTGTTACTTATGCCCCATTCACATGGGGCTTTAGGCTGTGACTAGGGATTCCTGTGACAAGAACCTACGGATTCTTGCAGCAGGAGTCCAGATGCGGCTGATGTTCCCATTGAAATTAATGACTGGGTGACAGCGCCACATCTGTCAATGGCTGTCTGCAAGTAATCATACGTGGAATGATTACCTGCGGTTCGGGATAGATGATTTTCCCTGGATGCAATCTGTCTGTGTCCAGGGACAATCATCTATACCGAGCAGCAAGTTTGGAATCCTGCCGCTCACATGTCAGCCTGCCATTAACATAAACAGTCACAACAGACACATCTGTACAGACCAACCTGGGAATACAGCTGCATGAATCCATAGACTCTTGTCACTGGAATCCCCAGCCACAGCCTGAAGCCCCGTGTTAATGGGGTATAAATAACAAAAACAATTCACATACCTGTTAAGTACACACCTATATGGGCTATGCACACAGCAATGTTAAAGCAGTTTTAGTTGCCATTGTCCAAATGGATTAATAAAACGTGCCATCAACAGTTTCTTTCAGACTGTGTAAAAAAACCTTTGGTTACTGATGGTGTCATAATCTGCTACTTGTCTGGAAGGGTTCTATGCTGCTAACTCCTGAGCAGTGCAATACAAGAGTCATTCTTTTAAATTTCTAATCATCTTGTAAAAACTCCAAACTGGGCTTGTGATGCTGCGTGCTTTGTGTGTGGAAGTCATTGGGAGCTCTCTGATCCTGTCACTCACAGCGCAATGTCTAGCAGAAGATACTTGACGAGTTAGGAAGCATGACATCCCTGGTATGAAGTGTGACACAGACTATAGAGGTCTAGGCAATGTGTGCAACAGCTGTCAGAGACAATTTACATCTATTTCAGTGAAGTGTTCCTCTGGCTTTCTATCCCCACAAGCAGAGCTGTAAGCCATTGTGGCAAAGTGGAGTCTTTTGAGTTGTATATTATACAACAGAGCTTTGGAAATGAGCAGTACAGCATGCATGCTTTTTAACCGTGTTTGCTTCCTAATACTAGATCTTCAATTTTGCACACTATTGTGCTTGTTTTCTACTATATGCACCGTACATTTTCATGTTTCCAAAAGCAGACAACTTATCTATCCGAGAGATTTTTTGGACAATAGCTCCTCCTGCTGGATAATTGCCTCTGTTTCTTTGAGAGGACCAGTTACCCTAATAGACAATCTGGCATACAAATTCAGTTACTTTCACAGAATCGAATGCAAAGGTTTCAGGGAATTATTCAAAGTAACGTATTTTCACAATAGCTATGTTTTGGTTTGGAATTGGATTATATTTGTATGTACACAGCTGTCTTGTTTTCTTTATTCTGTGAATATATGTTCTCCGCACACCAGCTTAAGGCTGGATTCACACCTCAGCCATTGCATTTAGCATGCGTTGACACGTGTTAAATGCCCTTGAGTTGAAGTGTGTTGACATCCTTTTTTATCACATTGCATTTTGTTGATGCGCTTTTTTTTTCCATTAAAGATTTTTCTTTTCAAATAAATGTAAAATACAGTAACATGAAGATAAGAGAAAAGGACCCCCATAAGACATCATTAATAAAAGACGGCAAATAAAAGATACAGGAGTCATAGATCATGGGCACCCCCAAAAACTCCCCCTACAGTAATATCATGAACAAAACGGAGGTGTACACAGAGGTTCATTAAAACTAATTAAAATTCAATAACAACCATCAATAAAAAAAGAAAAGGTCCATCACCAGGCCGAAGGGGGTGATAGAGTAAAGGAAGTTAGAAAGAAAAGGGAGATAGAGAAAGAAAAGAAAAAGAGAAGAGTTCCGAAGGCCAGGTCTCAATGTGCATTTTTTTTTAACACATTGATGTCCAGAGTTTTTTTGTTCATAGCAGGAGCCAATATACATTTTTTTCCTTCATGTTTGTTGCAGCAAGCTGTGGTGCATTGTAGGACATTGCACTGCGGTTAAATGCAACATTTCATTTTCAAGTGCACAGTACAACAACCTGATGGTGTGAACTGAGCCTATTGGAAACGATGGATTTCAGCTTGTTATTGCATTGGGCCAAAGTGGGGAAATTCAATCCAACACAGCCCACCACATGTGGTGTAAATGGGCCCTAAAGGTTGATAAAGGTTTGCTTTTATTGCATAATAATCACGCTGGCATGCTTTTTAAATCTTTAATCTGGTGTGCGGACAACATATATTAATGGAGTTTTATTAATGATGGCAAATGTTGGTCATCACAGCACCTAGAACAGTACAGTGAGTGATTGGAATATAGTCATAGATTTTAACCTGTGAATTACATGGAAGCCAGCTGTTCTTCATCCAGCAATGATTTATGCAAAACAGATTATAGTAGGGCTGCAACAACTAATCGACATAATCGATTATAATCGATTATTGAAAAAGTTGTCAACTTTTTCAATCATCGATTAATCGGATTCCTATTGGTTGGCCCTGTTCACGGCTCCACACACGCTGCGCGCCACACCACCTCCCCACCTCACGCTCGCCGCTGCCAGATTCGCCCGCCCAAATCCACGATTGGCACACGGACGCGGAGAGAAGAAGTAAGGAGGAGCAGGTGTGGGTGGATGGCAGCCGCCAATAGACAGGCCCGATCTCAGAAGCAAGTTGCTGGAAGACTGCTCAAGTAAGCCTACTTTTCCCTCCCCCCCACATGGTACTCTATAATGTATTGCTAGGATTTGTATTCCTCTATAGCTGATGGTACATTGTGCTGTATATTATACATGGGAATACAAATCCCAGCAATACATTATACACTGTATGTATAATGTATTGCTGAGATTTGTTGTATTCCTATATAGCTGGTGGTATTCTGCATTGCGCTGTATATTGTACTATTGCTGGGATTTGTTGTACTCTATAGCTGGTGGTATTCTGCATTGCGCTGTATAGTGGACTACAAACCCCAGCAATAATACATTATACAGCGCAATGCGGAATACCACCAGCTATAATGTGCTATTGCTGGGATTTGCTGTACTCCTCTATAGCTGGTGGTATTCTGTATTGTGCTGTATAATGTATTACTGGGATTTGTAGTCCTCTAGAGCCTACGCCATTCTGCATTCATTGCTGTATAATGTTACACTTTTCATTTCACTATATTGCACACCACACTATTTTTTTTTCTCTTTTACTTCCACCGCTCCAAGCTTGCTCCTGTTATGGACTGCAATCTCAATACAAACTAGTAGACCCATCACTGGAGCTATTTAAAAAAAAAATATTTTATTTTTTATCCGATTAACCGATTAATCGGACTTAATAATCGGCTAACTAATCGATTTTGAAAATAATCGTTAGCTGCCGCTCTAGATTATAGCAAGCTACATAGAAAATTATTAAACAATGTGCTATTTAAATATAGAATTACAAATGTCTCTAATATTTGTTTTCTGTAAGATTATTTATGTTTTAGGGCTAGTCATCCCATGGCCTAGTATGCTAGTGTGAAGTAAGATTAAAAAAGCAATACTGCCTTGTGTCTTTAGCAGTTACAGTGCGTTCCATAGGTATCCCCACCCCTCCTGGAATGTTTCAGCATTTTGTAGTGTAAAAACTTTGCATTAAAATTGGATTTAATTGGGATTCTTTACCACTGATCTATATACAATAATCCTAATGTCAAAATAGAAATGGATGAATAGTTTTTTTAATAATTTACAAAAAAAATCTTGATTGCATATGTATCTGCCCACCTTGCTCTCAGATAAGCTCTGGTGCAATGATATTTAAAATAAATGTGATAATAAATATAATCTTAAATGTAATAGATACAAATATTTATTTAAAACAATATTGTTTTACTATATACATTTTTTAGGCACATTGATTTTTTCATACTAATATTTTCTGCAGAAGTCACTTAATTAGTTAAGAGGATCCCAGCTTTGTGACATGTGATATTGAAGTAAATATACAGTACTTGTTTTTGGAAGGTTCCATGGTGTATTACATGATGTATCTAAACAAAATTGGAAAGCATATAAAAACAAGTCAGGGGTATTGTTCTGCAAAAGCTACAGTCATGGTATGTTTTGTAAAAATACCAAACTATGGACATCCCCCAGGGCACTTTTAAATCAATTATTGATGAGATGCAAGAAGAAAATGGCACAAATGCAATTTTGTCTACAAACCACCAAATCTCAGTGACTTGGCACAGAGACCAGATAAGCAAATGAGAGCTGCTGAGAAGCACAGCTAAGGTGGAAAACACTACAATTCAGATGCTCCACTAAGATCCTGAATTTCTTTGAAGGTGCCCAGCGAAGCCCAAACGTTAGTCCCTTTGAAATTCTCAGTGACTGGTATTTCTCATCCAGTCTTGAAAGAACTTGAACAATTTGTGAAGAAGAATGGGCAAAAAAACTGAAAGATCCAGATATACAACCCTAGTAGAAACGTACCCCCTATGACTGTAATTAAAGTGTATATCTATGGAAGGCACCGTATAAACCTACATAAAATCAATGTACAGCTGGAACTATTTACATATGATTAAGATGATTTCTCCTTATTCCTCTCCTCAGGGACTGACTATCATCTTCCAGGTGGCATTGGCTCTCTTGAAGGTATGTTAACTTTGTTGCTATGTGTAGAATAGAAAATATGTTTTATTGCAAGCAATTATCAAGTAGCACAGGCTGCATGTGGTTAAGCCCGACTTGTGGAAACCAAACACTATCTACAAGCTGATCAGAGCTATTGATATGAATATTCCATAGTTCCATAAAATGCTTCATAAACGCAGGTTCGAAGAAAAAAAAAAGACACACCAGTTACAAGGTACTCAAAAGGGAACTATGAGGTGAGTGATTTCCACTCATCCTCATAGTTGGAGTCGACAAAGAAGCTGTCACAGGTCGGCTCTATCGATTGGGTAGTGAGCAGAAACATGCTGCCGATCCGCTCACTGCTCCCCGCAGGGATTCCCCCTCCCCTCTCCGATTCTCCAGCGCTGAGTGGAGGAACGAACTGGGAGGGGGCGGGCACAGCTGGCTCTGCCTATAGATGGGCAGAGCCTGCTGTCACTGACACAGCTGGGTGGATCTCAACAGTATTGTCGGGGATCCGTCCCGGCTGCGCCGCTCTCAGTATATCGCGAGCGATAGTCAGCAATATACTGAGCTTTGGGTCACGGGAGGAGGTTAGTATATGTCCTCCCGTGGCCCTGAAGAGAACTTTGGGGAAAAACACTTACCCCATAGTTCTCTTAAGTGTCCAAGAGGTTTCAAGTGCAGAAAAGACATATCCGGTAAAATGTATGCTTCCATTGCTGATTTGTCAGCTGTTTTGGTTGTTTTCAATCTTCATGTCTATGTCATAAAGCTGCATGCAATCCGAGCTTTAGCAGATCATTAGTGTGACATTAACATTATGTTGTAATGCAGAAGACTCAGCAGAAATGTTTCTGATATGTTTGAATATCTCTTTGATCTACTATCACGGTAATTATCAATCATTATTTGATCAAATTTTAAAATTAAATTAGAAGTATTGGAAGAGAAAAATGTACTCTTCCCAATACTTGGAGGCTCTATAGATCGACAGCTGAGCATTCACACTCTAGAGAGGCAGAGCCAGCTGTCAATCAGGCAGAGGGATAGATCTCAACAATATTGTCGGGATTCTTTCCTGACTGCAACGCTGCAGCGCTCTGTGAGCATATAGAGAGAGGGCAGTAGGTTTTGCTTTAGTTCTCTTTTACTACTCTGCATTTTTAATATGTGTAATTTTGTGCAATTTTAAAATCATTTATGGTGTTAAGTGTTCCAAATATGTATGTTTTCAAAAATAGTTTTATGCCAAAAAACGAGAGTACCACATGGACAATTTGAGTTTCACAGGTCACATTGGCATGTTCGAGGTGGGCAGATTATCTGCAAAATTAGGAATGAAAATTAATAAATTAACTATTGCTTAAATGGTCAGCAAACAGTCTGATGATAGCACCCTTTCCAGAAGACTTGGCAACAAGTCTGTCTATAAGGATAAAAGAATGTGAATATTTTAGGGGCAATAAATTGATATCGGAAATTAGAAGAATGACATCAGCCCAGATCCAATCTTTTGTCACGAATGCAGTCACTTGGAGATCAGCAAACAGATGTGTACATCAACAGAACTTCGATTGTATGTCCCAGTGTAGGGTTAACCTGTGATACCAGAGCACTGCAGAGGACATTGGATCTGGTGGAGGCCATGTGAGAATTGGACAGACATTGAGTGCCACCAGGGAAAGATGTTCAGCTTAACTGAAGATCCAGAGTCACAGCATCGAAAGCAATCCACAGGTAGAAGCTCCGTTGACTGCTGATACAGGCTGGACTGGAGTAAGTGCAGAACTGGTAGAAGCTTGATAAAAGTCCAGAAAGGCAGCAGTAAACAGGTGAAGCAATGCAAGACACTAAGGGGTTCATTTCTCAATGCCATTAGCATAAAAAGGTATAACTGGACGAATGACGTTCTTATGGCGCTATACACCAGGTGGAACTTTTATAAATGAACCCCTAGAGCAATATTATAGTATTAT